>NC_044036.1:114174995-114483806 GCF_901765095.1 Microcaecilia unicolor
GCAATAAAAATTGAGCAGTGGGTCGTGCATTAGAAACCGGTTTTAAAACTGCACTTACCTGTCGCGTAGATCCAAAGCCCCCTGTACGAGAGACAGTAGAAGGAATAGGTGCTGTAAAATATGGTAAAATAATTAATTGTGCCCACGAGTCCCCGGGAGAAATTGTTAAAGGTGATGAGGACCATACTTGAATTTTAACAATGCCTGTGTAATCAGCATCAATAACTCCAGGGATAACATGAATACCTGCCTTCGATGCAGAGGAGCGAGGTAATACTAAACCTACAGTAGCCGCTGGAATGGGTCCTTTAAAGGTAGTATTATATACCAAAACTTCATGAGGTAAGATGGCAGTTTTACATTCCGCTGCAATAAGGTCAATTCCTGCACTACCTTGTGTAGCAGTAGTACTATGAGCAAAAGACCCTTGCACTCCCTTTGGACCGAGGTTAGGAGTTAACCCGGAGCAAAGTTTTTTGGGGGTGGCGGTGTGGAATTAATTGGATTAGAGCGACATTGATTGGCCCAATGATATCCTTTTTGACATCGAGGACATTTTCGAGAAGGTCGTGAAGGTCCTTTTGCAAAGTTGGCACCCCCTCCTGGGGCTCTACACTGAGCTCGAAAATGTCCTGGTTTCTTACAATTAAAACACGTCCCCTGTGGCTTATTACCTTTTTGTATAGCTCCTGCTAACAAATTCATAGAATAACCATGAGTCCCCACATCTGCACATGCGCTCAATAAATCTGCTAAAGTAATTCCTGGGCGATGAGCTACAGTCTGCAATGCCTTTTTGCAATCTGAATTTGCATTTTCTTGGGCTAATTTAATCAATAACTCTGTTTGCGCATCAAGATTATCAATTTGCCTAGTTACAGCTTCCTGCAATCGATTAACAAATTGAAGGTAAGATTCGGTTGCACCCTGTTTAATTGATGCAAAAGATTTTGTTGGTTTATTCCCTTCTGGTGTTCTTTTAAATGCTCGCAAGATACAAGTGCCTATGGCTTGAAAACAGGTATCGTTTTGTTGAATTTGCATATCAAGGGTTGAAAATGGTCCCGATCCATAAATTTGATCAGGCACCAAATTAGTCCCAGTGATAAGTTGTGCTGCTTGCTTATATTCATTATCCCACACTACATATTGCGCAGGAGTTAACAGCATACGGAAAAGGTCTTTCCAATCTTTTGGAGTCATTAAGTAACCGTTACTAATCCCTTCTATCATGCCTTGAACAAATGAACTTTTTAAACCTGATTCTACGATAGCTCTACGTAATTCTCTCAAAACTTGATAAGGTAGAGCAGTCCATTCTGCATGATGTGTTTCGTTCCCTGCCTCTATTGTTGTAGTTCTAGTAACTGGGTATAAATTAGGATTAGGTTCCGAATTATCCCATAGATCATCGTTCCAAATGAATTCACCATTTTTTCGTGCTTGCTGTATACCTAATTGAATTAAACTAGGTCGTTCTACGCTCTTTGGTGTTTTGGTAATAATAACGCTATCATTAGCGTTGTTGTTTTGGATATTTTCAATTGGTTTATTAGGGGTAGTAGTAGTAAAGTCAGGAGTTTTGTTTTGCTCTTCCCTTCCCATATCGGTGGCCAGCCGACAAGAAGGAGGAGAAGGTGTAGGTCCAAGAGTCGCGGGAGGTAAAAGAGACCAGGTCTTGCCTGGCAATTTGTTGGATATATTTTCGTTAGTAATGCCTGTCAATCCAGAAGAGAGAATTACTATAATAGAATATATCTCTCTCCAAGTCAATAATATAGGAGTCGAAACTCTAGGCTCTAAACGAAACTGCTGCCCTATCTTTTCCCATGTTTGAGGATCGAATGATCCCTTCTCTGGATACCAGGGACATTGACAAACTATTTCCTCAATTAAACGCTCTATATCTTTAAGAGTTATTGGATTTCGGGAGGAACCATATCTTTGCGTTATAGTATATAGCTCCTGTGCATGTTGTTTATGTGATGATGTTAAATTTCCCCCCATACTTACAGTGTTCCGTAGAAGGAATGGCGCGCTGACTGTTCCAGTCGTAGTAAGTACGTCACGTTTTCACCGATCACGTCGGGGATCACCAGATGTTGCAAAATAACTCTCCTCTCGTGTGTCTGGGCAAAAAACTCTTATTTGGGAGTCAATCCCCTTCTTATATACTCTATGAATATTCATGGATATTACATGTATTATCATTACTATTGGTTACATTTTGCTTACACAACCATGATCATGCATTGCTTACAAGAACAACTCTACATGAACAGCTCGTGAACCTGCTCAGGAATGTACAAACATCACCTGCTATTCTGCTACTTTCTCAGGAAAGAACAAAAACATCACATGCTAGATTCTCAGGAATATACAAAACATCATCTGCTGCCTGTATCCAAATACATTCTATCTACAGGAGACCATACAGTATTTGTTTTAATTATTGATCCTGTGAATGTGGCGGAAGCCAATTCTAGCTTGTGGTACATTAGAACAGATTGCCACCAGAAATGTTCATTTAACACTGAAGAGGTTTTCCAATTATTTAGAATCATACGTTGTGCTATAGTAACTAATATGTCAAACAATTTGTAATTATTGGGAGACAACGTGAATTCACTCCTATCTCTAGCTTTTCCTCTTTCCTGATGTCAGAAATATGGTAATATACAAACTCAATTCTCAGTAATGTCAAGAAAATCTAGTATAATGACAGAGGAATTTTCCAGGAAGTGCTTCTATCATAGGTTACAGTAGCTCCCTCCTCCCCATCAGACACAGCCAGTCAATAGGCTGCAAAATAGCTCTCTCTTCCTCCTGCATTGGTCAGATATTCTAGCTACTAAGCTACAGGGGGAATCAGGAGCACCAGCTGAGATACACAAACACTTCCTTCCTGCCTTCCTTTGCTGCCTTCAAGGAGGTTAGATTGAGAACAGGAGATAGCATGACTCAAAATGCTGAAGCCAAGGAGGTTAATCTTCCCTCCCTCTCCCCTGCGCAGCCATCATCTCCGTACACCCAAACCAAAGCAAACAAACCTATGAACTGCTCGGTCTACGTAGTTGTTCTTTATTGTTGGTAGCATTTTTATTTGATCTCACTTATATTTTCAAACATGCCAGCTTGTGCAGCATATGGATGTACACAGGGGAATTATCAGTTTCATCGGTTAGAGTACGCGCAATTCTAGAAAGATTCACATGCAAATCTTATAGCGTGCAACTCAAAAGGGGTGTGGCCATGGGAGAGGCATGGGTGGGGCATGGACATTCACTAAAGATGTGCGCAGTATTACTGATTACCATGGATTCACGTCTAACATGCCAGGATTTACACAAGTATAAGTCCTGATGCCCAAAGTTGGGCACAGATCCCAGTGTTACAAGCTATTCTATAAAGGGTGCTGATCCTGGAATGCCATTCAGCGCTGATTTTTTTCAGAGCTGAATTTTGAGCGCCACTTACTGAATCCATCCCGAAATAACTTGTCCTAACAGTAGCCCACGTTGATAACTTCTTCCTTTAAGTCTGCTTGATGAAGGACTGATGATAATCCAAAGATGGTTGAGAAGAAGATACAAATTCTTGTAATTTAGAAGGTTCCAAATGAGACTGGAGCTGTTCCTGTGATGCCTGAATATCTTTTTTGAGTAGCTAAGGGCACTTCATTAATTGTATCAGTAATAAGCAAATTTAGATCTAATGAACACTTGTTTAAAATTGCTGCCCATTTTTGTAAAAAAGGAGAATGAACCCAAAAAATTGTAGATTCTTCATTTATGTACGAACCGCATGGAATCATCTGATGTTTAATATATTCCACTATGGATAAACAATACAAATCAAGTTTAATAAAATTCCTTTTTAACAGTTATTGTACAAATTGCTCATATCAACTAGACAAGAAGGTAAATTATATTGTACTAACGAAGAACATTGTAAAATTGCAGCTAAATGATCAGTAGAGCAACTGAAAACTTGCTGCCATTGAGAAGATCCCGTACTTGGAGAAGTCACGTGAAGAAACGACTATAAAATAAACCCCAACAAAAAAGGAGAAAAATAACCAAGGGGTCCTTTTACTAAGCTGTGATAAAAGGGGGCCTGTGTTAGCGTCGGCGTTTGTTTTTGACGCTCACTGAGGCCCCTTTTTACTGCAGCGGGTAAAAGGCTGTCTTTTTCTGGAAAAGAAATGGCCATGTGGTAAGTGAACCACTCGCTGCACGGCCATCTTTGGGGGGGGGGGGGGGGAGCACTTACTGCCACCCACTGAGGTGGTGGTAGGGGCTCCCATGCTAACCTGGGTAACTGGGTAAGCACCGGCGCTACAAAAATAGAAAATATTTTTGTAGCAGCAGAAATAGCAGTAGTTCCAGATTGGTGTGTGCCAACCCTTTGGTAAAATTACAAATAATTGAAAAACTCCTTTTGATGATGATAGGGCGCCAACATAAAATGCTGAAATAATATACCCACGATGACAATCATCAGTCCCATTCATATTTTATTATTTTATGTCCAATGTCCATTTTCACTTTAATAGACACTAATAATATGTAAAAATGCTAAATATCCAACACTGCATGACAATCTCAAAATTCTTCACCACAGTTCATAATCCAAAATGCATAAGAAAATAAAGAAACCAGGTCAAGGCAAGGTTATGGCTGGCAAGATGAAGGCATGTCGTGAGTTGACAATCCTTGATATGTAAGGAAGAAAGGTGAGAAACTGTGGTGGCAGGCTTAAGATATGAGAAATAGTGAGATGAAATGTGATTGGTGGCAGGTTTGAGACATGAGGGGTAGTGAGATGAAATGTGGTGGGATGAAATCAAATCATAAGTTATTATTATTATTAGCATTTGTATAGCGCTACCCGACACACACAGCGCTGAACACCTGACACAGAGAGACAGTCCCTGTTCAATAGAGCTTACAATCTAAAGTAATACAGACAGACAAGACAATAAGGGCAAGTACTGGGTGAGAAGGAACAAGGGGAGGCAAATGAGTAGTGGCTAGGAGCCAAAAGCAGCAGTGAAAAGGTGGGTTTTCAGTATAGATTTGAAAATAGGTAGAGTTGGAGCAAGACGTACAGGCTCAGGAAGTTTATTCCAGGAATAAGGTGCCGTGAGAGAAAAGGAACGAAGCCTGGAGTTAGCAGTGGAGGAGAAGGGGGACGACAAGAGAGACTTGTCCAGCGAGCCGAGATCATGGGGAGGATGGGAAAAAGAAGGATCATAAGCTGCATTTTGATGAATTGACCTGTTGCTTTGCCCTGGTCAGTGACTGGTGCACCAAGATAATGGCCCCATGAATTTTCCTTGTGAAGGTAAAGCCAGCGAGAAAGTGGGATGTAGAATACTGCAACAGGAAGGAAATTAGGAAGACTAGATGGACTTTCCGGTACATATTTACTACCATCTAGTAAATTTATATGTATTCCAGAGCAGTCACAATTCAGTTTGTAAAGTATGCAGACCCAACACCATCTTTAATCTTCTAATCAATAGTCAAAACAGTGACTGTCTATACATTAACTAGCTAACTCCTGATCTAATAAGCTTTTTTCCCCCTAGACATATTTATCACTACCCAAATTGCATGTTCTGACTTGGAATAATTATTGAGGAGAGGTTTGCACTTTTTTCTGTTCATAAAATACCGTCTTTTTTTTCTCTCACTTTCCTTCCAAGAGCTGAAATAAGCCACTGCAGCTTGTTTTGTGAGTAACACCCAGAGTAAATCTACTCAGACATGTGGTTTCTGGGTTGCTTGTCTGTCTGCTGAGTCGTTCAGAGTCTGCAAACATATGTATTCTTTATTTAATTAAGCAAAGTGCACAGGACAGAGATTGAGCTGAGATATTATGGAATAAGTTTGCAAGATTCTTGACAAGGCTGCCAGAAATACTCCCAGACTGTATTAATAATAAGAAAAAAACCTTCCCTGAATTGGCAGTCTATCCTGGACAGGCCTATTACTAAAGATCACAAAGTAATTACTGCCAAACAGACATTTAAAAACCTAACATTGCTGAGCATTATTAAAGCAATATATTTTCAGTCCACTCTGCTTATAATCTAGTTTGTATCCTGATGGGAGGAGTCATGTCTCAACGCCCTGACAGTGGTGTCAGTGACGTACAGCAGCTGGTACCACAGTATTTGGTAGATAGATAGATGCTGTTTATTTAAAAGGGCCACTAATGGTCAGACTGTGCAAGACACAAGCCCCAAATTTAATCAGAGAAAGAAACTTAGCATCTGTAGTGTGATGTTTTCCATGTTCTCAGCACAAATAAAATGGAGCCAGTGAGAATTTATGCAGACGGCCACACCAGAGTCATACTCATGAGAATAATCTGTACCAAGCACTGCAGGTCTAGGCTTGGTGCGGATGACAGTACCATAGAATACTGGAACAGGAAACCTGTGTTCTTATTGGCCAGCACCCATAAAGCTGATTTAATTTGGCAGTAAGGAACTCAAAGAATAAATAAAATGTTTAATCAATTCTAAAACAGTTTCTAAACAACTGAAAACCTATAAAATTTCATGAGAAGTTGATATGCTAGGTGTGTATGGAAGTGTACATCACCAGATACTAAAGCAGGGTTGGACGACCATGTCAAATGGGTCACATCTTTGGCCTCCACCCTTTCCTCCAACAACTTTTCCCCATCACGCCTTGCCACCCCCACCCTTCATACCATCAGCTGCCTTCCAGTCCACCATCTTTCCTGAAGCCCTCTCCTCCCCTCCCCTCCTGTTGTGGCCTCTTTACCTTACTCTACAAGCCCCGTAGTATCTGTTTCATGAACTGACTTGAATAAGAGCCACAGGAACAGGGTATCTTCACTCTGCCTATGTCTTTCTTATTGCTTTGCCTTTGGGAGTCTATAGTTTGCAGAACTCAGTCTTATGGGTCATGCCAGTTGGAAGCAGAGGGAGTCAGCAGGTGGACAGTGTAAGGGAACAGCAAAAACTCATGCTACCATTCCTTACAACTCGTCCTCCATATGTTTGCTTTGAAAGAAAGTGAACAAGGTACAAAACCAACTACCTGCTTTTAGTATAGACTCTTGACTTCACAGAGAGCAGAGAGTATGCTTATGAAGAAGGTGTATATCAACCCCCTTCTCCTACCAACCCCACAAAGCATTTTTTTAAAGTATGGCGTTCCAAACATGGGAAGTCTCACATAACTGTAGGGTGTCTCATGCTCACACACAGTGGGCACATCTTCTCTGAAATTGGAGCTTCAGGGAACCAAATAATTTATTTATCTATTAACTTATCACAGTGTGTCACAAATATTATTTTTTAATTATTATTATTATTATTATTATTTGGATTAATTCAAGGGTTCTCAACCCAATGCTTGGGACATACCTAGCCAGTCAGGTTTTCAGGATATCCACAATGTTAAATTTGCATATGATGGAGGTACTGCATGCAAATTTATCTCATGCGTATTTATTGTGGGCATCCTGAAAACCTGACTGGCTAGGTGTGTCCCCAGGAATGCATTGAGAACCCCTAGATTAAGCACATGCTTTTTCATTGGTAGCTGAAAGTAACATAGCAACATAGTAGATGACAGCAGATAAAGACCTGAACAGTCCATTCAGTCTGTCCAACCATCACACTTATTATCAATTCATGATTAAAGCAACAATAAATGTGATATAAAGATACTTGATCCTGGTTTTTCTTTGCCATTTTTGGGACATAGACCTCAGGAATCTTCCCAGCACTGAGCTTACATTCCAACTACTGGAGTTGCTGTCGAAGCCCTCTCCAGCCCATCCTAATATGTCTTGACATATATGGGAAACAGACCGTAGAAGTCTGCCTGGCACCAGCCTCAGAGTTGCCACCTAAGCAACGTTCAACACATCAACATACATGCAGTCATTCAAGTTTTGTTTTTTATATCACCCATTTTCTAATTAGGGATCCTCTGTGTTCATCCCACTCCTTTTTGAAATCCGTCACCATTTTAGTCTCCACCACCTCCCTTGGAAGGGCATTCCAGACACTGACCACCCTCTCCATGAAGAAGAATTTCTTGATGTTACTCTTAAGTCTACCACCCCGCAACCTCAATTCATGTCCTCTAGTTTTACTGTTTCCCCATCCCTGGAAAAGATTTGTTTCTATATTAATACCTTTCAAGTATTTAAATGTCTGTATCATATATCCCCTATACCTCCTTTCCTCTAAGGTATATATATTTAGGTCTTGCAGTCTCTTCTTATATATCTTTTAGCACAAACCTCATACCATTTTTGTTACCTTCCTCTGAACCACTTCAAGTCTTTTTACATCCGTAGCAAGATATGGCCTCCAAAATTGAACACAATATTCCAAGTGAAGCCTCACCAATAAGTTGTACAAGGGCATCAACACTACCTTTCTTCTGCTGGTTATGCCTCTCTCTATGCAACCTAGCATCCTTCTGGCTATGGCCACCGCCTTGTCACACTGTTTATCACTTTAAGATCTTTAGACTCTATCACACCAAGGTCCCTCTCCTTGTCTGTGTATATCAGTCCCTTGGATTTCTACTCTTCAAGTGCATCACTCTGCATTTCTTCACATTAAATTTTAACTGCCAAACGTTAGGTCTTTCTTCTAACTTTTGTAGATCATTTTTCATATTGTCCATTCCCTCTGGGGTGTCCACTCGGTTGTAAATCTTGGTATCATGAGCAAAAAGGCAAACTTTACCTTCTAACCCTTTAGCGATGTCACTTACAAATATATTGAATAGAATTGGCCCTCAGTACCAATTCTTGAGGCACTCCGCTACTCACCTTTCCTTCCTCCAATTGAATTTTGCTAACCACCACCGTCTGACATCTGCCTGTCAAGCAGTTTCTAATCCAGTTCACCACTCTGTGTCCTAACTTCAGCCCGATGAGTTTATTCAAGTCTATTATGAGGAATCGTATCAAAGGCTTTGGTGAAATCCAAGTAGATTACATCTAGTGCATGTCCTCAAACCAATTATCTGGTTAACCAGTCAAGGAAATCAATCAGATTTGTTTGGCAGAATTTATCATTGGTAAAACCATGTTGCCTTGGATCATGTAAACCCACTGGATTCCAGGCAGTTCACTATCCTTTCCTTCACAGTGCTTCCGATACTTTTTCAATGAACAAAGTGACGCTTACCAGACTGAAGTTTCCCATTTTTCTGACACACTTTTGTGAAGAGGGAACAAATCAATCCTGCAGAACCTCTCCCATTTCCAAAGATTTATTAAGCCAATCTTTAAGAGGACTTCCAGAACATCTCTGAGCTTCCTCAGTATCCTGGGATGGATCCAGTCCAGTCTCATGGCTTTGTCTACCTTCAGTTTTTCAAATTGTTCATAAACACTTTCTTCCCTGAATAGTGCAATATCTACTTTATTCTCATATGAACCTTTGTCAGCTGACTGTGGTTTTTCCAGGATTTTCTTCAATGAACACAGAAGTATTTGTTTAGCATGTTCACTTTTTCCTCATCGCTCTCCATATAGTGCTTCACAGCATCTTTCAGTCTTAAAAAATGAGTTGCATTCAGGTACAGTAGGTATGTTCCTATTCCCAAATGGCAGCATTCCCTTGTTTGGCAGCCAGACCCCTACTGGCAGTACCAAAAAAAAACAATTACTAGGGCTCCAGTGGAACCATTTTTGAAAATGGAGCTGCTAGGGCGGGAGCAACCAGGAATCATTCTTGTCCCCACCCCCACCCCCACCCCCTTTCTCCTAGATACCTTGATAGATGCCAGGGGTGTTCTGGGTGTTGTTGCACATGTTATGTGATACAATTGGCAGCAACCTGAGTGAGAAATTTTCCAGTGCTGAAATTATGAAATAAGCTCCCTGTCCAACTTTGCCAAGAATGAGATCTTTTAAGATTTCAGAAACATTTGAAGGCTTATTTATTCAAGATACCCTATCCTGATTTGGCTTGTAAATTATAGTTTTAGTTTTATTGCTATAAAGTGTTTTAGTTTGTGCATATTTGTTTTATTATTTAATATAAATCTATATCTGATAATGTGACTCCATGCTTGATCTTATTACATTGATTACCTATTGAGATATGTATTGAGTTTAAAGTATTATGGGGTCCCTTACTAAAGTGCATTAGATTTTGTATTTACTGTGATTTATCGGAGGAAATTATTGCATGCCAAGTGAAAAACTAACGAGGTACGAAGTGGACTAGTGGGGGGGGGGGGGGTGTACTGTAGGCGGATTTTCCAGATAATAAATTACCTGAAACAAGGTTTCCCAACAGAACTATCCGCAAGCAAAATATTCTGTTCTCTGTCTAGGGGAAGGGGGAAAACCTTGGCTATGGCCCTACATGCCACTATTTCGGTCAGAGAGAGAGCTGAGAAATCAGGCTGATATATATATTAGCTTTATTATGGATAATATAAAAAAAGATATACAAAATAAAAATTTGGCAAAGCTTTGGCTGAACAAAAATACTGGCAGTAATTCTTACAACTATATTCTCACACTACACACATTTATTACTGGTTGCTAGGTAAACTTGCACACTGATTAGAATGCATAACTATGTTACGAGGTAGTATGGTAATTAGCAGCTTCTTTCCCGACCAAGGTTATGACTAACACCAGCCTTATGCTCAGGTAATCACCACTCGCTAACCCAGACTAATAGGAGATAGATCACTGTGTCTCTCACCAGGCAACCTCCGGGGATGCCTCTCAGGAGTAGCACAGGTTACTTCCCAGACTCAAGCTGAGAGATCAGCGAGTCTTCGTCAGAGCCACGACAGGCACTCTGCAGCAGTCAGCAAAGGCACAGGTCACACCTTGCAGGTAGCTGAACCACACGGTACTCTTCCAGATACACAGTTCATCAGTTGGTGGACCTTCTTAGGTCACTGGTCTTCTTTCCACCTCCACCTTCTTCCAAGGATTCCGACTAACTAACTCCCCAACTCTTCCCGCTCTTCCAGCGCCTCTCGGTCAGGTGATACCAATTATCCTCTTGTACCGTCCTGTGCATGGGCAAGAAGAGTTCTTGTTTATTTTCTTTTGTGACCTTGGAAATGGTAACTTCTGGTGCCATGCATGCCTCCCTTCTCATCATCTCCGAGATAGAAGGGGAATAATTGGAGCACAGAGTGTCCTTGGCTTCAGCAAGCCTGTCAGTGATTTTCCACAAACTGAAGCTGACTCTGACACAGAGATGTGCAGGTCAGAGGTTTGCAGCAGCCATCTTCTAGTAACAAGATGTCATAGGCTTGTATAGGCCAAGACCAGCAAGGGAGACACAGGAACATACCCCTACAGTACCCAGCTTATAACTTGCAGTTACTGTGTTAAACTGCCCTTTATCATGCAGTACTCAGCTTGCAGTTACCCCTTACTTCTGTTAAAGTCACCAAACATTGTGCGTGCAAATTTAGGCATATGTCAAGTTTGCATGTGCAATTTAATTAAATAGCAAGCTAATTAGTGGCAATAATTGGATCCCTCTTATTCTATAGAATAACGGGGATCCACGCCTAATGCAGGTGCGTATCGTTGGTGCAAATGGCACGATCCTCAAGCATAAGCGCTATTCTGTAAACCACTCCTAACTTTAAGCACAGCTTATAGAATAGCGTTTTTTTTTCGGCACCAATGTTTTTGGCACCATATATAGACTCTAGCCCTTAGTGTGGAAGCACCTAGCACCTCCTATTTTGGAAGCAGTACGTGCTCCTGACCTAACTACATGTCAGTTAGTGCACAGTAAATGCAGTGCATCAAGTGCCCAATACTCTCCATTCCCATTCTCAACCCCTGCCCCATTCAGTTCAACCCCCTTCCAAAAAATGACCTTAATCAGTGACTTACTATGCACTAACTTTAAATATACCATGTAGACTATTACTGCATTTGTTGGGTTTTTTGGTTAAAAAAAGGATACTTTTTTTCAGAGAGGAGAAAAGGACAGAGGCTGTGCTCTTAAGCCCAAGATGGAGAATTCTGCTCTGCAAAGGGGGGTACAGAGAATACCTATAAGAAAAGGCGTATAGTAAATGTATTTATTTATTAGGATTTATTTACCACCTTTTTGAAGGAATTCACTCAAGGCAGTGTACAATAAGAATAAATCAAACATGAGCAATAGACAATCCACAATTCCAGGAATAACATGTATAGAATGTTTGTACGTTTGGGAAGCTTGCCAGGTGCCCTTGGCCTGGATTGGCCGCTGTCGTGGACAGGATGCTGGGCTCGATGGACCCTTGGTCTTTTCCCAGTGTGGCATTACTTATGTACTTATGTAATTACAGCAGTAAAAATATTCAAGTAGCAATAGAAAGTATGTATACTACTTACAATGTCAACACAATATGTAATAGAACTTTTTAATTGACAGTGTAAGGTATAAGCAAAGATGGAACATACAGATAGGTAACAGAGCAAGCGGAGTTAGAAAATAAGGTGACTAATTTAAAGAAAGGTGCACATGAGGTCAGAGAGATGGTTAAATATTATCTCAACTAGGGTAGCAGTGGACAAACATGTCCTGCTGCAGTATGTGCAGCCTGTGTCACTCCTTGTGTGTGTGAGTGAGACTAACAAATTAGTTACTTCTTCCATTAAAGGCCTGGTTGAAGAGTCAAGCTTTCACCTGCTTCCTGAGGTAGAGATAGTCTTGTGTTCAGCGGAGCCTTTCAGGGAGTGCATTCCAGAGTGTGACCAATTAAGTCAGAGAATGAAGATTGGACTGAAACCTGATTGTGGTAGGTATCTGACTGATTGAAGGAAATGCATCACATGCAGAGGATGACCTATGAAAACAGAAATTCTAAGGCTTACCAAGAAATCACTGCTAGCCTGAATTACATAATATAGATATAAAAACAACAAATGTAAACAGGGGTACACAAGTGTGTGTTGGTGTGCACTGGGGATCAGAAACATTCCCTGCCTGATATCAGTATATACTACTATTATTACTCTTATAAAGAACCAAACATACTAAAGACATGAAAAGTCCATAATATACAATCAATATTGCTTTGTTATCCAAGGAATTTCTTCTTCATTTTGCAGGAGCTGAAATGATACACAGACAACAACAACAACATTGAAAACATAGAAAGAGTCTGAGTTCTTAGACTTCTGGAGCAGACAGCAGCCCATAAAGGTCCTGTGCCTTTATGAATCATGAAGACCACACTCCAGCTCATTTTCAAAAGAGAAGGGCGCCCATCTTTCGACACAAATCGGGAGATGGGCGTCCTTCTCTCAAGGTCGGCCAAATCGGCATAATCAAAAGCTGACTTATTTTTTTTTTGTTACATTTGTACCCCGTGCTATCCCACTCATGGCAGGCTCAATGTGGCTTACATGGGGCAATGGAGGGTTAAGTGACTTGCCCAGAGTCACAAGGAGCTGCCTGTGCCGGGAATTGAACTCAGTTCCTCAGTTCCCCAGGACCAAAGTTCACCACCCTAACCACTAGGTCACTCTTCCACTTGGCCGTTCCTCAACTGCTTTCAGTCATGGGGATGACCAAAGTTCACGGGGGCGTGTTGGCAGTGTACCGAAGGCGGGACGGGGGCATGGTTAACAGATAAGTGTCCTCGGCCAATAATGGAAAAAAGTAGGGCGTCCCTGACGAGCATTTGGCCGACTTTACTTGGTCCAATTATTTTCACGTCCAAACCTTGAAAAGGTGCCTGAACTGACCAGATGACCACCGGAGAGAATCGGGGATGACCTCCCCTTACTCCCCCAGTGGTCACCAACCCCCTCCCACCCAAAAAAAAATTAAGAAACATTTTTTTCCAGCCTCTATGCCAGGCTCAAATGTCATACCCAGCTCCGTGACAGCAGTATGCAGGTCCCTGAAGCAGTTTTTAGTGAGTACTGCAGTGCACTTCAGGCAGGCGGACCCAGGCCCATCCCCCCCTTACCCGTTACACTTGTGGTGGTAAATGGGAGCCCTCCAAAATCCACCCGAAACCCACTGTACCCACATGTAGGTGCCCCCCTTTACCCTTTAAGGGCTATGGTACTGTTGTACAGTTGTGGGTAGTGGGTTTTGGGGGGGTTGGGGGGGCTCAGCACCCAAGGTAAGGGAGCTATGCACCTGGGAACATTTTCTCAAGTCCACTGCAGTGCCCCCTAGGGTGCCCGGTTGGTGTCCTGGCATGTGAGGGGGGGATCAGTGCACTACGAACCTTGGCTCCTCCCATGACCAAATGGCTTGGATTTGGTCATTTTTGAGATGACCGGCCTCGGTTTCCATTATCGGCGATCTCAACATTTAGGTCAACCATCTCTAAGGTTGACCTAAATGTTGAGATTTGGCCGTCCCCGGCCGTATTATCGAAACAAAAGATGGCCGCCCATCTTGTTTCGATAATACGTGTTTCCCCGCTCCTTCGCCGGGCCGTCCTTACAGATGGGCGCCCTTAGAGATGGGCGTCCCCGTTCGATTATGCCCCTCACCATTTCTTATAAATATCTTTATTGTCAAGGTCCTGAGTGGTGCCAGGTTTTCACTGATGATCCACAATACTCTGATAACTCGTTCTGTGACACATTGGTTTTGTGGTTTAACTTCTTCATGGTAATAATGCACAAGCAAAGTGGACATGTGATGCTGACCATGAATGATCAGAGGAATCCTCTCACTCTTACCTATTTCTGCATGGTTGAGTAGACCACTAATTCTCAATAGACCATTGTAATCAGCAAACTTGTAACTTGCTTTGAATTTTGGCTGGCTGTAAACAAAAGGACACTTACAAGTATAGGTACAGTTCTCATCTCTGCATTTCCCAGTGGCTCCTCACAGTCCCACATCACCCTCCCCTCCTCAGGCTCCCAGCTATTCTTCCTTTATGTGATGTTTAAATAAAGCTTGTGAAATGTAGTTTCCTTTCAGGGCTGCTAGTATGATATTTGATCGGGAGCTTCATTTCTTTCTGCTAATGGCATGAATATTTCTGTTAGGCAAAAAGAGCAGCCATGTCCTCTTTACCTCCACTGAAATGTTACAGAGGAGTCTTCCATGTGAGACACTAGCCAACTGAAGGACACCTTCATAAAGATAATGTCTGAGAGTCTAGAGTCCCAGCCAAGGCATATAGAAAAGACAGGTTGGATTTATAACTTGGAAGAACTGGATTTTACTATCTGAAATGCCATCTGAAAGCAATTTAGTTATACAGTGTGGTTTCTGATTGGTACTTGAATGACTGCCAGAACTTTATTTCTATCCTACTCAAAATGACTTCAAGGATCTCTGTTTCTGTCTGATTTCTTTCTTAACTCAGTCTGCCATGTGGAAATAAATACAGATTCATGCAGGTTATATCATATGGTGAGTCAGTCGACATGTGATATGTGTAGGCAACTAAAGAGCTGAGCAAATATCATGTCCTTTAACAAGTCGCTTGGTCCGTTACATGCTCAGTTGATTGATATCACATACAAGTAATGCGCCCTGTAAGGGGTCATTTTGTATGTGATATGTGTAGACAATGCTACATGATAAGTCATTTGGGGTGTGATGTGAATTCTTTTGAAGTCACAATGCCTTCTTTGGAGTGGGGGGGGGGCATCTTTAGAAATCTTCAAAGATTATGTTGTTATGTGAACGTTTGTAGGTCCCTTAGATGTACCAGCAAAGTTGAAGATAAGAAACATGTGTACTTTGGAAGTGTGTCAAAGAATCCAAGTCCCACTGTGCTGGGATTGAGGAGAGGTCCTATCATGATAAAGTTAACATCAGTTAGCAGAGATTCATGGATGGGCTGGTAGAAATACTATGAACTTAGGAAGGTATTAGGTTAACACCTGATTTTGAAGGGTTAGTAGAAAGGGTGGAGGCCTCCTATATTGAGTCTTCTTGAATCCAGTATTTCTGCCCAGTCCATTATTTATTTTAATAGATCAGGCATTACCAAGATCTTCAAGACAAGGGCCACATATGATATTTCAAATCACCAAGGGGGCAATTCTACAACTTGGCACCTGGAGCACAAATTCCATTATAGAATGCTAGCATAAGTTGGCAGACACATGTACATTTAAACATGCTCACTTATGCCAGGTCTATGGCAGGCTTAAAAGGACATGCCTAACTGCATTCACAGCGTTTTCATGAGAGACTGATCCCAGAATCTTGCTTGCTATGTTTTACCAGCTGCACCAGCCAGGCTGATTTTGAAATTTTACATCAGTTAGTGACCTACTGCCCCTGATGCAGCCATTTTGTACTGGTGAAACATGGCCATGTCAGGCATTTTATGCTGAAATTCTGGGAGCTTTTAAGTTATTAATAAAGACTATGTTTCTTACAAGGTCTGTCTTGTTTTATCTTTCATATTGGATTGGCGGACCCCCTTCCTTGACTAACTGCAGCACTTATATGCATAACGTACAGTGTACTGTAAGTGGCAGACACACATATGTCCTGCTCATGCTCCACCCATATGTACACCTCCTTGCATTTATGCAGTAAAGCAGTTGTGTGTGTGTGTGTATGTTAGCTGTTTTTTTTAATGATCTACTGTACTTTCTATTTTAATTATGGAATTCCCTTCTTCTATTTTAAGCATTTACACTCAGATTTACACTAAAATTTGATATACCAATGGGCAGTATATCAAATTTTAAATAAACTTGGAAACTTACCACTGTGCGCAAAGCTTACACATATGTGCGTATGTGTACAGTAGACATATGTATGTTAGTATTCTATAACATATGTACACAAATGGCACCTAACTTTAGGTGCCCTCTTATAGAATGAAGTGATAAGAAAACAGAGGAGGATAGGAGGGGTCCCTTCACAATTTGCTGAGTGGGCAGTGGGATGGGGGAAGACATGTCTGGTCTTTTTTTGAGTGGGGGGGGGGGCAATGCTTGGAAAGAGCAGAAACAGGAGGCAGGGTTCTCAGAGGGTTGGAAGGCAAAGTGTTGTCTCTGGGAACCCTTCCCCTGCCTTCCCTTTCCCTTACATTTCCTCCTTGAGTTGTGGCTAAGTGTGTGGGTGACACATTCTTTCCTCCCCCTTTTCCCTCCCTCTCCTTCTTTGCCTTCCCTTCACTCTCAGTTTCTCCCCCATATTCTCCTTTCCTCGCTCCTCCAATTCACTCTCACCTTTCCCGTCCCTCTCTCATCTCTGATCTTTTTTACAGACTACTAAATCAATTTCTGTGGCAAGGTAAAGTCCCCCGAAAAAGTGTGGAAGAAAGTGCAGGCACTTAAATAATTGATTGGTTTTAAATTACTAAACTTTAACGTGTATCATATGATGTTTCTCCTTATTGCCAGATCTCTCTGATTATTATCAGATATAGCATTGCACTTTGACCTCAGTGGCTATAAGCAGAGTCCGATTTAGTTTTTCCCTTTGTAAAGTTCTTGCCAGGGATGGATATTCCTAAACAATATAGACAAAATAAGATTATTTATGAAACATACTTGGTATTATGGGAACTAGATAGCAAATTACATGTACCTCGGAATAAGACTAACCGGATAGTTTTATGGTCTAATAATAAGTTCAAAATGAATAAAAATCCTTTATTTTAGAGGCAATGGGATTATAGGTCAAATTATGCAGGATGGTGTGCTTCTAACATTTCCATTACTGTCTCATAAATGTGCACTACAGCCGATGTTAATCACAATCTTCTTTGCCAGTAAGCCCACACAAAGTTCTCTCCTCTGTCCTTCCACAGTGGTGATGTGATTTTAAAGAGGAGATAAGAAATTTGTGTGAGCTTACCGGCAAAGGAGATTGTGAGTATCATCAGCATTCCCTCCTGGAGTGGACATGTTGGGAGCTGGGCATCTGACATCATCATAAGCCTCCACGTATTTCCTCTTTATAATCGACTCACCACTGCAGTGCACAGCCATGGGCACATGGCTGGGTGTGGTCTAAGGGTCACACCAGGCCCCTTGGGAGCTCCTTGGAGCACCGAGGAGCACCAAAAAATATAAGGAGATATTATATATTGTGGGTGATCAAGAAATTGCTCTGACTTTGCAGAATTGGTGACTCCTGCTTTTTGTTAATTTTGTGTACTATGGGAAAGAAAAGAAAGAATAAGACAGGTGGGGGGGGGGGGAGGATTCCACCCTAAAGTTAATCAATAGAAATAAAACAAAATAAAACATGGAAAATAAAATAAGATGGTACCTTTTTTATTGGACATAACTTAATACATTTCTTGATTAGCTTTCGAAGGTTGCCCTTCATCAGATCAGAAATAAGCAAATGTTGGTAGATGACAGTATATATAAGTGAAACATCAAAGCATTTCAGTGGCAGTCTAACAGGATGGGGGTGGATAGGTGAGAGACAGGGAGATATGCATGGAGACAGGAGGGTGACAAACAAAGCAGTACATTTCTATGGTTTATAATGGGCTAGAAAACCCAGATCTTTGTTAAATCCTGTCTGGTGGGTGTCAAAATATTTACTCATTCTGACTTCAAAGGTCTTACGTTCCTGTATTATTTTAAAGTTACCTTTCAGGATTCTTACTATGAAATCACCGGTACAGTGTTCTGGTTTTGAAAAGTGCCGCCCCACAGGTGTGACATCCTGGCTGGCACTGGCATTTTTCATATGGTGTCTATGTAAATTAAATCTTGTCTTTAGCATCTGGCTTGTTTCTCCAATATAGCACCCTTCGTCACATTTTTTACACTGAATGATGTATATCACATTGGAAGATGAACATGTAAAAGATTCCTTTATGATGAATATCTTTCCTTTGTGAATGACCGTGGCGCCCTGTGAAATGTTTTGGCATAGTTTCCAGCTGGATATATTGCAAGGATGTGTGCCATTCTCTTCTTTTGGAGTCTGTGTTGGGAGCTTACTTCTAATTAGCTTGTGTTTTAAGTTGGGTGGCTGTCGGAAAGCCAGCACTGGTGGGGATGGGAATATCTCTTTCAGTAATTCATCCTCCTGGAGTAGAGGCTGCAGATCTTTTATGATTTTTCTTAATTTTTCCAGCTCTGGGTTGTATGTCACTATAAGAGGGATTCTGTCTGTGACTTTTTTTTCTTTGTACTGTAGCAGATTTTCCCTGGGTGTTTTGAGGGAGAAGGCAATATTCTTGAAGATTATTTGGGGGTTGTAGCCTTTCTGTTCAAAGGATGCAGTCAGGATTTCAAGATGTCTGTCTCTGTCCCCTGGGTCAGAGCAGATACGGTGGTATCTTGTGGCTTGGCTGTAAATAATGGATCTTTTTGTATGTGAAGGATGGAAGCTGGAGTTGTGGAGGTAGCTGCATCTGTCTGTGGGTTTCTTGTATATAGATGTTTGTATATAGCCATCGCTGATTGAGACCGTGGTGTCCAAAAAATTTACTTTTTCTGGGGAGTAGTCAATTTTGAATCTGATTGTAGGATGGTATGTATTGAAGGAATTGTAAAATTGTTTCAGAGTTTCTTCCCCCTTGGTCCAAATCATAAAAATGTCATTGATGTACTGGTAGTATTTTAGGGGTTTTGTGTGGTATGTATTCAGAAATATCTCTTCCAGCTCAGCCATAAAGAGGTTGGCATATTTGGGTGCTGTCCTGGTGCCCGTTGCAGTGCCCATTATTTGTAGATAGATATCATTGTTAAAGTGGAAATAGTTTCGAGTTAAAATAAATTTGATTAATTTTGTAATAGTTTCTGGTGAGTATTGATGGTCCAGTGTGGATGTTTTTAGGAGCCTCCCACACACAGCTATGCCATCCGCATTGGGAATGTTGCTGTATGGTGATTCTAAACCCTAAAGTTGTAAGCCCCATGGATTAACATTTAGCTTCTGGCTCTAAAATCAGGGAATCTTCATTATCTCCTTCAATAGAGGGTGATTCATTGAGCCCTCCTGCCAGAACTCCACCTCCCCAGCTGACTTCTCTGGTTTATCCTATGGCTGAAAATGGGTTCACTCAGGAAAAGGAGCCCCTCCTTAGAGTCTATGCCTTTACCTAAAGAAGTGATTTTTCCATCTGAACTGGTTGCCAAGACTTCTGTGCCTGAGTCTGTAATTACTCTTAAGGATATTTGGACAGTTGGGTTTCAAACAGAGACACTGCTGAAAGATGTAGTGCTTCAACTTTGTTCATTTACCTCAGACGCTATCCTTAAATTTAAACAAATTGTTTCTAAAATACAGCTATCTACTTCTATACAAAATGTTGAAAATAAGATTTCTATTATCCAAGGTACTAGTACATCTCCAGTTAAAGATAGCCTCTATTTGCATCACAAATTGGAGGCTATGGAAAATTTATTTAGAAGTAGGAACCTCAGGTTCCTTAATTTTCCTATAACCCAATATTTATCATCAGAGATACTGATTAGGAAATATTTTAAAGAAGTTCTTGGCCTATCTAATTCTGGGGAAATCTCCCTGGTGAGGTGGTATTTGCCTAAGAAGAAAATGTCACAGGGTGCTCAGCAGGAAGATCTGATTGAAGGTGGCTCTTCAGAGAGTGTGAATTTGACAGCTTTTTTAGATGATTCCACTGATACCATCTCAACCAGGGCTACCATATTGGTTACTTTTATGAAGGTGATAAATCAGTGGTATTAAGAGCATGTTTTAAGAAAAAATGTATGCTTATTTGTGGGAAGACCAATCAAGTTTTTCCAGATGCAAAAGAAGGCCTTTTTGGCTTTGAAAAATAGGGTGGTGGCTTTGGGGCTACCTTTTTTCCTTGCTTCCAATGCAAGTAATTAATCACCTTCCTGGACAAGCAATATATTTTTTTCAGTTCTACACATCTTGAAAAAGTTTTGCAGGAGCATGAGACTTTAGGAACCTGTTAGTATTTTTTTTTCATCTTTGTAATTCCTAATGTTCAGCAAATATTTATGTTCTACAGTTTCCATGTTCTTTGTTTCTATGTTGTATATTTCTAAAAATGCAATAAAAGATATTGACCTTAAAAAAAGAATGGAAATTATACACACACGAAAAGGGCCACAAAACATTTAGTCCACACCAGAGGATAATTTTAGTAAAAACACTTTTATTTGGTGAAATCCCCCAAACTAAGTATATATCATGGTGTTCAGCCTGGGAAATATGAATCCCTATGCTGAAAGAAAGCTCAGACTGGAGCTGTGACTGCTCAGTCCACCTTCCTCTCAGGATGGGCCTTAAGATGCTGGCAATCAACACCAAAGATCTAGCATGGGCAGAGCAAGGATTCTTCACAGGTGCATTCAGGAAACTGGAAGTCATACAGAACATAATTCAATGACCCCCCACATAAAGGACATAGGCAATAGCCAAGTTCTGCCAACATGCATGCTGCAGAGCTAGAAATAAGGAGGTTTAATGACAGGAGATGGCATGACATCAAAAAGCTGAAGCCGGTTCCCCCAGCAGTCGCCATCTTGATATGTCCAAAACAAACTATCAGTTGCTGCATCCATGTTCGTTGTGCATTGTTATTTTATCTCAGTTATAGCCTCCGTAGCTTCAGAACCTGGGGACTATTCTGCGGACTGAAATATTGTAAAGACAGGGAGAGAAAACCAAAATCCCCACACATCCATTGGGAATAAAACTTCTGTTGCAACTCCACATCCGACTACTTCCCATGACTTGTAATCCTTACTTACCAGTCCCTGGCAGATAAGGGTCCTTTCCGTGCATTTTATTTGCACTTTGAGCTGCTGCCTATGCCACTGCTGTCACCAAGCCAAGCTGGGCCGGGCTGCAGGGGGATGCAGGCACTCGGGGGGCGGTGGCAACCAACAAGCTAGACTGGGTGTCTGAGTTACTATTGCAGCCCGAGGCTATTGTTGGCTGCAGAGGGATGCGGGTGCTCATGGGGTGGCAGTAACTGAGTTGGACTGGGTATCCAAGCTGCTGTTGCTGCAGCCCGAGGCTATTGTTTTTACGTAGAAATATTATTGTCACCATAAGCAAAAATAAAGGCATATAGCGCAGTACTGAAATCCACAATGCAGCATTACAAATAACAAAGCAAGCTCTGGAGCACTGACAAAATCATTAACCCTCTCTCCCTTCACAGACCCCTCAAAAACTCCCCAACCTCCCCCCCCAACTCCCCTTACACCCCCCCCCCCCCCTCCCAGTCCCCTCTGAACAGAAAGACTGCAAAGCCTAGGAGGTTTAATACAACATTATAAACCTCACAAGTTTGCAGTTGTTTTCAATAGCAATTACTATTGTTTTGGACAAACCAATACAGTGGCAAGCTCTACCCACTGTCATTAAACCTCCATGGCTAGAAATATGTATGTCCTTGGCAGGAAGCAAGATGGCTGGCAGCAGGAAATCCATGGCATAGAACTTAGAAAGAATAACAAGTAATCTCAATGGCTCACAGCAGCCCCTGCTGTCGGAAGGCAAGGACTGCCTATCAGGATCTTACTGCAAACAGCAAAAATAGAAAGTTAAGTTAAATAAAATCCCAATTCCTTTTTTCTCTTGCTGATTTGATCCCTGGCAGACCCTTTCTTGTTCTCCACTTTACTACTACTACTACTACTTAACATTTCTAGAGCGCTACTAGGGTTACACAGCGCTGTACAAAATAAACAAAGAAGGACGGTCCCTGCTCAAAGGAGCTTACAATCTAAAGAACGAAATGTCAAGTTGGGCAGTCTAGATTTCCTGGGTAGAGGTGTAGAGGTTAGGTGCCGAAGGCGACGTTGAAGAGGTGGGCTTTAAGCAGAGATTTGAAGATGGGCAGGGAGGGGGCCTGGCGTATGGGCTCGGGGAGTTTGTTCCACGTGTGGGGTGAGGCAAGGCAGAAAGGGCGGAGCCTGGAGTTGGCGGTGGTGGAGAAGGGTACTGAAAGGAGGGATTTGTCTTGAGAGCGGAGGTTACGGGTAGGAACTTAAGGGGAGATGAGGGTTGAGAGGTAAGGAGGGGCTGCAGATCGAGTACATTTGTACTTTAAACCTCTTTTGGTAACCTGGATAGATACCCCATCTACTTCTTTACTTCAAGGCTCCAGACTGGGTATCATGGACTCACCTGTATTCTCCTGCAAGACATTCTCACAGAAACATTCTCCAAAGATCACAATACCTTCCTTGAACTTAGACCAAGTTCATTCAATGTCAGTGCCACTGGACCTTCAATAAGAACAATTCCAAAATACTCCTCAAAGGTACCTCCAGGGAGATACAAAATAGGAAAAAATGATTCTCTTCCCCAAAAGACAGAAATTTCAAAAGTGTCTTAAAATACTTCTCAAAACACTCCGTATTTTAAAAATCACTCCTCTGGGTGCCAGGGATTCACTAGATTTCAGTTCCTCATATTCCTTCCTAGGGTTAAGACTGGATGTGTCATGTCGGTTCCACTATCCTCCTGAAGAATACTCAAAGTTAAATTGGTTCTTATCTTCCCTTAGATCTACAGCTCTTAAACTCTTCTTCTCTGGTTAAGTGAAGTCAGCCTAGGGAAGGACCTCTATAGTAAGTATATAAGACCTTAACCAGTTCCCCCCAAACCTTACAAAGATGCACCCACTGCCTAGTGATGGACATGCAGGCCCATCTTCCATTGCATCATTTTAAGCAAAGGTTACATTGGAGTAGGGACTCCAGAATTTTCCTCATTGTAGTTACAGAGGGACAATTTATAGGGTCCTGCTACAATCACATTCCCTTCCCTCCCCACATCCTCTGGCATAATTTCCTCTCCTTCCCTCCCACTATCTCCTGGCATCTTCAGCTTCCTTTCCCTACCTTCCATCCTCTGGCATCATCACTTTCTCTTCCCACTCCACCCCTATTCAAACATCACCCTCACCCCTTTGGGATTACCTCTGGCCAGTAGGAGAAATCAGACAAGCGGCATTTCATACCTGCTTCTACTGCTGTTTGCTCCTCTACCAACTTCCCTGTGAAGTCAAAACTGCATGGTGCCTGACAGAATCATGGCACTCACTGGCCCCACACAGGTTCAGTCTCAGAAAAACGTTGGCAGACGAACAGTCAAACTTATTTTTGCAGCTAGAAAGTGTGTAATCTTGTCCCTTGCCCCTGGGGAGGGGAAAACACTTCAGCCCTAGAGGCTGGAATAAGAGAGACAATCAGACTTAGGTATAGGCGTAACCAGTAAAAATCTTTATTGGTATCTCACTAAGCCAATACAAAATAATTGTTCTCTCTGGAGCAGGTTGTCACCCAGTAGCCAGACGCACAGATGGATACAGAGAGCAGGAATGCCTCAGCCATGCAGTCAGCTTCAGAATGTTGGAGGTGCGTTTTATTATATAGAATATATAGGATGAGTTCTAAAGATTATCAAGTTTCATATTAAATATGATCTTTCATAAACAATTATGTTCAAGCATGTCTAGCCAGTTAATAAGATGTAACGTAATATTGTTTATTGTATACTGAACAGATCCACTGTAAGTTATTACTAATTAATGTTAGCTAATCTTTTGATAACATACTGTTAAATGTAAACCGCTTAGAACTTGTCGGTAAAGTGGGTTATAACTGCCAAATTAAATTAAATTTATTCTGCATCCCTTCTGTATAATTCCTACCATTCTGCTTGCTTTTTCTTGCCACTGCCGCACACATTTATTTGTTTACTTATTTATTTGGATTTTGCTCACACCTTTTTCAGCAGTAGCTCAAGGTGAATTACATTTATGTACACGGGGTATTTTCTGGCTTACAGTTTAAGGGGCCTCTAGTGTTAGTATACCTTAGTAAACAGGACCCTAAGTTTTTACCTGAGACAATGGAGGGTTAAGTGACTTGCTCAAGATCACAAGAAGCAGCAATGGGATGTGAACTGGGAACCTCGAGATGTCAAGACCGGTGCTTTAACTGCTAGACCACTCCTTCACTCCACATAGCTGATGATGTCAACTTACTGCCCACAAATAATTCCAAGAGCCTTTTCCTAATATGGAACACAGCTTTTATTTATTTACAATTTCTTATCACTCACCTTTCCACAACAAAAGTATAGTCATATATATATATATATATATATATATATATATATATATATATATATATATATATATATATATATATACTCATTTAATATCAAATACATAACTTAAAACAATACAAAAAATAAGTCTCATGGGGGTAATTATAAGACGGTGCTTACAAAAATGTCCAAAACTACGCCTATTTTATAAAAGCACCTGTGTGGCTTTATAAAATAGACTTCCAGAACCAGCCTCAATAATGCACACATGCCTATAAGGAATTATACTCCTGCTTCAAGCCAGATCTAACTATGTGTGCATACTCTGTGCAACGGGTGGGGGTAAGTACTCCCCCTCGCATGGCCACGAGATAAGAACAATCTTACCATATGGCCATGGCTATTTTCAGCCTTTCTTACCTGCTGCGGCAAAAAGGGCCCCCGCCGCTAGCGCATGGCCATTTTTACCGAAGCTTAGTAAAAGGGTCCCTTAATGTAGATTCTTCGCCCATCTTTAGGCACCAGCATTTACACCAGCTAAAATGACAATGTTCTATAACATCACACCTAACTTCTAGGCACACCCCCAATCCACCCATTCGCCTCCCATGGCCACATCCCTTTTGAGTTGCATGCTAGAAAAGTTAGGTGCAGACATTTTAGAATAGTAATTAGGGCAGATGCATGTGCAAATGCAAATTGTTGCTAATTAACTCCAATTATTGATCTTTAATGCCTTGTTAATTCACCCAAATTTAGGCACCCAGAATCTGGGGGTTAATGTCCATGTCTTCAGTCTAAATGTGGTTTCTGCATGATTTGTGCTAGTACTTTATAAAATTGCAATACACACCAGTATCTCATCTTATATGGCAAAATTACATTGGCTTCCAATAGGTGAGAGAATTTTGTTTAAATTGGCTGGTCTGTTATTCCACATCCTATATAGAACTACTTCAGAAATTAGTGGTAAATTAGAAGTTGTAAAGTAGAAGTTGATTTTTTATGTAACATGATATAAATAAATTAAAGTCATAAATAAATAGTTACTTAATTTTCAATATTATTCAATGAATATTCATGAGATAGATTTGCATGTAGTGGAGGCAGTACATGCAAATCTCTCTCATGAATATTCATTGTGGGTATCTTGCAAGTGTGACTGGCTGGGATGCCTACAGGGCCAGGTTTGAGAACCACTGCACTACCAGATTAGAAGAATGTGTTCTTAACCCCAGTTCTTGAGACACATCTACTACTCAGGTTTTCAGGATACCCACAATAAATATGCTTGAGATACATGGAGGTAGTGTATACAATTTTATCTCATGCATATTCATTGTGGATACCCCGAAAACCTGACCAGCTGGATGTGTCCCGAGGAATGGGTTGAGAACCCCTGGTGTAAATGAAGCCCTGGAGTTTTCCTGTGTGTCAGTCACATGATCCTTGACATATGCTGTTCTTACTGCATTGCAATCATCCAGACAGGAACACAGAACTCGGGGAAGCCTTCCTGTTTCTCCTCACAAAGGATTCGCAGTCCACTCTTTTCTATGATACTGTGAAGAATGTGCAGGTCTCTAGTTACACTGCTGTCCAAGATGTCCAGCATACAGCCCTCTCGAGCCACATTGTCTTTCAGAACAATAATGCCATTATCCCGCAGTCCAAATTTGCATCTGATCAGGAACTCCAAGAGGTTTTTATCTGTCAAATAGCCTATGAGACAAAAAGAGAAAACCAGGGCAGCAAATAAATCCTAAGAAAGGGAATAAGAGGAAGGCAAGAACTAAAAGAATAAGGTCCATAATAAGGTAATAAAGTAGATGGAAGTTACATAGAGATGCCGATTTACCCTCTAATGTGGTATAAGTGGAGCTTCTTATTATAAATTTTAACGTATAAACATTGATCAAAAACATCCAATCAAAAAAGAAAAAAAAACACACCATTTCCCCCAATATTTTCTCCTCCCCCCCCCCCCCCCCCCCCTCCTTGGTTTGTCTTGTGTTCTGTACTGACGACTCTAACTTGACAGAGGTGTGAAAACACCGATATGCACCAATTTTTGTACCCTCACAGATCCTCTAATTAGATTAAAAATAAACTCCTAAATTTACAGGGCCCGATATTCATAAAAATGCTGAGTGCCTACATTTAGGCTCTATTTTCAGTCAAACTTAAAAGCTTAAGGATCCCTTTCACAAAGCAGCCATATAAGGTGGCCAGCGATGGCGTCAGCACATGGGATTGCTGCACACCAAAGACACCTTTTATCGCTGCGGGTAAAAGGATTTTTTAAAGAGGCAATAAAGAGCCATGTGCTAATTAAAAAATTGGCATGTGGCCATTTACTGCCAGAACCCTTACTACCTCCTATGTAGATACCGCCCTCCCCCAACGCTCTGCCCACGTATATACCCCTCCTCGCACAGATGCCATTTATGTGCCCCTTAAAGATTAGTGCTTAGAGCAAGTGTGTGCATAAGTGTGCCCTAAGCACTAAGGCACTATTCATGCACGCCTAACTGCAGGCACACAATTATAGAATTACCTTCATAGTATAATTCAATACTGAGATACAGAGAGGATATTATTTACAATACTGAAATACAGAAGAGCTGTTAATAGCCATGAAGCTCCATTTTACAGAATATGTCAAGGCAAGAACTGGAATGTCCAGGTCAGAAGTCCCATTTCAGAAAAATATGCATAGAAGTGACACCAATTAAGAAGAAAAGCCCCAAAAGGTAAAATGTAATATTTTGAGCTAAAAAAAAAAAACAGGAAGTTAAGCACTATTACCTCCCTATCTGTTCTGCCCTCATATTCATGGATCCAATAAAAAGGACAAAATATTTAATTGTGCAGGGACGTAATTATTATGCTAATCCGTATCCCAGGTAACCTTTTAATTCAACACAATTCAACAATGCAGCAACAGAATATCTCTTGATTTAATCTATACTCTGTTGGATTGTGTTGAATTAAAAGGTTGCTTTTGATAAGGATTAGCCTCATATTCATGGAGGCAGGGTGCATTGTTATATATATTTAATATGAGTATTAATTGTATTTTATTGCACTGTCTCTGTAATAGACATTACTGTGTACTGGGGCTCCCTCACCCCCTTCTATAGTTTGTAGTTCCTGTGATTGTCTCCTTGTGAGCTTTCCCTATTGGTCATTAGCTCTGAGCTAGGGCCAACTCTTGCAGGATGTGTGAGAGAGCCCAGCCTACCTTGCATGCTTTTGTGATAAGCAGCTTTCTAGGGGCTGATCGCTCCTTAATTTACTATAATTCAATCAAATATTTTTCATCATCTCACCAAGTTAGTCCCCTTTTATTTACCCTAAGTTTCTCTCCTTTATTTCCTTTGAGAGTTACAGCTTTTTCTCTCAGCTGGGCTGAGGTTCTGGCCAACCCCTTGCCTCTGGAGTGGTTAGATGCAGACTCTGTGCAGAAAGCAACAATTCTGTTTAAGCGACTGAAATGTAAATTGGATTTTCTTTGTTTATTCTGAGTACTACAATAAAGGTAAAGCTTCTATTTGGCAATGGTTTAAGCTAGCTGTTGAAGCTACTCTACACTTTGCCGAGAACAGCACACTATCACTAATTTTAATGCATTGCTGAAACTTTGGTACAACCTACAAGCCTCGGAGCCAGTAGAAGAGCCAATGGGGAAATTTTTAAAACATACATGTATTCCTATTGTAGATAAAGAAATGCATATACAATTTTTTGGTCCACCCATATTATGCCTAGACTATGCCCCCAAAAGCTTTACATCTCAACTTTCTCAAATTGTTGTTTGTATATATAGCCAATCTATAAGAGTAAATGCTGCTATTTCCATGTGTAGGTGCTTCTAAGATGACTTCCATGGTGTTATACCATAGCTCTGAGATCATGAAAGGGAATTAATGAATAAAGTGCTGTCCATCTACAATTTTCTGTTTTCAAGTGCATCCAATACAAAGATTTTCTTTCCTGGTGGCTCACAACTTTCTTATATAGTACATAAGTATTGCCATACTGGGAAAGACCAAAGGTCCATCAAGCCCAGCATCCTGTTTCCAACAGTGGCCAATCCAGGTCACAAATACCTGGCAAGATCCCCAAAAAAGTACTAAACATTTTATACTGCTTATCCCAGAAATAGTGGATTTTCCCCAAGTCCATTTAATAAAGGTCTATGGACTTTTCCTTTAGGAAGCCGTCCAAACCTTTTTTAAACTCCGCTAAGCTAACTGCCTTTACCACATTCTCTGGCAACGAATTCCAGAGTTTAATTACACGTTGAGTGAAGAAAAATTTTCTCCAATTCATTTTAAATTTATTACATTGTAGCTTCATCGCATGCCCCCTAGTCCTAGTATTTTTGGAAAGTGTAAACAGACACTTCACATCTACCCGTTCAACTCCACTCATTATTTTATAGACCTCTATCATATCTCCCCTCAGCCGCCTTTTCTCCAAGCTGAAGAGCCCTAGCCACTTTAGCCTTTCCTCATAGGAAAGTCATCCCATCCCCATTATCATTTTCGTGGCCCTTCTCTGCACCTTTTCTAACCTTTTTTGAGATGCAGCGACCAGAATTTAACACAATATTCACGATGCGGTCGCACCATGGATCGATACAAAGGCATTATAATGTCCTCATTTTTTTTCCATTCTTTCCTAATAATACCTAACATTCTATTTGGTTTCTTAGCCACCGCAGTACACTGAGCAGAAGGTTTCAACATATCATCAATGACGACACCTAGATCCCTTTCTTGGTCCGTGACTCCTAACATGGAACCTTGCATGACATAGCTATAATTCAGGTTCCTCTTTCCCACATGCATCACTTTGCACTTGCTCACATTAAATGTCATCTGCCATTTAGACACCCAGTCTCCCAAGGTCCTCTTGTTATTTTTCACAATCCTCCCACGATTTAATGACTTTGAATAACTTTGTGTCATCAGCAAATTTAATTACCTCACTAGTTACTCCCATCTCTAGGTCATTTATAAATATGTTAAAAAGCAGCGGTCCCAGCACAGAGCCCTGGGGAAACCCACTAACTACCCTTCTTCATTGAGAATACTGACCATTTAACCCTACTCTCTGTTTTCTTTTAACCAGTTTTTAATCCACAATAGAACACTACCTCCTATCCCATGACTCTCCAATTTCCTCTGGAGTCTTTCATGAGGTACTTTGTCAAATGCCTTCTGAAAATCCAGATACACAATATCAACCGGCTCACCTTTATCCACGTTTGTTCACCCCTTCAAAGAAATGTAGTAGATTGGTGAGGCAAGATATCTATCCCATGGTCCTCTGTTAATTGATCATTACCTCTTACCTTCTTTTGATCCCTTCCTTTCACATGATCTTTACATCATGTAACTCTATTAATCTCTTAGCCCTCAACTCAGCAAGAAGGGTGAATGTTCCCAGATTCTATATGTTTTTCCCATTTTATTTTCCATAAAATTAGAAGTCTTCCTTGTATTCAAGTGCCACTGTCTCTTCTGAGATCTTTTCATCACCAGACCTGGCTATTGTAATAGTTTACCTGATGGATTTTCTATCTCCTGTCTTTATCCCCTTTGATCAGTCTAAACTTGACTACTCAACCATATTCTTCAGCAACCTCACTGTTCATGGGTATCACTATTCTGGCTTCTAATGAATCTATGGTGTCACATCCAAATACTCAGGTTTACCTACAAATTTATCCACATTCTTGTCCCTTCATCATTCACCACTTCCAAGCCCATCAACCACCTCTCCTCTAGTCAGCTAATACCCAATACTATTGCCCTGTTTTCAAGCATTTTCTTTCCTGATACTTCATTTCTGGAATTGTCTCACCTCTGACATTCAAAATTATTTCCTTCTCTCCTCTTTCAATCACCATCTTAAAACCTCACCTCCATAACTCTGCCTTTAATCTGTGGCTTCTCTGAAATCATCATGTCATGCACTCAATACAACATATATATAATAGACTTTTAGGTGTCCTGAGTAAGTGCATTGAATAAATGCCTAATTAAAAAACAACAGTGAGTTACGGAAATGTTAGTTTTATAACCCACATTTAGAGAAAGCATGAAATATAAGAAATATTATCTCTGTCTGAAAATATATATGTGATTTATGTGTAAAGAAGAGCCTAAGCTGAATTAGTAAGAGGATTCTTTTCATCCGCTGAGAGAGCAAAATCAAAGGAAACTTTCACCAGTCTGCCTCAGTCTGCATTGACTTTAGAGGTATCAAAAGCCAGTGGGAAGGGGAGGAGAGGAGTTCCCCAGGGTCTGTCACAAAGCCAGACAAGATCATTTTTTATCAATTCCATATTTATGCAAGAAGGGTGAATGTCCCTGGATTCCACGCTTTGATGAATAAACTCACTGCCAGATGTTTCTCTGTATTGCAGCTGGATTCTTCCAACATATGATATAACAGAGTCCATTACTACCCGCAACTTCCTTTAGACTGCATTAGGCCCTTCTCTTCAAGCAGGGCATCCTAAGCAAAAATAAAGCATCAAAGCAATGGACAACTGGACATGTCTCAAAATGAAAACCATACAGTATTCCCAGATTATTTTCCATACAGAAAGTTTAAGGAAACTACGTACTGCAGAAAACATTTTTTCCCTGTAGCATACTTTGTAGTATTGTACACACCTCAGCTCACCTCTGTATACACTTTGTATTACTGTATTCTCCTCATCTCTATATACTCTGTATTACTGCATAAACCCCATCTCCCTCAGCATACCTCTACACACTTTGGGGCTCATTTTTGAAAGAGAAAAATGTCCAAAAAGAACTTTCTGCCTCTTCAAGCCTTTCATAGTAGAATTCTCTGTGCCTTTCAGTGACCATTGTCATTATTTATTTATTTACTTGTTGCATTTGTATCCCACATTTTACCACCTTTTTGCGGGCTCAATGTGGCTTACATTATGCCTTAATTGCGATCGCCATTTCCGGAATGAGAAATACAAAGTGGTATTGCATTAAAGTTCATAAATGATAGAGTAAATTATAGAGTAAGTTAGACAATCAGTTCATTTCCGGCATGAGAAATAAAGTGGTAGTGCGTTAACATTCATTAGTGACAGAGTGAATGGAGCAGTCAAGTGTAGAGAGTTCGGTTTTGTCTAGTTCTGGTAGAGTTTCGTCCCTTTACCTCTTCCTAGCCCCCTTCCTCTCTTTACAGTTCCACTTCCAGTACATCTCCCACTAGGGTTACCATATGGCTCCAGAAAAAGGAGGACGGATTGAGCCAGCCGGGTTTTACTTCCATTGCTTTCCATTGAAAGCAATGGAAGTAAAACCCAGCTGGCTCAATTACTTCCATTGAAAGCAATGGAAGTAAAACCCGGCTGGCTCAATCCATCCTCCTTTTTCTGGAGCCATATGATAACCCTACCTTCACTGCCTGCCAGTCAGCGTCGGACTCAGAGGCGAACGGTGCAGGCAGCGATTGGCTGGCAGCGTCATAGCTTCCCTCTGCAAGTCCCGCCTACAACTTCCTGTTTACGCATAGGCAGGACTTGCATAGGGAAGCTACGATGCTGCCAGCCAATCGCTGCCTGCACCGTTTGCCTCTGAGTCCGACGCTGGCTGGCAGGCAGTGAAGGAGGACGGCTGGGGGACGAAGAATCGCTGGATATGGGAGAGGTGAGGGCAGGGGAGGGACAGAAAATCACTGCACGTTGATGGGAGGGCAGGAGAGAGGCGGAGAATCGCTGGAAATAATGGGAGGGGAGGACAGGAGGAGAAAAAGGTGCCGGTATGCCGTACCGTTGCGTACCGGCACAAAAAAGCACTGGATAGAATCATTTTCTACCAGAAGAGTTCCAGAGGACTGGAAGCAAGCCATATTAAGACCAAAAACAAAAGATTTGACTAAGCACATGTCTGATGTAAACAACTACTACCCTATTTGCAATCTCCCATATTTGATCAAAATTGTAGAGAAAATAATCCAACACCAACTACAGGACTTCCTAACAAAAACAAATACGTTACATCCAAAGCAAACAAGTTTCCGACCTTATCACAGTAATGAATCTGCTTTGCTATGGATTACCACGACTATTTGCAGACAATTAAAGCAAAACAAATCAACTCTTCTTTTGTCATTTGAGCTATCAGCTGCATTTGATCTAGTGGACCATAGCGTATTTCTAACAAGGTTACATCAAATAGGAATCCAGGATTTGGCACTTACTTGGTTCGAATCATATCTTACACACCACTCGTCCATTGTTCAATACCAAGGAAAAAAACCTATGCCATTCACACCTGACTCTGGAGTACCACAGGGATCAATTTTATCACCCATGCTATTCAACATCTACTTGGCACCACTTCTTACACTTGCTCAGTCTCTTGGGTTTACACCATATGTGTATGCAGATGATATCCAACTGTTACATCACATTGATTCAACAGACATACAGATGATTTGCAACCTTAAATGTACCTTAACCCAGATCACTAACTGGTTAGAGCAAAACAAGCTGATTCTTACTCTTGCAAAATCAAAATGCATCCACATCTCTAATTCATCGAACAGAACCCTTGCACATCCCATCATTCTAAATACTTCTATTGTTTTACAAATACAGAACCCAAATGTTCTGGGGATCATTCTGGATGAAGCAGTCTCTTTTCAACTTCAGATTTCCAATGTAACTAAGAGCTGTTACTAGAAACTTAGACAAATATGCTTTATTTCTTCGTTTCTAGATCAAGCGGTGTGCAATACTCTCGTCCACTCCTTTGTAATCAACAAACTGGATTACTGTAACTTACTTAACACCGGCCTTAAATTGATAGACATCAGATGACTACAATTTGTGCAAAACACAATTATTAAACTAATCACGAGCAAAGAGAAATAAGATCATGTTACTCCACTACTGAAAGCAGCACACTGACTACCCTTATCCTACCACATCATATACAAGGCTTTATTATTGGTCTACAAAACTCATTCATCTGGTGAACCGCACACTTACTGACTCCATATGCAAATCAACAATCTCTCAGATCCTCCTCCCAAAATCTATTAATAACACCATCCTTTCAGGAAACTAGGCATGAACACATTTGGAAAACAATCTTCTCAGTCCAAGGTCCAGAACACTGGAACAAACTGCCACAATCACTTCACAATCACACATCGCTTCCGACATTCAAAGCAAAACTGAAGACTTCCCTTTTAATAGACACTTATTTATAATCCCTCTCCATCCCTAAAGGGATCAGACTGATTAACAGTACAGTTGTGAAATATCTCCTCACCCTTTTCCCCACCCTCGCCCTTTCCCCCACCCTCCTATCCTATCTACATTGTATTTCTACCCTCCTTTCCTTTCTGCCATGTTTTGTAATTGTCTGTCTTATTACTAATCTTGTACTTTAGAATGTAAGCTGCTCAGATACATACTTAATGGGTGGGATAGGAAGTCCTAAATAAACTTGAAACTTGAAAGGAGAAACCACCTTGAGGAGATCTGGGGTAGCATTTTTTATATCCAGCTGGTTTTCATCAATTGAGTTTGCAGCAAGAGGTACAGAGGAACCCAGACCATGTCCACTTGTTTTGGTATAGCCAAGGGGGTTTGTAGGATCAAGAAAATGCATCCTAGAAAATACCCTGGGAAGTCCATGCTGATCTGTGACACACTTAACTCTGGTGTTTCCTGAGGCAATAAGGAGGTACAGGGAGATTTGGGGAATTTTGTGTTTCTTCCCTTGTGCTTTTTCCCAAAAGTACCTATTTGAGGAGAGTAATTTTGTGGGATTATTATGTGGATTCCAGAGCATATGCACAGTAAACCACTTGACTAAGTAATAGTGAGAGGTTTGGAGAATATGTTGAGTTGTATTCATTTTTGAATGCCTTTCAGAGCAAGACAACCCAGGACCTATGTGAAGAGGAGAAGAGCCAGTCTGTGTGCAGGCTGGCATAGTGAGGATCCAGGAAGTAGTCAGCCTGAATACAAAAGCAGTAAGAAGTACTTGCTTGATTAAAGTGAACTTTAAATAGGACTTTGATTTAAAGGAACTAATCTGGGCTATTTTTCCCTTTTTGAACCAGTAGTGTTTTGGTGGTGTCTTTTCTGCATGCACTAGAGAATGACACGGGGACGGGGACCCGCAGTAACCGTGGAGATGGGGACAGGGACAGAGCTTGCAAGGACAGATCCCACAGGGACAGGGACAGAGCCCACAAGGATGGGGCAGGGATGGGGACAGAGCCCACAAGAATGGGGACAAACTTTGTCCCTATGTCATTTTCTACTTTGAAGTCTGTTAATGAACTGGACTGTTATTTATGTTTGAGTGATGCAGACAACGATATTTTGACTTTTTGGAAAAACAAGCAAACATGCTGGCCACAACTAGCAAAGAAGACATCTTCTATTGAAGGAAGGATTGTGGAAGACAGGAGAGCTAGACAATGCTTCATAGGGCGTATTTCTCCCCTCTAGGGTGTACAGATCGGGTTGTACTTTATATCCCTGGACATTTTAACAGGGTGGATTAGGATTCCTTGGGGTAGTAGTAATCAGCTATTGTTGGGGTTGGAAGGGTAGAAGGTGGTGATGAGATGGGTTATTATAGCTGCTCACTATTATTATTGTTTTCTATTTGTAATTTATACACAATAATTGCACAGCATATTATTCCTTTATATACTTTAATAAAAAGATTTAAATACAAAATCTTAATTGTTCGAGGCTTCTGCAGATGAGGACAGAGCCCATGGGGACAGAGACAGAACATGCGGGGACGGAGCGGGGACAGAGACAGGGACTGCGGGGATGGGGCGGGGATGGAGACAGAACCTGCGAAGATGGGGACAAACTTTGTCCCCATGTCATTCTCTAGCATGCACTATTACATTTGGCGGTTTTCACTAAAATAAATCTGAATTTTATTTTTAAAAAATGAAAAAAAAACCATGTAGCCTGCGGACTTGTCCTTGTCAGTGGTGTGGACTTTATTTTTGGTATTTTACAAGTCAGGCAGCAAGGGCCTTGGGACATTCTATGTCCCCCATCTACCAGGACTCACATTCACTTACATGTAACCCCCATGGTATGGCCACACAATTCCCATTAGAGACCACTGTTGCATTTATATTCTTAGCTGGCAACAAAAATCTATGAATAGCAATGAACCCAACCTTACCAGCAACCCACTGAATCCAGATAACATCATATTTCCCTATAGCTGGGCTGAAGTCTTGCAAACGGTAACAATATAATCTTTCCACTCTGTCAGCTTCTTCCTCTAGGTAGCTTTGTGCTTCCTCTAGGAAAGGCTCCATCATATCCACCAGTTCAATGTTACTGAAAACAGGCAGCAGAACGTTCTTGCTGACCCTTCCGATCCCAGAGCCGCAGTCCAGAGCAAAGTCAGTTCTTGCTTTCCCGGGACCCTGGCAATAACAAACAGGTTTCCAGATCACTTCTTAGCATTGTGCTGCTCACAGAAATGTTTTTTTTTTGTTGTTGCATAAGTAAAGGTTATTTAACAAAAATTTATTTTCATATATCAGAAAACACCACAGCTAACATTTTTCAGTCATGAAGTGAAACCTACAGGAACGATGAGAATACTGACCATTGGAGCCGACTCTGTGGGTGCTGTGGGTGCTTGAGCACCCCCTATATTGAGAAAATTCCTTGTATGTGTCCAGGGAGGGGTTATTTCCATTGGGCTTAGCACCCCCAATAATTTTTAAAAGTTGACTCCTATGATACTGGCCCATTATAGATGGAAGAAATAATAAAACAGACCCCCCCCCCCCCCCCCCAATATTCAAAACTATTTAAATAGTCCTCTTAATTAGCAGGCCTAACTTTTAACCGCTAAAAAGTTAACCAGGTAGCACTGAATATCGGCATAGCCAGTTAACATTTTAGCAGCCAAAATAAACCCGGTATTCAATGCCGGTTGCCAAAAATGGCCTGGCATTGAATATCCGGGTTTAACGCCGGTGGCAGACAGCACCACTGGCTGAATATCAGGCCCAACACCTTTGCATTTCATGTGAATATCTCTAGCAGCATCAGGACCTTCCCTGGCCAAGAATGTAGATGAAACAGCTAAGCCTCAAGTGGGTCATGGAGGACAGGCCATGGAGGACAGATTGAGCCAGTCCAGGTTTCACTTCCTTTAAAAGCAATGGAAGTAAAACAGGACTGGCACAATCTGTCCTCCATGGCCTGGAACCAGCTGGTAACCCTAGAAAAACATCATGAAAATATTTCCCCTGCACACCCTTCTTCTAATGCTCATAATATACTTAGGAAGATCCTCCAGACACTTTCCCAACCTTTAGTTTCCTATAATAACAGCAATAAGAACATAAGAATAGCCATACTAGGTCAGACCAATGGTCCATCTAGCCCAGTATCCTGTTTCCAACAGTGGCCGATCCAGGTCACAAGTACCTGGCAGAAACCCAAATAGAAGCAACATTCCATGATACTGATCCCAGGGCAAGCAGTGGCTTCCCCATGCTGTCTCAATAGTAGACTTTGGACTTTTCCTCCAGGAATGTATGCAAACCTTTTAAAACCCAGATATGCTAACACTGTTACCACATCCTTTGGTAACCAGTTCCAGAGCTTAACTATTCGTTGAGTGAAAAAATATTTCCTCCTATTTGCTTTAAAAATATTTCTATGTAGCTTCATTGAGTGTTCCCTAGTCTTTGTACTTTTTGCCAGAAAACTCTATTTCATAATCCAGAGGAAGGCAAAAAGGTTGCCATACTTTATAACTAAATTCTGCAGCATGATGAAAAATCATCCTACCCTGTCCCAGCTACAATGGTTTAGCTAAAGTCTGTTGATCAACCCTTTCTTCTAATATCTGTCTTGAGTATCACACCAACTCATGTTCTTTTCTTCCAAAAATATATCCAATTTTGGGGAGGTGAAAGAAAGAATTATTATTTAGCTGGAATAAACTTCAAACACATGCAGACAGGAGTTGCAAACTCCTGCAATTGAATACAAGCTACTAGTAGGGGATCAGACACCTGCTGTACTCAGATTAGATCAGAGCTTCCCAAACTGTAGGTTGCAAATTGAGTTTGCAGCTGTAGAAACACTGGTGAGTGCTTCACCCCAACCAAAAGGATAGCAGTAAAGCCCAGATCAGCTAGGTTTCCCACTGAGTGAAAAAAAGGCTACTGTAGGAGATAATTTGTACAAGGTTTCTATGTTGTCTTGTTTGATGCTTAGCTTTTTGGCTAAGAGAACTCAGTCAGCTAGAATAATTGAGAATGACAGTAAGAGCTAGAGTTCCTTCGCTATGAAACTACTACCAAGGGAGAAGACCTTTCCTCTAAAATTTTGAGCTATTGACAGATGACCACAGATATATGTTGGATTGACCCAGGGTATAATAGGGCTGAGAGGTAGCAGAACAATGAAAGAGCTCAGGCAGAAGAAGTCTGGACAGCCTTTAGTGAAAGGGGTCCAGTGGATGAGAGGCACACAGAACTGCTGGCCCAAGGAGGAAGTGGTCCAGCAACTGAGAGGCACCTGGAGCCATTTTTGGCAATTACAGTTGCGAAGCACTGTGAGTTGATTCAAGCCGGTTTGACTTGGACTGCATTCAAATGACATTAGTTGGATCTCTGTTTTTCATATGTGACCTTGACGCAGGCATTGTGATGCCAAAACACTGTCCTTGTTAGGTCTTTGAATAAAGAATCGATTCTTATTCCAGTCTTGAAGGCCCTTTGTGCAGTCTTTTTCAAGCATTCAAGGTCCAGCAGGGCCTATCTGAAAGGGACTTTTGCCAGGTTGGCCCCTGACCCAGGGATGCCCTGCAAGAGGGTGCTACATAAAGCTATAGCCTTACTGTAACTGCTGCCAAATATTCCTCAATTTCACTACTGACTGATAGAGCAGAGGAGCATAAACTGCACTGATAATACTGACAAGGCTCCACATTTCCTGAAGAATGTACAATGCAATGATAAAACTCTGGAATTTGTTGCCAGAGAATGTAGTAAAAGCAGTTAGCTTAGCTGGGTTTAAAAAAAAGGTTTGGATAGCTTCCTAAAAGAAGTCCATAAGCCATTATTAAAATGGACACGGAGAAAATCCATTGCTTATTTCTAGGATAAGCAGCATAAAATGAATTGTACTGTTTTGGGATCTTGCCAGGTACTTGTAACCTGGAAAAGACACTGTTGGAAACAGGATTCTGGGCTTGATGGACCTTCAGTCTGTCCCAGTATGGCAATAGTTATGTACTTATGATAACACTAAAAAGATGCTGACTTACCAAGGAATAACACACTGCACCCATAGCTCTGAAAAAAAAACATTAATTTACCAAAGAAGTGCACATTGCATTGATTACACTGAAAAAGTGCTAATTTACCAGAGGCACACATTGGCCCCGTAATTCTATAAAAGTCGCCAATACTTCTATATGTGCAAATATGGGTGCACACCCAATTTGTGCATACAATTTAATTGAATAACAAGCCAATTAGTGCCATAATTGGCTTTTTAACATGCAATTATTGGCACTAATTGGAATCAATTAAAATGTACACATGTAAATTTAGGCGCATCCCAAAAAAAGGAGACACAGAAATGGGAGGGTCATGGGTGGTTTGGGAGTTACGTGTGCAATTATAGAATAGGGGATTTCCGTATGTAAATTTAGGTGCATCCATTTCCACTAGAATGCTATTCTATAAACTGTGCCTAACTTTAGGCACGGCTTATAGAATAGCACTTAAGTGGGAGGTTTTGGCTCTGATTTGTTAGGCACAATTTATAGAATTCACTCCTGAATGGATAACACTGAAAAGGCACTGATTTGCCAACAGATTATATACTGCGTTGAAAACACCAAAAGATGCTGATGTGGCATCCCTCAGGGCAAACGTCTTTCCCCCATATTATTCAATCTATCAACCTATTTATGTCTCAGCTGGCAGTTCAACTGGCATCAGCAGGATTTCTTTCTTATATTTATGCTGATGATGACCAGCTTTTTTCCTCTTGATAAAACACTTTCATCAATTTCTGGGCTAACTGATGAAGAATTTGAAATTCTTTCTTTGTGGGCAGTTGCTTTTAAGTTAAATTACACAATGATAAAACCAAATTTTTGGTGTTAGGAAATTCACATAACCCATTTCTGGAAACATATTTAGTGATAAAGGGAAGTTTATTTCATTTGGGAAAACAACTCAAAATTGTTGGGGTCATCTTTGAGGAGAATTTAACATCTGAACCCCAGATTAAACTACTGACACACAGGGTTGTTTATTCTAAGGAAGTTGTGAAGAATTAGATCTTGTTTTAATTTCACAGCCTGTAAGCTGCTAGTTCAGTCTCTTATTGTATCGCACTTTGATTATTGCAACTCCTTTTATGTGGGTTTAAATGAGCGTCTTCTGTGAGAATTACAGACACTCCAAAATATGGCTGTTCGTCTGATATTTAGTTCTTCAAGATATGAATCTGCTTCCCCTTCACTGATGAAGCTCCATTGGCTTCTGGTGAAAGAGTGAATGATTTTTAAGCTCTGTTCAATGACTTTTTAAAAAAATTCTCTATGGCTTTTTACCAATGCTTTTGGCTAATTTAATTCATTTATCTTATAGGAATCTGACTTCAGCTAGTAGGTTGGCTTTGATACTGCAATTTCCTAGCCCAAAATGGGTAATTTATATGTAATGGAATGTTTTCCTATCTATCCCCACTGTGGTGGAATTCCTTGTCTTTATTTATATGGAAGATTTAGAAAGGCTCTCAAAATGTATATTTTTGAGTTTTTTTTAATAAATAAAAAAAGTCCCTGTTGAGCAGGGACTGTCTTTTTATGTTAATTTGTATAGCGCTGCGTAAGTCTAGTAGCACTATAGAAAAGTTTAATAGTAGTAGTAGTAGTAAATAATGCAGATTTGTATTGGAATTCTTTTTTGTGTTCTTGTTAACCTGTTATCCTGTAAATCCTGGGGCTGTCCAGTATCTTTTAGATTGTACACCACATTGAACTCATTTTTTAGGGAACTTGTGGGATAGAAGTAATTGTGATTGATGTACGAAAGGTGTATACACTATACTAATAACACTAAAAATGTCAGTAGGTAGGTGTATCTATAGGCAGCATAAACTGAGACTTACCCCTACAAGCCTCCTCAGAAATTCTTTTGAGGATTCTAGATCTATGTCCGAAAGCTCCAGGAAATTGCCCATCATGCCCTCTTCAGTCGCTGGCACATCCTGGTAAAAATTCTTTGCTCTGGCATAAAACTGCATTTCCCCATCAATAACTTCACTAGTTAAGGTATATAGTTTCACTACAAGTTAATGAAATGAAGAGAATTGCCACTAATTGATAAAGTAAACAAAATCACATGTCACTGAACTGGAGCAGGTGCAAAAGCTGTGAGTGGACATCGGAAGAACAGGATTCAACACCTGCCCCGTCTTTTCACTCACCTCGCTGGAGCATTCAGCCTTTGCCATCTCATTAGAAACATACAGGAAACCTAGAAGCAGACATCAGATCCCCATTCTCCTTCTCTCAGCTTCCATGCTGACAAATTAAGCTCAAAGGACTGCCTTTTTCACAGGTACTGAAAACCCTGCTTAGTTTGCTGTGTTTCACAGAAAGATGCTTCCAGATCACTGTGACAGTCAACAGGAGATACTGATGCAGTATATTGAGGGCTTCCAATTTTAGATATTAACTGATAAACACTGATAAAGCATCCCCAATGCAAAAATAATTAATGTAGGGGTTTGTTGGATTAACACTGGGAAAACACCCCTTTCATTAGTACTCTCTCGCCCCTCCCCTGGTTTGTCTTATATCCTCAGACAAAATAAAACATGGAAAAGAAAATAAGATGATACCTTTTTTACTGGACAGGTGATTCTTTACAACATCCGTAAAATCCGCCCCTTTCTTTCCGAGCACTCTACCAAAACCCTCATCCACACCCTTGTCACCTCTCGTTTAGACTACTGCAATCTGCTTCTTGCTGGCCTCCCACTTAGTCACCTCTCCAGTCGGTTCAAAACTCTGCTGCCCGTCTCATCTTCCGCCAGGGTCGCTTTACTCATACTACCCCTCTACTCAAGACCCTTCACTGGCTCCCTATCCGTTTTCGCATCCTGTTCAAACTTCTTCTACTAACCTATAAATGTACTCACTCTGCTGCTCCCCAGTATCTCTCCACACTCGTCCTTCCCTACACCCCTTCCCGTGCACTCCACTCCATGGATAAATCCTTCTTATCTGTTCCCTTCTCCACTACTGCCAACTCCAGACTTCGCGCCTTCTGTCTCGCTGCACCCTACGCCTGGAATAAACTTCCTGAGCCCCTACGTCTTGCCCCATCCTTGGCCACCTTTAAATCTAGACTGAAAGCCCACCTCTTTAACATTGCTTTTGACTCGTAACCACTTGTAACCACTCGCCTCCACCTACCCTCCTCTCTTCCTTCCCGTTCACATTAATTGATTTGATTTGCTTACTTTATTTATTTTTTGTCTATTAGATTGTAAGCTCTTTGAGCAGGGACTGTCTTTCTTCTATGTTTGTGCAGCGCTGCGTATGCCTTGTAGCGCTATAGAAATGCTAAATAGTAGTAGTAGTAGTAGACATAACTTAATACATTTCTTGATTAGCTTTCGAAGGTTGCCCTTCTTCGTCAGAGCTGACGAAGAAGGGCAACCTTCGAAAGCTAATCAAGAAATGTATTAAGTTATGTCCAATAAAAAAGGTATCATCTTATTTTCTTTTCCATGTTTTATTTTGTTTGATTTCTATTGATTACCTTTAAAAGTGGACTAACACGGCTACCACACCACTCTTATATCCTCAGAAAGTGAAAATCAACCTCAGATCCTCTTTACTTCCAACAATATGAAAATGTTCAAAGCACACAAAGTACACAAGTGAAAGATGGAGTCAACCCTTACGCTTTTATCCAAAAATAAAGGAGGAAAAAGACCTCAAAATGCTGTGGCAATCCTTGAAAAGGAACCCTGCTTCAGCTTTAGCGGTTATCATTGTACGCAGTAAAAAATGATTAATCATGGGTGTCAAAAAACCTCCTTTCATTAATATTTCATTATATATTTTTCTTGACAAGTGCTTGTTTTTTGGGACTATGAAATTGAAGATGTTTTGCACAAAGGAGGTTTTTTGAGACCCATGATTAATCATTTTTTACTGCGTACAATGATAACCGCTAAAGCTGAAGCAGGTTTCCTTTTCCAGGATTGCCACAATATTATGAGGTCTTTTTCCTCCTTTATTTTTGCATAAAAGTGTGAGGGTTGACTCCATCTTTCACTTGTGTGCTTTGAACATTGTCTTATATCCTCCACTCAGTTTTGTACCTTTACAGCATGGATGATTCCTAGGTGATACAAACGCACATTTTTGATTCCACCAGAAAAGCATTACTACTATGCTGTGAAAACGCCAATAAGCACACATTTTTGTACCCTCAAAACCCCACTACTTAGCTGGAAAATAAACACCTATATGCACAATTTATAAACACCTATGAATACAAGCTCTAAGTATAATTTAAAATAATGTTAATTCAGTAGCAACAGAAAATTTGGAATTGTACAAAACATTCTACTTAGGTAATAGTAAAAAAATACTAACAGGAAATTGTCGATTTAATGAGATTCTGGAGGGCAATAGCTCTATTTGCTACAGAACAATGTTTATCCCACCATGGCAATATTTCTAGATTCAGTTCAGATTTAAGGGTTTAGCTAAAATGATATTGCTGCAATATTAACACAAAACAGTTGCTTGCAAAATATTTTCTGTGGAATTTTTCCCCCTTTCCAAAGTTGCCAGAAATTAAGGGGGAATTTGATGAATTCATCCAGCAGTGTTATGGCCTTAATGCACCTCAACATGCATTAAGGGAATTAGCATGTGCTAAGGGGTCTTTTTACACAGCAGTGGTAAAAAGTGGCCTACGGTAGTGTGGGCACATCTTTTGGGCACACGCTGGGCCACTTTTTACTGCAGCTGGGAAAAAGGACATTTTTTAATGCACCGGGAAATGGGCGTGCGCAAAAATGAAAACTAGCGTACACCTATTTACAGCCTGATCCCTTACCACCAGCCATTGACTTAGTGATAAGGGCTTGTGCAGTAACCAGGGTCGGTCTTAGCAATTGCGGGGCACTGTACAGACCAGTCCAGTCGGGCCCCCACCCGCCTGCGCCTGCCACCATAAGCCATAATTTATCAGAGTTTAAAAGGAGGTTTAGAGCTCTTGAACCCCAACTTACCCCATACCTTGATGTGCATCCACCATGTTTTATAAGAGAGCAGAAGACAGCGGTAGTGATTTTCATATCCTGTCAGCTACCGAGCGCAGAGCCTCCTCGATGCTGCATCCCACCCTTGCAGAAGCAGGAAGTGACATCAAAAGGGAGTGGGACACAGCAGTGAGGAGGCTCTGGGCTCGTCAGCTGATGGGATATGAAAATCACTGCTGCTGCCTGATGCTCTCTTCTGAAATATGGAAGCACGTTCAGGTACGGAGCAGGGAGGTGTTCTGAGACAGGAGGACAGATGTGCCAGAGATGTGGGGCCCCTAGGAGCGCGGGGCCCTTGCGACTGCCCCTGTCGCCCCTGCCTAAGACTGGCATTGGCAGTAACCATGCCAAATTTGGAATTACCGCCAGGCGCATGCGCTACCCTTGCGATAGTGCTTTGACATGTGCTACCTACGCATTAGTCCTCCTGCAGCTTTGTAAAAGGGCCCCCTTAGTGCATGCTAATTCCTTTAATGCACATTAAGGCCATAATGCCGCTTAATGAATTTCCCTCTAAAGCCATTGGCAAAAGCTGCAATCCCCTGCAAGGAAACTGTGTGCATCTTTGGCCTGATATTCAGCCGGCATGGTGACCAATGACAGTGTTTAATTTATTATAGAAACAATGTATGGGTAGAGGATGAAATAATCACAAAAGATATAATTTAAATACAATCCACAATTAGAGTGTATTTAAATTATATCTGTAATGCAGCGCTACGTACATCTAGTAGCATTTTAGAAATGATAAGTAGTAGTAGTAATGCAAGCGGAATGGCTCTGCACAGCAACAGTGAAAGGTTCTCACCTAACGGATATTTCTCTAGCAGATACAGATAACTCTCAAAGAAGTCCGTGTGGATGGCCTTGTGCAGGATGAAAGACATGCTGTGCTTGCAAAGATCATTGTCCATCTTGTACCAACGTGATCGGAAGGCTAAATGGGCTCCCAGGAACTCCATGTCGTTCTTTCCTCGGGGCTTGGAACTATGCTGCTGCACCGAGAGACCCAAAGCTGTACCAGCGTACTGCTGGGGGGCTGCTCTGGTAACTCAGTACTCACAGATCATGTTCTTGTGTCTCGGGGGGGAACTCCTGGCATGTGTATAGAATATTCTTAAGGGAGAGAGAGTGAGATAAAGAGCCTTCAGTCAGCAGGTGCCAAGAGATCCAGGACCAGCCAAGGACATGGACAGGCAGCCACAGTGCTTAGCAAGGGAAAAAGAATCTCTTTCTGTTTAGGACTAGTTCAATGTGATTTTAAGAATGCAGTCTATTTTGGGATTACAGTATATATGTATTCCATGTGATGCCTTTTATATACGGCTTCTGATTTTAGGTTTTAACTGATAAATACAGATAGTGCATCCCTACTGCAAAAAAGTTAAATAGGTGTTTATCCAATATACTCTTTCAGTTCAGTTATGACTGTTTAATGTTAACTCATGTTATTATGGCACTCTTTCAGTTCCCTGTAAAATGACCATTTTATTGTGGATTCTCAGTTGATTGTACTGCACCTAGAACTTAACGGTTATGCGGACTATAAATGCCCAAATTAACTTGAATTAAATCTCTCCCCTTGCTTGCCTTGGATTCTCCTCAGCTGTAGAAAAAGTATGCATTTGATATTACTGGCAAAGATACCCAGCACTGATGCACTGATGCACTCTCAAAGAACCGCTAATTCGTTGGAAAATAAATACCTACATTTACAATTTATAAACACTGAAGAACAGAAGCACTACTTATATCAGACCAACATACACATTTGGTGCAAAGGGCACTTTAGCCAATCTAGGAATCACCCCACGGGAGTTCAGTGCACACAAAAGAACTCCAAAGTGTCATTTTAATTGCTTTGTGACAAAGATTAAGGAGGCCCTTTAATATCCAAGAACAGATTTAGCAGTTTAGAACGTACTCATTTTACCCTTCCTCTAGGCTACGTCTCTCAGACCAAGGCCCGACTGGAGAAGAGATTTAAACACCAAAGAACTTTGTATTTGATTCTGAAATCCCCTGGAAACCAATGAGATTCCTAAGGATGAGTAACACAGGACCATATGATTTCTTACGTGTTTGGAACCTGGCGGCTGTATTCTAAACCGGCCTCTACAATATATATATATATATATTTTTTTTTTTTTTAGTAAAGCCACGAAGCAGAGCATTAGCAGAGTCTATTCAAGATGTGGTGCCTGCATGTACAACTGTTGCCAGTGCTTTTTCTTCTAGAAAATCTCAAGCTTTCTGTAAAATCCACAGCTGAACCAATGACACATAAACTATACCCAAAGTCTGGCTTTCCACTGAAAGATCGTTCTAATTGCACCCCCAGGTTGCATATATACAACTGAGCTAGGGTGGCCCACTGTACACTTAAGAATCAGGCAGTGCAAGTTGACAATCAGACCAACTCACCCATAAAATTTGTTTTAGCAGGATTGAGTTTTAAATGTTGGTCCTGCAGCCATGCCATCGCTACCACCAAGCATCAGTTTAATGTACTGATGCCATCAGTAGATAAAGTTATATGTCATCAGCATGCACGTGGTACTTAGCCAAACTGTCACTGGAACTAAAGGACTCAAATATGCATTAACCAAGAGCAGCAGCAAGATGGAATCTTGAGGGACCCAACAATGGAGTTCCAAAGTTCCAGCTGCATCCCCCTCAACCATACCATTTGCTTATCAAAACAATACTACAATTAAATTCAATCCTGCCAGACAGCTTTAGTCTTAAATATTGCCATATCCCATTGACAGTATCTGTCTTAAAGCTCAGTTCTTCTTTTATATCTTCAGGATTTGATTTTAATTTGATTTATTCATCTGATATACTGCATTTACACCCAAAGGCACATCTCCTTGTGATTTGGACGCACTGCAGATGAATTTCATAGATAAATGTCTGCAAAATAGGTTTCAAAAATACAGATTTGGACATTTTGAGAAGAAATTCATCTAAATGCTGCTTTATGACACTTTTCGGATGTTTTTCTCTTTTGAAAATGAGTCCCTAAGTATAACACTGAATATAGATTTCAGAGCTTTACAAAACTGCAAATAGTTGGTCAGGCTTCTAACATCCTCAGATAGCTGATTCCAAAGCAAAGGTCCAGTGTAGGAAAATATTCGTTCATAGTAGACGTCAGCTTGATCATAGACAAAGGGAGAAGGTTTAACAAGGTTAATTGAGAAGATCGTAATTTCCCATAGATGGAACATACTTGTTGGTTAATGCAGTAACGTAACCAGGTACATCCAGCCAAAAGGCTTTATAAACCAAACATAGAATCTTGAAATAGATTTGGTTGGTACAGGCAGCCAGTGCATAGTAACATAGTAAATGTACGGTCCATCCAGTCTGCCTAACAAGATAAACTCATTTTACAGGGTATGTGATACTTTATATGTATACCCGAGTTTGATTTGTCCTTGCCATTCTCAGGGCACAGACTGTAGTAGGCTGACCAGCACTCTTTTTGTACTAAATGTTCTGAAGCTAATGTTGAAGTCCCTTAAAATTTACACTCAAGCCCATCCTTATCTATTCAGTCACGATCAGTGCAGCTCAGCCAAGACAGGAGTGATATGATCAAATTTGTTTTTACCTGTAAGCAGGTGAGCTGCAGTATTTTGTTCTAACTGTAGTCTCTTTAGAAGAAGAGAAATTCAGTAGTCCAATCTACTGGTAACTAGTGCATGTATCACTTTTACTAGATTTGATTTGGTTAAAACAGACCTTAAGTGTCTTATCATTCTCAATTGAAATTAACAAGATTGTTCCACTTTTGTGACTTGGAGATTAAATTTCAGTTGGTCATCACAAAGGAAACCCAATGTCATCAGTTCATACACAATAGTAACAGCAACTACCAGTTCTCCTTCATTCCAAAAATATATGAACCTTCATTCCAAAAGGTACATATAGTTCCTATGTCCAATTCCTTGCCATAAGCTTGCCCAAATAAATTTGTTTGTAGTTCTTTCTTAAATATTTTCATATTCCAAATAACTCTAGAATATATACCTAACCCCGTGCTTTTTTGGGTCCTGTCTTGCTGAAATGTTCTTTGTTATCTTAAGCTGCTTGTAATACATCTGTTTGCTGTTTCTGAACAAAAGGCAGTCAATCAAATCAGTAAATATTAAACAGTAAACCAAGAGAATCATACAATATCCAAACGTATGCGTCATTGCGGCAGGGCATACTTTTCCAGGCAACATGTGTTTTACATATTGTTAAGGGCATTTCAGTTCCAGTCATTTTTGCATGTGTTGCAAAAAAGATATCAAACATCGAATTTGATATCCTTTTCTTCACTATTGTTTTTCTCACTATCTGATCATTTTATTTGAGATAGATTGATAGACAGACATTCATTTGATGACAGACAAAATACAAGAAGAAATATTTTCAGGTACTATATAAATTCATTGAAGATTTAATTAACTTCACGTTTTGTTTTACAAATTGTATAGAAACACAGAATTATGGCAGATAAAGACCATATGGCCTATCCAATCTTCCCATTCCCACCAACTAGTAAGCTCTACAGTCCTCTCTCTCAGAGATCCTTTCTACTTGTCCCATGCTTTCTTGAATCCAGTTACTGTCCTCATCTTTACCACCTCCACTGAGTGCACAAATTTGTGAGCCCTTAATAGAATCTGGGGGCAAATTTATAAGCAGTGTTCTAAATCTACTGGTGTGCTGGAGCCGGCTGTTAAATTTTTAAAGCTCTTGCGAGCCGGTTGTTCTGGCAGGCGAGCCGGCTCCCAGGGGCGGCACAACCCAGCGGTAAGCGAGGTAAGCATGGCAAGAGGGCGCCACAAGCCATGCTGCTTACCTCACCTCCCGCCGCCCTGGGGGGTTTAAATCTTTGATTTACTTCCGTCGCAGCAGCCGCAGTGAAAGCCCTGCCCGTCTCTAGTCTTCCCTTCATTCCCATCAGTGTCCCGCCTTCTTCTGAAGTCATTTCCTCTTTCCACGAGGGCGGGACACTGACAGGAAACAAGGGGAAGGCTAGAGATGGGCAGGGCTTTCACTGATGCGGCCGCTGCGACGGAGATAAATAAAAGATTTAAACCACGCAGGGTGGCAGGAGCAGAAAGACGGATGGGGGGAGAAAAGGGCAGGCAGGAGGACATGGGAGCGGGAGGGCAGGGGAGAGAGGAGCATCGAAGCCATCGACGGACATGGATGGGAGGGCAGGGCCCATGGAGAGAGAAGAAATTGCTGGACATGGAGAGGAGGGCAGGGGAGAGAGGCGAATTGCTGGATATGGATGGATGGAGGGGGGCAGGGGAGAGAGGAGAATTGCTGGATATGGATGGATAGATGGATGGAGGGCAGGGGAGAGGACAGTAGCTGGACATGGGTGGATGGAGGGAAGGGCAGGGGAGAGTTGCTGGACATGGGTGGATGGAAAGGAGTCGAGGGGAGAGTTCCTAGGCATGGGTGGATGGAGGGGATGGCAGGAGAGAGAGGAGGGTTGCTGGACATGGATGGATGGAGGGGAGAGCAGGGAAGAGAGGAGAGTTTCAGGACATGGATGGAGGGGAGGGCAGGAGAAATTCTGGGCATGGATGAAGGGGAGGGAAGACAGGAAGGAGATGCACATGGCTGGAGGGGAAGGGAAAGAGAGAAGAAATGCTGGACATGGATGGAGGGGAGGGAAGAGAGAGGAAGTGAGATGAACATGAATGGAGGGGAGAAAGGAGAAATGCTAGACATGGATGGAGGACAGGGAAGGGAGAGAGAAGAAATGATGGACATGGAGGGAAGAGAGAGGAAGGAGATGAGATGAGGGGAAAGGAAGAGAGGAGAAAAACTGCACATGGATGGAGAAAATAGGCAGAAGCTGGATCCACTGGACAGTCAAGTCTGCAGAGTACCCAGCTTTTACTTATGGAGGGCAAGAAATGAAGAAGAAAGGAGGAAAGAAAAGAAATAAATGGAAAGGAAGCCCTGGAAACTGAGTCAAGGGAACAGATAGAGAGCAGCAGAATCAGATACTGGGCCAGCATGATCAGAAAAACAAAGTCACCAGACAACAAAGGTAGAAAAATCATTTTATTTTCATTTTTGAGGCTTGGTCGTAACAAAACATGGACTAAGTAAAGTCGCCCCAAGTACTCGTCAGGGATGCCCTTCTTTTTTCCATTATTAGTCGAGGATGCCCATGTGTTAGGCACTGCTACTACTATCATTTCTATAGCGCTACAAGGCATACGCAGTGCTGTACACCATACACAAAAAAGACAGTCCCTGCTCAAAGAGCTTACAATCTAGATAAGACAGGCAGACAGACAGACAGGCACGCCCCAGTTCGCTACACTTCCGACATGCCCTCGTGAACTTTGGTCATCCCCACGACGGAAAGCAGTTGAGGACACATTTTTTATCAATTCCATATTTATGCAAGAAGGGTGAATGTCCCTGGATTCCACGCTTTGATGAATAAACTCACTGCCAGATGTTTCTCTGTATTGCAGCTGGATTCTTCCAACATATGATATAACAGACAGGCACGCCCCAGTTTCGCCTTCGCTACACTTCCGACATGCCCTCGTGAACTTTGGTCATCCCCACGACGGAAAGCAGTTGAGGACACCCAAAATCGGCTTTCGATTATGCCGATTTGGGCGACCCTGGGAGAAGGACACCCATCTCCCGATTTGTGTTGAAAGATGGATGCCCTTCTCTTTCGAAAATAAGCCTGAAGGTCTATCAAATCAAAAGCCGCCGATAAGTCCAATTGCATTAAAGATATTTGAGTCCCTTTATCAAAAACCGGCCTGGCTTCAGTCAGTAGAGCTGCCAAAACTGCTTCAATAAATTGTGACCTAAACCCTGATTGCATAGGGTCTAGTTTTTGATGACACTCCAGGTAATCCTGAAGTTGTTCAGCTACCACGGCTTCCATCTTTTATTTACTGTTTGCAAATTGGCAACCGGGTGGTAGTTACTGCACTCATGCCTATCTAAGTTGGAATTCTTTAGCAATGGGGCCAAAATAATTTTCCCCATCTATTCTGAAAAAGTCCCTATTTGTAATGATAAGAGTTCTAACCAAAGAATCAGACAGATCTTTTAATAACTATGCTGAGCATGGGTCAAGTAGACAATTGCCCTTGGCAAATCTTTTTATATATTTTTCCATTTGAAGTTTAGTGACTGAAAAAAAAGTATCCCAACAATGATCATCAGGGACTGTCAGCTTCTACTGTTTGTTTAAAAAGGAATGCATCTATCTCATGCTGCTGGATCACAGAAATTGTTTCTATAATCTTTGGCATTTTACCTTGGAAAAAAGTAGCAAAATCTTGAGCTGTAGCATCTTATATCTGGTTGTTTAATCAATGGAGTTGTCAGATGTTTAACTAATCTAAACAATTCTGTTTAGTTGTATAGTACTTCCTCTTAGCCAATTCCAATTGTTCTTTATAATATTTAATCATGACTTTCCACTCTTCTTTAATATCTGTACTTCCTCTCTACTTCTTTTGATTTCAGCCATTATTTTTCATTTTTGAAAACGTTACAAAAATGATCAGTTTTAAATGTTAGTCATTTTTTTAATATCTTTCTTCAGTTTTATCAGTGTTTTTATTTACTACATAGCTGGAATTCCATTTTCTATAAACATTTTGTTCCTTTCAAATTATGATTGTTTTTTTTTACTTGAAGACTCTAAACATTGACCTTTGACCCTAACCCAGTATTTATAAGCCTGATGATCTCAAGCCTGGTTGATTTCCTGTGAGAGTTTGGATGGAGAATTGATGTGGCTATAAGTAACTTATAACTCTACATTTTGAATATTAAAATAGAGGCAGTCTCTCTTTGGTACCTAACCTACATAAATACCTTTTGCATATATTTTTTTAGATCTGTTATTATTATTATTATTGTTAGCTCCAAGGGGAAGTGTGTTCCAATTTTTCCCTCTAGGTAAGTGTCATAGCTGGTTCTTTTATTCACTATCTTAAAACTACATATAGAAACAGAGAAAATGACAGCAGATAAAGACCATATGGCCCATCCATTTCATCCACTAACTCTTCCTCCCCCTAAGAGATTCCATATGCCTTCCCCATGCTTTCTTGAATTCAGATACAGTCCTCATCACACCACCTTCACTGGGAGGTCGTTCCACACATGCATACTATTATGGAGCAGTATAACGAATCACAACACTTTGCCATACTTTTAAGCTCACATTGTTTTAATTGTACTAACAATTGTTTTAATGGTTGAGGCACACACATGCATGTTCATTATGATCTTTTTATCTATGTGTTTTTAAGTAATCAGTTGGTTGTTACAGGTTTCTGTACTGTATTTGTCTTATAAATTAACTGTATTGTAATCCTCAAGTTTAATAATTAGTGTTTTTTATGATTTTTTTTTAATTTCATTTATTTTTGTTCAAGTTATTTGCCCCTGATACAGCCTTTTATAGGTGAAATGTAGCCATGTCAGGCATTGTTATTTGATCTTTTCCATTTTAATAAATTTTAACACCTTACCATCTGGTTTATGTGGGAAGATCATTTTGGCATGATGCATGTGCTACAGTGAGTGTTAGCAGTAAATTTGAGAAACTGAGATCATACTGCACATACCCAGACTTAGGAGTCGGAGTCATTACTAGCATGGTATGTGTAAAACAAACCCATTTGGAGACATTGACCTTAGGAGAGATTTGGGAGAAGAGGGATCCAAATGTAAAAGCATCTTCTTTCTCTTCTTCCCCTTACTCACCTTTATCTTGATATTTCTAGGGACTTTGTCTTTTGTTGTCTTGGCCATTCGTGTAGTTCCTCTGAATCTTCTTTTCCAAAACTTAAGAAAGCAGTGACAGCAGGATTTTTTTTCACTTGGACTTCAGGCAAGAGTAAGTCTATTTTCTATGTATCCTCGGTGGTCCCTCCACTTCTTATGCCTCCACTCTTTTCATCTTGAGCATTGCATTCAATTCTGGTTGCCGTATCTCAAAAAAGATATAGCAGAATTAGAAAAGGTTCAAAGAAGAGTGACCAAAATGATTGAGGGGATGGAACTGTTCCCATATGAGGAAAGGCTAAAGAGGTTAGGGCTCTTCAGCTTGGAGAAAGACAGCTCAAGGGGTTTATGACTGAAGTGTATACAATCCTGAGTGTTATGGAACGGGTGGAGGTGAATCGATTTTTCACTCATTCAAAAAGTACAAAGACCAGGGGGCGCTCAATGAAATTACATGGAAATACTTTTTAAACAAATAGGAGGAAATACTTTTTCACTCAAAGAATACTTAAGCTCCGGAACTCGTTACCAGAGGATGTGGTAATAGTGGTTCATTAGCGTATCTGGGTTTAAAAAAGGTTTGGATAAGTTCCTGGAGGAAAAGTCCATAGTATGTTATTGAGATAGACATAGGGGATGCCTTGCTTGCCTTGGGATCGGTAGCATGGAATGTAGTTACTATTTGGTTTTCTGCCAGGTACTTGTGACCTGGCTTGGCCACTGCTGGAAACAGGGTACTGGGCTAGATGGATCATTGGTCTGATCTGGTATGGCTGTTCTTATGTACTCTTCCCTTTTCTTCTCCAAGCACCCTCCTATATATCTGCTTTCCTTACCCCCTCTCCTCTGCAGCCTCCTCCTCCGTTTCCTCCTCTGTCCTTCTCTCTTTTGATTTTATTGTAAGTCACTGTGCAGCAGATTCCCACTAATGGCACCTAAAATGACAAATAAATATTTCAATAGGAAAATTAACAAAACAAATACTATTATTCCAAGAAATACTCTCAACTCTCAAATTTATTTTGCTGGTTGTATTCCTTTTAACTAATGCAAGGCTAGTAACTTCAAATGTTTATATTTTTTCCTGTTGCCTTTGAATATTCCAGCTATTCAACTCAACAGCTTTATCAAGAGATTTGTATGCATTTTATGATATGATGGTTGATTTTTAAGGCTCTTCGGGGGATAGGGTCCCCAGTATTTAATGGGGTCCCTGCAGCAACATGAGCTGAGTCAGATTGTGGTTGAATGATTCATGCTATTTGGCATTGTCTGTTGCCAGAGATGTTTGTCTTATTTGGATGCAGGTAACTTGTTTTTTCCAGCGTAGAATTAGGGTTTTGGAATAAATTGCTGGGGGTACTGAAAGCAGTTCAGGATCTTGTCAGTTTTAGAAAGCAGCTGAAAACTTCACGGTCAATATTCAAAGTGAATTAAATGGTGTGCATAAAATTTTTGCTGGCTTTCTTAATGTGAACATAGGCTATCACCGCATATATATATATATATATATATATATATATATATATATATGTTGAATGATATTGGAATTTCAGGCAATGTATTAAATTGGTTTACTGGCTTTTTGAAACTGAGTCATCCAAGTAAATTGGGGGAGAAAACATTCAAGTGAATGGAGAATAGCCCAGGGAGTACCTCAAATCTCCCCACTTTTGCTAATTTTATTTTACATCTACTTGAGTGATTTGGGGAAGATATTTCAGTCAATGAAAATACAGTATTTCTCGTATGCTGATGACATAGCTTCTTGTTTCCCATGTGTTCTGATTCATCATCAGTGTATAGTGTGATAATTTGACAGGATTTATATATGGATGCCATTTCATCATTTGAAGATTAACCAAGATAAGACAAATATTTTGTGGATGGGGAATCGTAAAACAACCCAGGCACCTACTGAATACAGTATTAGCAGGTTCAAAGGTATTAATCAAATCAGAAATAAAACTTATAGGAGTGTCTCTTGACTCTGGGTTAACTATGGAGTCTCACATTAGTAGTACAGTACAGAATGCTTTTTTAAATTGAAGATGTTGTGAAGGCTGAAACGATACTTAGAAGTGACTCATTTTCAACTGATAATCCAGTCACTCATTCTTACTACACTAGATTATTGCATTGTAATTTTTATGGGTCTTCCTCAAAAGAAACTAGATAGGTTGCAAGCAGTTCAGAATGCAGTGGTCAAGTTATTTTGGACAGAAGAAAATATGATCATGTGACACCTTGTCTGATTCAAATTCACTGGTTGCCATTGCTGGACAGAAATGAATTTAAAATTCTAATTTTTTTTTTAAATTCTTTATGGTTTAAGTCCTGGCTATCTAAAATATTCTTTGACAATTGGAATTGGCTAAGAAATTTCCAATCTATCCATAATTTGAAACCAATTAGATCATCAAAAACTGTGGTAACAGTGGCATAGTCATGACTGTACCCAACCCACCCAATTTGGGCTCAGTTCACATGATCATATTTTCCGCAGAAGTCTTGCAAGGTCACTGCTTGAACTCTCTGCAGCCATTTTGAATCGGCGCCAGGAGAAAGACAGTCTGTAGATGCGCCAGGCAGAAACGAGGAGGCTCTTTCCTGCACCAAAGAGGTCACTAGACCACCAGGGCACCACACTAAGGTAAAGGAGGGAAGGTGAGGGGTAGGGAATGGAGTCATGTGGGCGGAGAGAGGCTAGAAATTTGGGAAGGGGATCTACATGGGGGGAGAGAGTGGGGAGGTCAAAGTGACAGGGGCGGGGTGGGGTGCGACAGGGGGTGGGGCAAGTGTCCTCTTCTTTTCTTAGTGCAAATATGGCAACCCTATGTGCAGCACAACTTTAAGCATATGTCATTTGAAGACTTTCACACATACCTCAGTAGCCAGCCAAAGTTGCTGAGTGTACGCTTGGGCTCAGACTCAGTCAAACTCAAATCCAGAAGTTCTTGAAAAGGAGATTATCTACTGCTGTACTCTAAGTAAGTCACTGTTTGATGTGTGTTCATTAACTATGATTAAATATTTCTTTAGCAAAGGTAGCAACCATTTTTATTTTTTCTGTCCTCTTTTTTGTCTCCGCAAATATGGTAACCCTGATCAGACTGTCAATCCCTGTACTGAATTATTATCGTCCCTTTTTCCTTAGCCTCTTCAGTAGGGAACTAAGACTCTAGTCACACCTGGGAGGGGCAACCTACTTCTGCTGTTCTGCTTGCTCCTTCCTCTGAGCAGGAAGGCCCGGATCCTTCCTCCTTGTACTTGAAAGTATTATGTTTTCCTCCAAAAGCTCGAGCTGAAAATGTTATTGGGTTATTTGCTATTTTCCCAAAATAGACCTCTCACTATTCAGACTTGATTGGCACCTTTCTGGAGCAGGGGTCCAATGCAAAGAACATTTTGACAGCTTGATACATATATGTACTGTATACTGTATGTCTATATCTGTCTATATATATTTAGGAATAGCAAGAGGTTAATGCTCCTGCTTTTGGAATGGTCATAATATCATCAAGTTCCCAAAGGAGTCAGGTGGCAGGCCATTAACCTCCTAGTTCTCAAATTTCAGTCAATTGGCCAAGAAATGACTGCCCTCAGTTCATAGCTCAGACCCTGGGTTTGGATCTTAACCAAAAAGACCAACAAGCAATCTAGATGACAGGAAATTGTGTATTTGAAGGGTAACATATTGTTGAAAATATTGGGAACAGTGAATATTCCACACCCTTTTAAATTCAGGGTGAGCAAAGCACTAAATTTGCCCTGCATGCTTTTAAGTGATCATTTCTTCAGGCTCATTTGAACATACTACTACTACTACTTAACATTTCTAAAGCGCTACTAGGGTTACGCAGCGCTGTACAGTTTAACAAAGAAGGATAGTCCCTGCTCAAAGGAGCTTACAATCTAAAGGGCGAAATGTAAAGTTGGGGCAGTCTAGATATCCTGAATGGAGGTATAATGGTTATGTGCTGAAGGCGACATTGAAGAGGTGGGCTTTGAGTAAGGATTGGAAGATAGGCAGCGAGGGGGCTTGGTGTATGGGTAGAAATTGTATCAGTAAGATAAGTCAGCACTACATACATGAAATACACACACAAAAAAAGCATTGTGGATGTGGAGGGCTGTGCAGGACCATTAAAACAGCTGAAGAAGGGGAGGAAAAAGGAAAAAGATGTGCACCCCATTTCAGAAAGGAGCTAAATGTCACAATTAAGATGTCCAGATCAGGATGTCTCAAGTGTCACTAGTATTTTAGAACAGAATCTGCTGAAGTAGAAGCTGTTCTAAATTTCAAGAGAAATGGGCATTTATGCACCAAGTGCATGCAGCATAAACATCCATATTAGAAAACAAAAAAAGCAATAAACCGGCTCATATACAGTTATGTTGTAGAATAGTAACATAAACATGTATGTGATTATCTTAGTCAGTTTAGAAACATAAATGTATATTTCCCTGACACTGGTCACAAAAGGGTCCTTTTAGTAAATTGTGGTAAAAAAAAATAGCCTTAGCGTCCCCTTATGTGGGTTTTCCCATTCTTACCACAGCCAGAAAATGACCAATTTTCCATTCTCTGAATTAATGGCCATGCACTAATGTTACCATTACCAAAAATTAGCGCATGAGCCATTACTATTTTGTAGCTGGTAAGGGCTCAAGCAGTAATCCCACACTAGTCAGTTAGTACATGGTAATGCGGTTGCGTTAATTCACACTATCACGCCTACTCCCACCCCCCAGAAACACCCCCTCTGAGAAAAATAAAGAACAATTTTTTAGCATGTAAGTTTTGGGCATGCCTTGGTCTTTTGCCACAGGACTCCTCAACGCATCCCACGATAAGCCACTTTAAGCTGTGGTTAGACACTTACCACAGCTTAGTTAAAGGAGCCCAAAGACTGTTATCCCTTGCTAGTTTGGCTTTTGGGGAGTATAAAAACCACTTGGGAATTGAGGGGGCAACCTCCTCTAATCCCTCCACTGCAGTGCTGCTCAATCGGAGCAGTTTGCCAAAACCTAAACAAGCTTGGTAACAGATGTAAATCCTGATACCGATCTGTTATGACATTGACATTTATTCCCCTTCTGAAATGGGGTATAAATGTGTATCTTCCAGGCATGCCCTAGGCCTGCCCAAAACTAAAAAAAATGTATATTAATAATACCAAATGTGCTCATAATTGAAATTGTCCATAAACAATCATATAACCATTGCACACATGGTTTTACATGTGACACACCCACGTGCCTTATTCCAAAGATAAACTGTGTCAATAAACATATAAACCAAAAAACATATTTATATATGAAACTTTTTTATTAACCAAGCTTTCTGTCATGGGTCCCGACATGGTCCATGTTTCGCAGCAGTTGTTTCAAGGAACCCACACTGTCAATAAGCTTGAACTGTTCGGTGTGAAAAAATTCTGAAAATAAAAACAAAATAGTTAATATATCAAAACATAATTAACTGATATATTCACAACTCTTATTTAAAGGCAAAGACAAATGGAAAAGGGAATAAAACACCTCTCATGCAGTCTGTCTCCCATGCTTACAGAGCTGCCGGAAGTGGGCATGGTCCTACTTAAAAACAAGAGGACACACTCAAAAAACTGGCAACTGCAACCAATAGGAAGGCCTAGAATGTCACAGGACCCATGGTTCATAGACACTATTACAAAAATGCCTACCACTCCATTTCCCTGTTGAGTCCCTCCGGTTCCACTGTATTCCAAAGACAAATCCATTTTTGTTCAAGTCTCCACAGCAATTGTGACATATGTCCTCTGCGTATCATCTCTGATGCCTCCAATACCAAAAAACACAAGTCCTCCAGATCATGACTGCAGTCAGTCCAATGCTGCAACAGGGGGGCATCCATAATCTTTCTGCAAAGTCTACTTAGATGTTCTATAATCCTGACACGTACTGGCATGTAGTGTGCCCCCCATAAACTTTTGGGCACAGCCACTTTATTAAATACACAACCCCACTTGTTGAACAGTCTCTGCATGCCTGCAAAGTGTGCCATCTCAAGATAACACAATACTGAATGTGGCTGGTCTCCAAAACATAAAACAAACAGAGCAGTACATACATCTCACCTGATCTTTCCCTTCAGGGAACCAAGATAAAGGCTGTGGGAACAGGCAGGATAGGGAGAAATGGATGGGGACAGAAGAGTGAGAGGGACAGATAGACTTGGGGGAAGGCAGGGAGAGATGGTGAAGGAGGGTGGAGGGGTGGAAAGGGGACAGAGAAAGAAGGCAGAGGGTGGAGGGGTGGAAGGTGGACATGGATAGATGGACGGGGAGAACAGAAGGGGTACAAGGTGGTCAGGAAGAGATGATGAAGGATGGAGGGGTAGAAGAGACAGGGAGAGATGGGGAGGAAGAGGAAGAGAAAGATGGACTCAGTGGAAGACAGAGGGAGCCGAAGGGGAGAGGGAAAATGGAGTTGGGGAGGATGGAGGGGAAATGGGGAAAAGAAAAGGGATTCAGGGGAAGGGACAGAAGTGGGAGATGGAGAGATGGATGGGGAGGGTGGGGACTGGAGATCGAGAGGGAGAAATGGACCTGGGGGAGGGCAGGAAGAGATGGTGGAGAGGGGTGGGGCTGAGAGATGGCAGAGGGTGGAGTGGTGTAAGGGGGACAGGAAGAGATGGAATTGGGGAGGGTAGAAGGGGGACAGGGAGTGATGACAAAAGGTGGAGGGGTGGAAGAGGAAGAAAAAGATGGACTCAGTGGAGGACAGAGGGAGCCAAAGGGGAGAGGGAAAAATGGAGTTGGGGAGGGTGGAGGGGAAATGGGGAAAAGAAAAGAGATTCAGGGGAAGGGAACAGAAGGGGGAGAGGGAGAGATGGATGGGGAGGGTGGGGACAGGAGAGCGAGAGGGAGAGATGGGCTTGTAAAGGGCAGGGAGAGATGGTGGAGGAGGGTGAAGAGGTGGAAGGGGGACAGTGAAATATGTAAGAGGGTGGAGGGGTGGAAGGGGGACAGGGAGAGATAGACTTGAGGGAGGACAGAAAGGGGACAGGAATAAATGATGATGGGTGGAGGGGTGGGAAAGGTAGAGATGGGGAGGAAGAGGGAAAGAAAGATGGACTCGGTGAAGGACAGAGGGAGCCAAAGGGTGAGAGGAAGAAATGGAGTTGGAGAGGGTGGAGGGGAAAGGGAAAGAGATTCAGGGGAGGGGACAAAAGGGAGAGAGAGAGAGATGGATAGGGAGGGTGGGGGCAGAACATCAAGAGGAAGAGATGGACTTGGGGGAGGTCAGGGAGAAATGGTGGAAGAGGGTGGAGAGGTGGAATGAGGACAGGGAGAGATGCTGGAGGGTGAAGGGGTAGAAGGGGCAGGGAGAGATGGGGAGGAGGAGGGAGAGAAAAAATTGACTTGGTGGTGGACAGAGGGGGCCGAAGAGGGAAAGGGAGAAATGGAGTTTGGGAGTGGGAAAATGGAGAAAGGGAAAGAGATTCAGGGGAGGGCACAGAAGGGGAGAGGGAGAGATGGATGGGGAGAAGTGGAGGACAGATGGACTCAAGAAGAGCAGAGGAACAGAAGGAAAGAAGAATGGGGAGAGGATGGAACGGGGAAAGGGAGGAATGGACTCAAGCAAAGCAGAGGAAGGGAAGGACTTGGGAGGGTAGTGGACTCAGGGGGAAGAAGGGAGAGGGAGATATATCAGAGGAGGGACAGAAGGAAGGGAGGGAGAGGTTTCAGATTCAGGAGGAGGGGTAGAAGAGCAGGAAGGAGAGATTTTGGACTTGGAAAGGGGTGTCACGTCTGTGGTCGTGACCACCCTCAGACTTACCCTATTTCTGGGAAACAGTGTCTGTGCTGGTTTCTGTCTACTTCTGAGTTGGCTCTGTTTCTGTCTCTGGGTGCTAGCCACTTCCAGCATGGCGCTGATTGCCTCAGTATACTGCACCTGTGTGGGTTTAACCTCTCTGTGCTTCAGTATACTGTTCCTGAGTTAGCTCTATCTCTGTCTCTGTGGGCTGGCTGCTCTAATGGCTTCACTACTCTACACTTGTGTGTATTGGGCCTCTCTGTACTTCAGTGGGCTGTTCCTGAGGTAGCTCTGTCTCAGGCTGGGTGGACTGGCTGCTTCCAGCCTGACACTAATTACCTCAATAGACTACACCTGTGTGGGTTAGGTCTCTCTGGGCTTCTGTATGCTCCTTGCCTGTGGCCTGAAGGGGTGACCTCATCTGTCAGGGCCTTCTTAAGGAACTGGTGTTTTGGTCTTCAGTGACTTTGCATTGCCAATGCCTACGCAGTGCCTTAGGTCCCAAGGTTAGTGTGCTGTTTGCACAGTTAGCTTTCCTTGTCTTTTCTTGTGGGCTTCCAGCCCTTCTGCTTTGCTAGTGACTATCACCTGTGGGCCTTGCCTTCTGGCTCAGGGTATTATTGCTCGTAGGCTTTCTGCCTAGTCTATTACTTACCTGTGGGCTTCTTGCTTTCCTGCTCTGGGTATTATTGCTCTGTGGGCTTTCAGCCCTTCTGTGTCTATTGTTCTGTGGGCTTTCATCCCTTCTGTGCCCATTGCTCTGAGGGCTTTCAGCCTTTCTGTGTATATTATTCTCTGTGGGCTTCTAGCCTTTCTGTTAGCCCTGTGCAGTGGCTCTGCTCCCTGTCTGAGGTTGGTTAGCGGCTGATGCTGCAGCCATTTCTCTCCTTTCTATCTGTTAGCAACTGTAGCTCCAGTCTAACCCTTCCTCTGGCAAGCGTATCTGTCATTCCCATTCCCTTGAGCTTAGCTTGTATGTAGCTCCTGTATCCTGCTTCTCAAGCCTGAACCCTGCTGTAGGACGTTGTTCCTGGATTCCTTGTTGCTTGCCTCTTCAGCTCCAGCCCAGCCACTCCAGTCCTGTCTACTTCAGCCCATCTTAGGGTTGCCTGTCTCCTGTTGGGTGGTTTTGCCTGCTGCTGCCACCTCCGTGACAGTGGCCCAAGAGCTCACATTTCCCCGAGAGACCTGACAAGGGGAGGCAGGTGGAAGGGAAGAAAGGAGAAAGAGAGAGCAGGAGGAGATAGTGGATTATAAGCGTGGAGCGAGGGATAAGGAGGGGAGATGCTAGGAATGGTGGATCTATATGGGAGAGACCATGGAAGGGTTGTCAAGGAGATGCGTGTGAGGAGGATAGTGCATACAGACAGTAGAAATATGGTTATGGGGAGCAGATAAATGGGAATAGGAGGATGGGAAATGTAAGTGCTAGGGGATAAGACAAGGAGATAAAAAGTTGATAAGTAGATTAAAAGTGAAAAGGAATAGAAATAGAGCAAGAGTGTAAAATTTGAGTGGACAGAGGCAGAAAAGAAAAAAAATGGAGGCGAGAGATTTAACAGAAAGATCAATATGTCAGAGACAGATGTAGTGATGGAATAGAGAGGAGAAATAAATGGACAGCAGTTGCTGGAAACAAAATTAGCAAAAAACAGGAAAGCAGAAAAGAGAAACTGAGACCAATGTGATGGAAAAATAAAATGCCCAGACATACAAAGTAGGAAAAGGTGTTTTATTTTGAATTTATTAACTGGAATATGTTAGCTTTGGGAAATGTGCATCGCAGATGTTTATGCGTTATGTTCAGTACAAAAGGAAATGCATTTGTTTTTCTTTTTCCAGTGTGGCAGTATAGGCTCAGCTTAACTTCTTGGGGTTCCCAGTTCAATATTTGTCATCATATTACTATCTCTAATTTGGGATCCTTTGTTCTGTATTTGGTGAGGGTGTGTCTGTGTTTTGCATGTGACTGAGGTGTGATATTTGTTTGTATATAATTTCTGTGTTGAGATCTGTAGCAAACCCACTTGTTCTGTTGTACTTATATAGATGTTTTAGTGTTTTAGGGTCCAGTGTAATATTTGTAGTGCTGCCTATTCATAGGTTATTCCTGGGGGAATTCTGTGCCACTGTGCAATGCAGAATTTGTGCAGAATTCTGTAATTGCTTTGCAGAATTCCACACAGGAAATAGAAGATAACAAAATAATTATCAGTTTCTGATCACCTTCCCCTTGCAGCACACACCCATAGCTGCTCGTACAAATCCACTCCTACCCTCCCGGCTTACCCTGTCCTCCCGTATCATGTTGCATAAGGAAGAAACAAGCGGCTGTGCATCAGTCCACTTCCTTCTGCTATGCTGGTCTGGGCTCAACTGCTGTGCACAGTCCTGTATGGTTCAAATAAGCAGTGGGCCCAGGTCAACAGTGGAGGAGGAAGTGGTCTGATGTGTAGCAGCTTGTTTCTTCCTTATACCACATTATCCAGGAGGAAAACACGGTGATAAGGAGGAAAGGAGAGAGAGAATGCAGAGAGGTAGGGTTAGGGACTAAGGGAAGAGAAAGAACTAGGGGGCAGAAAAAGCTATGGGAAGGGAAGGGGTTCAAGCTAAATCAGAGTGGAGAGGGTGGCACCTGGATAGCGATATTACTGGTGAAATTCGGCATTAACAAATTACATATAAAAATGCAAAATTTTAAAATATCATCCACAAATATTCCATTTGTGCCAGATTTCCCCTGGAGTAATAGGTAGGGTACTTGCTATTTGAATCATAGCATTAGTGCTACAGTTGTTTTAACATATTTGCTAAATGTATGTTGAATGGATTTTCTTTAGGTTTTGCATTTCACAATGTGCCTGGTACAGAGATTTATGTTGCTACTGCTCCAATGACATGGAAATGAAGAATATTTGTATAATGACTTCCATGGAGAAATATCCTAGTTATGATCTGCACTTGTTGGAGGGGAGGCTGGACTTTTGTGGATGTTACATTTAACTCATAAGAACTGCTATATTGTGCAAGACCAAAAGACCCTGAGGGTCATATATACAGTGTGTCACATATACGAGCAGTGTCCACCTGGGAACGAAGCAGGGAAGGCAGGAGGAGGCGAGCCTGGTCCTCTTATGAACACCGACGGGCGGCAGGAACAGAAAGAAGCAGCTGGGGAGCCTCGGAAAAAAGGTGCCGGTATGCCGTACCGATGCGTACCGGCACAAAAAAAGCACTGCTACTAATAAATAATTGAACATAAAAACACATGCGTAGTTTCACATGAGAACAATTACGCCTGCTTGGTGCCACTTTGCCACTAGTATTTTATAAATACATAGGGCTAGAGTCTAAGGGCCCTGTTTACAAAGGCGCACTAGCATTTTTCATGTGTGCTAACCGTGTAGATGCCCTATATATGGTGCCAAAAGGCTGGCGCCAAAAAAAGGGCTATTCTAAAAGCTGCGCTTAAAGTTAGGTGTGGTTTATAGAATAGAGCTTATGACTGGGAATCACATCTAACTTTATGCACACTCACTTGCACCAATTGAAATGTGATGCAAATGTACTTGCCTACATTAGGCACATATCCCTGTTATTCTGTAACAACGTGCGTTAATTTTTTAGATCGTGTGTACATATTAGGCACGGATCCCGCACCTAAATTAACATGCATAAATGCCAATTAAATCTTGTTATTAAGCCAATTATTGGTGCTAATTAGCTCATTATTCAATTAAATTGTGTGTGCAAATTGGGTGTCTTTTATAGAATTAGGGGGATAAGCACCTATGTGTCTTTTTAAAGTAGAGTAGAAATAGATGCCTACTTGGTCTATACACATAGGAGACCTTTTATAATATTATCCTGCTATAGGAAACGCTGAAAAAGAAGAAGAAGAAAGGGCTGAAAACACACAGGAGAGTCAAAAGAAGGGTGCATGTTTTCTGTGTAGAGCAAAAGGACACTTCAAAAACCTGAGATCAATTTAAAACAATCTCTAGTAGTTCTTTTTTCAATATAATTGCTCTGCTGAGCTCTGATTAAGAATCATAATTCCAGCACGGGCTGCATATGAAAGCACAGGAAAAGCTTTGATAAGGCATGGGGTATTTCTGCCCAAAACATCTGGTTTCTGTCCAGGGATGAAGAAAGGCCCTGCAGGCATCACTCTCTAACTGATGAAGTTTGATAGCAGCACTTAACAATCAGAAATGTATTAGTTATGATGTGATTGCATGTTAAATAAAATACTAGTATTTTTAAATCTCCTGGGAGTTTACTATGTATTTGAAGGCACTGCTTTCATTTCATGATCAGTGACTTAATGGTTTAGTCATCTTGCTTTTATCAGTTCTTAATTTCAATATAAAGATCAGGCTGTTGGACGCAGAAACAATTGTGTTGGTAAAATCAACCTCATTCTTTGTGAATACTTTTTCTCTCCTGAACTATATTGCATTTTCAAATCTCAGGCATCCTCAGGAATGTACGCACATGGTCATTTCCTTCCTGAAACTACACTGTATTTTATTATCTTAAGCATTCCTACAGGTATGTTTACATGCATACATTATTCCCCCAAATTAGACTGCATTTTCAAATCTCCGGCATTCCCAAGAGTGTGAGCATGTGTTCCTCTCCTTTCCCAAACTAGACTGCATTTTCAAATCATTGTGTGCACTTTTACATCACAAAAAAGCAAGTGACTCACATGCGCTTTCTGCCTGCGGAATCTTCAAAGTGAAAATATAAACTCATGAATAAGTACGGTCTTTGTGCTAATGCATTCTGAAAATTGCTCCCCTTGTGGTCTGTTTGTACAGTATGCCCTTCACAACATGAGACTGCATATTGCATATTGTTTATTTCTGTGTCCCAAATTCTTTTCTTGTGTTTATCCACATTAAATGTCCTCTGCCACTTTTCAGCCCATTTCTTTATGGTATTTCTGTCCTTTTGTAATATAAGTTAGTTCCCTGTGATATTTGTGGAGGGACATTTTCGATATGACGCCTAAGTCCGATGTTGGACATTTTGCACAAAACATCCAAAATCTGAATAGGAAAGAAGGTCATTTTCAAAAAAGAAAAATGTATATCTTTTTATTTTTTTAAATACTGTTTCGAACAAGATTTTGTGCTTTGGACATTTTATTTTTTGGTCCATTTTCGAAAAAAAAAAAATGAATAAGTGCAAAATGTAGAGATTCATGCCATTGGGATGTAGGAGAAGCAAGCATTCTTAGTAGACTGGTCCCCCAGACATCCCAGGAGAGCAATAGGGCACCCTAGAGGGCACTTCTGTGCATTTCATAAAAATGTTCCCAGGTACACATTTCACCTTTGCTCCCTAATCTTGTACCCTGAGCCCTCCAAAATCAACCCAAAACACACTGTCCCCTACTATACATCACTATAATAGCCCTTATGGGTGAAGGGGGCACATATATGTGGGTACAGTAGGGTTTTGATTACTTTGGAAGGAGTCACAGTTTTCACCACAAGTGTGACAGGTAGAGGGAGATAGGGACCTGAGTCCCCCACTCCATAGTGCACTGCACCGACCACTACACTCCAGGGACCTGCACCTGTATGCTGCTCTAATAGACCTGACTTAAGCATCTGAGGCCACCATAGAGGCTGGTTAGTCATATTGATTCACATTTTTTTTTTTGGGGGGGGGGGGGGTTGGAAGGAGGTCAGTGACCACTGGGGGGGTATTGGGGGGGGTCACCTCTGATTCCCTCCAGTGGTCATTTATGGCACCTTTTTGTGCCTTATTCATTCTGAAAACAGGTCTAGACCAAAACATCTTAGTTTTAGTCCTGGACATTTTTGTTTTGTTCCATTATGGCTGTAAAATGTCCAAGCGTTAGGTATGCCCTATTCCTGCCTTCAAAATGCCCCCTTGTGATTTGGACGCACTGCAGACAAAGTGCATAGATAAACGTCTGCAAAATAGGTTTCAAAAATACCGATTTGAGCGTTTTGAGAAGAAAAACGTCCAAATGGTACATTATGACACTTTTTGGACATTTTTTTCTTTTGAAAATGAACCCCATAGTGGAACAGTTTGGTGGTACACACAAGAACTGCAATATTCTTGCTTGCTTATTTATTTGTCCATATTACCAAAAAAAAAGTGTCAGTAATATGGAATCTGACCTTCATATAACCCAAACTTGTCATCTTCTTTCAACTGGAACATATGCTCCTAATTATGATTACAAATATTCTTCCCGTTTAGTCAACACCATGCCTACTTGCAGATGATACCTCTCAGCCCTTAATAAATCCTCAGTGGTGTACTATATCTAAAGCTTGGGTAAAATACAGATAAATGTTATCAGTCATAATTTGTTTTTAGGTGTTCATCATTTATAATTTTCAGTATTTAATGTTAGCTATTCTATTCCAGCGCTACCTAGATACAAAAACAGGTATCCCATCCCAAGCACTCTCTTTCTTCTCTTCCCCAATCAAATCATTAATACCAGCTTTCTTCCCACCAACTAATCCATCTCTCTCTTTCAAACTCCTACCACTTGCTTATTTCGTTTTTAGCACGTGTACAAAATTAGCGCTCGCTAACTGTGTAGATACCCATAGGAATATTGTGGGTGCCTACACAGTTAGTGTGCACTAATGGTTAGCGCGTTTTAAAAGCACTAATGCGCCTCTAGCGCGGCTTAGTAAAGAGGGCCCTTGATTTTGAGAGAGTAGGTCTTATTTCTTTCTTTCTCTCATCTATTCCCTGCCCTTATTATCCTCCCCCACTCCCCTCCCCATCCCAATCCCATGAACACTGTGGACTGTGAGATATTCTGTAGGATTGTCTCAATTGATTTAATCAATACATAATGATGGAACAACCTACTGCAGATAAATAAATAAAAACAGGCGTTTATTAGATTAACACCAGAAAACCAGCTCTGCCCCAGTATTCTCCCATCTCCACACCCCACCCCACCCCTTGTGCTTGCCCTGGGTCTTGCACACTATTTTCCCTTTCCTCAATGACAACTCTCAGCTGCATAAGGTCTTTATCATCTGTAGGCATAACTTTGCTAAATATGCAAGAAAAACATATTATTTAACAAGGACTGTGGGAAAACAATCATTTCAAACTATGTAAAAATAATAAACCATCTATCTGCAAAGCCAGAGCTCAGTTCCATTCTACATTCCTTCATTGTTCATCCTGAAACTGAAAAAGAACGTTCTGATGATGTCCTGGTGGCAGGAGTTCCAAGAAGGGAACTGGCAACATTTGTCAGTTTCGGCCACATATGGGATGTCTGTTGCCAGTAGTTAGTAAGAGATGAGTAGAATTCATTGTCTGAGCTCGATATATATGTATCCTCTTCATAGTAACATAGTAACATAGTAGATGACGGCAGAAAAAGACCTGCATGGTCCATCCAGTCTGCCCAACAAGATAAACTCATATGTGTATACCTTACCTTGATTTGTACCTGCCTTTTTCAGGGCACAGACCGTACAAGTCTGCCTAGCAGTATTTCCCGCCTCCCAACCACCAGTCCCGCCTCCCATCACCGGCTCTGGCACAGACCGTATAAGTCTGCCCTCCACTATCCTAAGTCTGCCCTCCACTATCCTCGCCTCCCAACCACCAACCTCTCTTCCCCCACCTGCTCCGCCACCCAATTTCGGCTAAGCTTCTGAGGATCCATTCCTACTGCACAGGATTCCTTTATGCATATCCCACGCATGTTTGAATTCCGTTACTGTTTTCATCTCCACCACCTCCCGCGGGAGGGCATTCCAAGCATCCACCACCCTCTCCGTGAAAAAATACTTCCTGACATCTTTTTTGAGTCTGCCCCCCTTCAATCTCATTTCATGTCCTCTCGTTCTACCGCCTTCCCATCTCCGGAAAAGATTTTTTTGCGGATTAATACCTTTCAAGTATTTGAACGTCTGTATCATATCACCCCTGTTCCTCCTTTCCTCCAGGGTATACATGTTCAGGTCAGCAAGTCTCTGCTCATACGTCTTGGAACGCAAATCCAATACCATTCTCGTAGCTTTTCTTTGCACCGCTTCCATTTTTTTAACATCCTTCGCAAGGTACGGCCTCCAAAACTGAACACAATACTCCAGGTGGGGCCTCACCAACGACTTGTACAGGGGCATCAACACTTCCTTTCTTCTGCTGATCACACCTCTCTCTATACAGCCTAGCAACCTTCTCGCTACGGCCACCGCCTTGTCACACTGTTTCATCGCCTTCAGATCCTCGGATACTATCACCCCAAGATCCCTCTCCCCCTCAGTACCTATCAGACTCTCACTGCCTAACACATAAATCTCTCGTGGGTTTCTACTCCCTAAATGCATCACTTTGCATTTCTTCGCATTGAATTTTAATTGCCAAACCTTAGACCATTCTTCTAGCTTCCTCAGATCCCTTTTCATGCTTTCCATTCCCTACCGGGTGTCCACTCTGTTGCAAATCTTAGTATCATCCGCAAATAGGCAAACTTTACCTTCTAACCCTTCGGCAATGTCACTCACAAATATATTGAACAGAATCGGCCCCAGCACCGATCCCTGAGGCACTCCACTACTCACCTTTCCCTCCTCCGAGCGAACTCCATTTACCACCACCCTCTGTCGTCTGTCCGTCAACCAGTTCCTAATCCAGTTCACCACTTCGGGACCTATCTTCAGCCCATCTAGTTTATTTAAGAGCCTCCTGTGGGGAACCGTGTCAAAAGCTTTGCTAAAATCTAAGTAGATTACGTCTATAGCACGTCGATGATTCAATTCTCCAGTTACCCAATCAAAGAATTCAATGAGATTCGTTTGGCACGATTTCCCTCTGGTAAAACCATGTTGTCTCGGATCTTGCAACTTATTGGCTTCTAGGAAGTTCACTATCCTTTCCTTCAGCATGGCTTCCATTACTTTTCCAATAACCGAAGTGAGGCTTACCGGCCTGTAGTTTCCAGCTTCTTCCCTATCACCACTTTTGTGAAGAGGTACCACCTCCGCCGTTCTCCAGTCCCTCAGAACCTCTCCCGTCTCCAAGGATTTATTAAACAAATCTTTGAGGACCCGCCAGAACCTCTCTGAGCTCCCTCAATATTCTGGGGTGGATCCCGTCCGGTCCCATGGCTTTGTCCACCTTTAGCTTTCCAAGTTGTTGATACACACTCTCTTCCGTGAACGGTGCTATATCCATTCCATTCTCAGGTTTACTTTTGCCAGTCCCTCGTGGTCCTTCTCCAGGATTTTCTTCAGTGAAAACAGAACAAAAGTATCTATTTAGCAAATTGGCTTTTTCTTCATCATTATCTACATAGCGGTTCGCTGTATCTTTTAGTCTCACAATTCCCTTTTTAGTTATTCTTCTTTCACTAATATACCTGAAGAAAGTTTTGTCGCCCCTCCTTACATTTCTAGCCATTTGTTCTTCCGCTTGCACCTTCGCCAGACGTACCTCTCTCTTGGCTTCTTTCAGTTTCATCCGGTATTCCTCCCCATGTTCCTCTTCTTGAGATTTTCTATATTTCTGGAACGCTAACTCTTTAGCCTTTATTTTCTCAGCCACTTGCTTAGAGAACCATATCGGTTTCCTTTTTCTCTTGCTTTTATTTACTCTCCTTACATAAAGGTTTGTGGCCCTATTTATTACTTCTTTCAGCCTGGACCACTGCCCTTCCACTTCATGTTCGTCCTCCCAGCCCATCATCTCCTTCCTCAGGTATTCCCCCATTTTACTAAAGTCAGCACGCTTGAAATCCAGGACTTTGAGTTTAGAGTGGCCGTCCTCCACTTCAGCCGTTATATCAAACCAAACCGTTTGATGGTCACTGCTTCCCAGGTGTGCACCCACTCGGACATTTGACACACTATCCCCATTTGTGAGCACCAGATCCAGCATCGCTCCCTCCCTCATGGGTTCCATCACCATCTGTCTGAGCAGAGCACTTTGGAAAGCATCCACGATCTCTCTACTTTTTTCCGATTTGGCAGACGGAACCTTCCAATCTACATCCGGCAGATTGAAATCTCCCATCAACAGAACCTCTTTTTTCTTTCCTAATTTTTGAATATCTGCGATCAGATCTTTATCTAGTTCCTCTAATTGTGTCAGGGGTCTGTAGACAACACCCACGTGGACAGAGGTTCTATCTTCTCTATTTAAGGTGATCCATATCGCTTCTTCTTTTCCCCAGGTCCCTATCATTTCAGTTGCCATGATATCATTCCTCACATACAGAGCTACTCCTCCACCTTTACGACCCTCTCTATCCTTCCTAAATAGATTATAGCCTGGTATGCTTGCATCCCATTCGTGGGAACCGTTGAGCCATGTTTCTGTGATTGCAACAACATCTAAGTCTGCCTCCAACATCAGGGCTTAAAGATCATGAACTTTATTGCTTAGACTACGAGCATTTGTGGCCATCGCTTTCCATCTATATTTCTTGGTATGTGTTTCAACATTAGTGATTTGGGGGTGTCTTTTCACTTTGGGTACCTTCATGTCTTTTTGTTCCAACTCTATTGCTTCATCGATCACTGAAGCTGTTTTCTATCTCTTGAATCAATCGCAAAAAAAAAAAAAAAATCTGCCTCTGATTCTTCTCATTGTGGCTGTTTTGTTGGCAGTTCAGCAATTGGCTGCACCTCGACTACAGCTTCATCTGCTGTCAGTGTTCACTGTCTGTTTATGACACTGTTGTGCCCTTTGACTGTGAGTGGAGGAGTGGCCTAGTGGTTAGGGTGGTGGACTTTGGTCCTGAGGAACTGAGTTCAATTCCACTGAGTTGACATGCACTGTTTGAGCGTTTTCTTCAATGAATGGTTGACTTTGTTCACTGAGTGAATGTAAGCATTTCTTTACGTAATGTCATAAGCTCGCCTATCTTACTAGGGAGGTCATTTGGATCAATTTCAGTTGGTCTTAAAGTTGACTCGTTCTCCGTATGAAACCTCATTGGCTCCCTATTAGAGAACGGATGTTGCACTTTCGAATCTAGGCTTCCCATAGATAAGTAAATATTAGTTACTTATTGTAAAATGCTTAGTTGGACTACCAATAGGTGGTATATCAAGAATGAAATAAACTTGAAAACTTGAAATATTATGGATAATGGCTAAATATCATGGGCTATCCTTAACTTGGGAAGACCCTCTGCTCTTGCTTCACCTGGCATTATACAGATTATGCTAGTGTGCTCTGCAAGACTTTTTGCCAGTACTATAGTACATCTGAAGTTTATACATTTAATTTAGCAGCTGTTGCTAGATTATAATTGTATAATAACAGGCCTAAAGCTCTTGTCCATCTTATACAAAACATAAGCAAAAATCTTCACTACTACTCACTTCTTACTGAGGTTGAACAAATTCAAGGTGGTTCCCAATCTTGGTGCTGGAAGACTACACACACTAAAATAAAGGAGCAGAGGTCTCCGACTATCACTGAGCAGTTCCCACCTGTTTACAATCCAACATATCAAATCAATGTTAGTTAGCTAGAATGCATATGGCTTGGTTCCCTCATCCCAAATGAAGATCAAGAAGAATTCTAGAATCAGCTAAGAAATGTTCTAAGAATCCTATATGCTAAAATCTGTCTCCAATAACTAATAGTTTCAGCCTGCAGTCTGAAAGACGAGAAACAAGACTTACCAGAACTGAATTAAATTAATCAGTCTCTCTCATAAGTACATAAGTACATAAGTACATAAGTAGTGCCATACTGGGAAAGACCAAAGGTCCATCTAGCCCAGCATCCTGTCACCGACAGTGGCCAATCCAGGTCAAGGGCACCTGGCACGCTCCCCAAACGTAAAAACATTCCAGACAAGTTATACCTAAAAATGCGGAATTTTTCCAAGTCCATTTAATAGCGGTCTATGGACTTGTCCTTTAGGAATCTATCTAACCCCTTTTTAAACTCCGTCAAGCTAACCGCCCGTACCACGTTCTCCGGCAACGAATTCCGTAGCTCTCCTTGGAGATAATTCACATTTTTTCACACGGAACCTCCTGGAAACACTACTTTCTCCAACTAGAAACAACTCTCAAGGCATCAGCTTCTGTCGTGTTTCTCTATGAGGCATAGGAGCCAACTTTTCACAATGATTGGGGTGTAAACCCAATGGAAATTACCCCTCCCTGATGCAATAAAACAGTTTGCTTAATATAGAGAGTGCTCAAGCGTTCTCAGAGCTGGCTCCTATGCTATGAGGTACTGCATGTCACTCCTGATTTCCATCTAATAATCCTCTACAGACAGGTGCTTGGAACTAGGGACTCTTACTAAATTCATACTGGATCTGTTATCCAAATCAGAGATAGTATGACCCTAGTCCCAAGACTACCTGTTTTGATAAATGTCTTTCAGAGGATTTGAAGATCTCTAGAGGGTTGATGAGTTCACTTTTAGGTTTGGAGGGGGGGGGGGGGGGAAGCAGGATCTTTGTGTAATAGTTCACTTCTAAAATGGACAAGCATAAAAAAAGAGTTTCTCTGGAAATAACTAGCATCAGAAGCTTATAAAAGATAGCAAGGATATATATACCACTTCATTCTTCCAATTTGCTGCCTCTCTCTCTCTTCACCTTGGTACATCGAGATGTCTATTCCACCCTGTTTCAGTGTGGTTGGCCTCGCAGTAACCATGGATGTAGCAACACTGGGTTTCATAATCCTTTTTGTCCCCTGTACCCATTCTCCCATGAGGTGGCATCAGGAGCACCATTTAATTACACATTCTGCTGCCATGGCACCAGTTCTGTGTATTAGTCATATATTACCACTCGTGACTCTGGACAGCTGGGGTTGATTTGAAAAATTTTAATACTGTGGTGGGAAGAAAAATATTTTAAAATTTGTTGTAACCAATAAAGTTTGATCTATTGAATGGATAAATGGTTCAAATGGTGAGATACTTATTGTGATTACTGTTTGGTATTAGATTGTGTGGTATTAGTCATGAGATCTGTGCTGCTCATATTGCAAGACTAGTCCCATGTGGCAGCAGATAGCATGCAATTAAATGCCGCCGCTTCTTCTGCTGCTGGCTGCAGAAGGGAGGTGTAAGGAAAAAAAGCAGAAGAGCTGCACTGCACTGCAATCCATTGCTTCGGGGATCAGGTAGTTTGGGTTACCTTGGCCTGCCAGGAGATGTTCATTGCAAAGGTATGTGAAACTGAAGTGGCAAAAAGGGGACAAGACTTTTTTGAGTGGGATCATGTCACCCTTTTTCTACCATAATGAAACTACTGCCACATTCCCACAGCCCTCCAAAGCAAATGCTCTCCTTCCTGTCATAGCCCTTGACCTCACAAAAAACTTAAGCCTCCCCCCATCCTTGGCTGAAACCTCACCCCATCCAAAATGCCTCTTTTCCCCTTCAGGCCTCCTATGCTCCTCATCCCCAGAATCTTCATTGCTTAGTTTTGAATGATTACCCCCGGACATGCTGTATGGTTGCCCCTACTTCATTTGTATAATCACTCAAAATGGCACTAGCTGACCAAGGTTCTCTTTTGCGCTTCATGTATCAGCAGGATAAATTAGGCAGTGCACCTGAATGTAACACACCTTGAGCTACTACTTAAAAAGGTATGAGCAAAATCCAAATTTGAAAAAAAAATGGAGGGAGTTTTCTGTAATGGAAGAAAGTGAGTGGGGGAGAGTCAGACAAACAAGACAAGAAAAGATAAGCCATGAACTGAATGACAGACTAATAAAAGAAAACTTATAAAAAAGAAAAAATAATTGAAGAAAGTCAAAGAAGTCTGACATAGAAGAGAGATAAGAACATAAGAATAGCCGTACTGGGTCAGACCAATGGTCCATCTAGCCCAGTATCCTGCTTCCAACAGTGGCCAATTCAGGTCACAAGTACCTGACAGAATCCCAAATAGTAGCAAGATTTATGCTACTGATCCCAGGGACAAGCAGTGGCTATCCCTATGTCTATCTCAATAGCAGACTATGGCCTTTTCTTCCAGGAACTTGTCCAAACCTTTTTTAAACCCAGATACACTAACTACTGATACCACATCCTCTTGCAACAAATTCTAGAACTTAATGATTTGTTGAGTGGAAAAAATATTTCCTCCTGTTCATTTTTTTATTAGTAATTTAAATATAATACAAACAAGAAATAAACATCTTGATAAAGTAAATAGATAGCAATAAAAAGTAGTGGAGAGTGGAAGCTGCTTGTGGAACCAAAAGAACAACAGCATGTACACAGTGACCCAACACAGCCGTGTTTCGGCACAAACATTGCCTGCATCAGGGGGCTGCACACACTTACACAGATTGAGTTTGTAATATGCTGCAAGAGTGAACACTGGTAAAAAATATTCAAACAACTGTTCTCAAGAGTACATGTTGAACATACAGCTCCTGCACAAATATTGATTTATCAATGCTGAACATGCAGCTCCTGCACAGATATTGAAAGTCTATGTTCAACATGTACCTTTGAAAACAGTTGTTTGAAGGTCTTTTACCAGTGTTCATTTTTGCAGTATAATACAAACTCAATCTCTGTAAGAGTGTATAGACCCCCAGGCAATGTTTGTGCCGAAACATGGCCATGTCATGTCACTGTGTACATGCTATTGATGCTGATAATAAAATGTCCTTTGACTCCACAATTGGATCCCACTTTCCACTATTTTTTTTATTGCTGACTTTCCTCGTGGGGATTTGTTTCCTTCTTTGATAAGTCTGTAAAGTAAATAGGTTTCAAACTCCAGCAAATATGTAAAAAAAAAAGCAGATTATTATAATAAGGAAAAGAAAAAAAAACAGCAATTAAAGAGTTGAAAGCCTCTTATAGTCCGTGTCACAAAATGCCTAGCCACCTGCCTGGGGTTACCTCGCAGCCACTTAGAGGGTCTATCCCCAGCACAGCTCAGGTCCGCCTGTACCTGCCACTTGTGCTATACACTAGCACCCTCCTCCCACCAACTGGGTCACAACTGCCTCTGGACAAGTCTCCCACTCTCAAATTATCCCCAGTGATTTCTAGGTTACTAGAGGCCACACTCCCAGTGGTCCTACAGTTCCCAGAAAGCACTCACAGACCTAACACACAAACTACCAGGATGCTTTATCAGTCCAGACAGCAGTGTCAACAAACTAAACAGGTTTATTGTCATAAACAGAAACAGAAAAAGTGCAATCAGCAAACAGTAACAGGTAACTGAAATATGGATCAATTATAAAACTATCTAAACATTTGCTTACTTTCTAAAAGGTACCTGAGGAAATCAGGAAATATGCTGCTCACAGATTATCAAATATAACTGATCACAGGGCTTCAGCAGAGACATTTCTCTCTCTTCCCCCTAGCTGAAAGGGGGGCAAAACCTAGTACAACCAAATGAAATTGAGCTCCTGGGCCAATCAGATCCTAGAACAACAAGTTTGATGGTATACTGCAGACTGCTTTCCAAAATGTTTAAACAAAGAAAACAGCCTTGGTTCTGCAGCAACTTCAAAACATAAACATACTCCACCTGCTGGCCATACTAGAGAAATACACTTCAGGAAATGCCCAATACACTTTACAGGCTTAAAACACACTGTTCTGTCACAGTCCCCAAATACAAGAGGAAGAAGACCACAGAAATTCTAGCAGGGATATATGTCGCAGAAAACTAAGGGCTCCTTTTACAAAGCTGCGCTACCAATTAGCATCATGCTAAATGTGAAGAAGCCCATTCTATTCCCATGGACTTCTTCACATTCAGCACACCACTAATGGAAGTGCAGCTTTGTAAAAGGAGCCCTAAGTTACAAAGGAAATAACAATGTGCAGATTTTACATCATCCTCGTCAAATCTAGCCAACACATATACTCAAGATTCTATGGAGTTCCTTTCCTCAATTTGTATAAGAAAACTTATTATCTACAAATTTTTTAAGTTGTCCTGGGCCATAGAATATGTACATTCTGTAGTTTTATCAAATATTTTGAAGGAAAATGAAGAAAAATGTCTCCAACTGCTTGACGAACTCTAGAATGAAGAGCCAGAAATAATTTCTGCCTCTCCTGAGTCTCTGCATACATCAGGAAAACACCAATTTTTTTGACCCAGGAATAAAGCTGTACAATTCTTTGAAACACATCTTCAACATCCAATAATGACGCTAAAGTCTCAGTTACATTTAAAATATCTGGAGATGTTAATTCCTCTTCTACATTAGACACTGTCCAAATAGGATCAGTTACTTGCCATTTCTTTGAGGGGAGATAATATACCCTATTAACAGGTGGTATTGCTTCACAAGGTATTTTCAATACTTCCAGCATGAAGTTTTTAAAAAAGCTCTCTAGGAAATATCATCTTAGGAAAGTTCAGAAATTGAAAGTTAAATGCTCACATTTGAATTTCCAGCAGCTCCAATTTTCGCTGCATACCATCACATCCATGCAAGATCTTTATTTGATTTTCCGGAGTCTATTTTAACCTCCTCCTCCATGCTAGAAATTCTCCCCTCCACCTCTTTCCCTCCTGTTCATTTTAAAAGTACTACCATGTAACTTCCTTGAGTGTTCCCTAGTCTTTGTACTTTTTGAAAGAGTAAAAATTAGATTTACGTTTACCTGTTTTACACCACTCAGTATTTTGTAGACCTCTATCGTATTCCCCCTCAGCTGAAGAGTCTTAACATCTTAAGCTTTTTCTCATAGGGGAGGAGTTCCATCCCCTTAATTATTTTGGTCACCCTTCTTTGAACCTTTTCTAATTCTGCTATAGCTTTTTAAAAATATGGTAACCAGAATTGCACACAATACTCAAGGTGAGGTCGCACCATGGAGCAATACAGAGGCATTATCATAGTCTTGGTCTTATTTTGCATCCCTTTCCTAATAATTCCTAGCATTCTGTTTGCTTTTTAGGCCGCGGTCACACACTGGGCGGAAGATTTCAGCATATTGTCCACAATGACACCTAGATCTTTTTCTTGGGTGCTGATTCCTAAGATGGAACCTAGCATTCTTCCAAATGTGTATCACTTTGCAGTTATCTACATTAAATCCCATCTGCTGTTTGGATTCACAGTCTTCCAACTTCCTAAGATCTTCCTGCAATTTTGCACAATCCGCATGCATTTTAACAACTTTGAATAGTTTGTGTCATCTACAAATTTAATCACTTTACTCATCGTTCCCATTTCTAGATCATTAATAGATCCCTGGGGCACTCCACTTTTCACCCTCCTCCACTGATAGAATTAGCCATTTAACCCTTCCCTCTGTTTTCTATTCATCAACCAATTCCCAATCCACAACAGAACATTGCTTCCTATTCCATGGGTTTTTAATTTTCTCAGGAGTCTCTTATGAGGAAATTTGTCAAATGCTTTCTGAAAATCTAGATACAGTACATCAACTGACTCACTTTTATCCATATGTTTATTCACACATTCAAGAAATGAAGCAAATTGGTGAGGCAAGACTTCCCTTGGTTGAATCCATGTTGACTCTGTTCCATTAAACCACGTTTGTCTATGTGTTCAATTATTTTATTCTTTTTAGTTTCTACTATTTTCCCCAGCACTGATGTCAGGCTTACTGGTCTGTAATTTCCTGGACCATCCCTGGATCCCTTTTCAAAAATAGACGTTAGATTGGCAACTCTCCAATCTTCATGTACTATGAACAATTTTAAAGACAAGTTACAGATCACTATCAACAAATCTGCAATTCCTTATTTGAGTTCTTTCAGTGCCCTGGGGTGTATATCATCTTGTTCAGGTGATTTACTACTCTTTAATTTGTTGATTTGGCTCAGAACATCTTCCAGGTTCATCGAGATTTCATTCAATTCCTCTGCATCATCACCCTTGAAAACTATCTCTGGTACAGGTAGATCTTTTAGGAGCCATTTTACTAAGGTGCGTAGGTGCCTATGCACATCCAATGCATGCCAAATTGAAACTACCACCCGGCTACTGCGTGCCCCAGGCAGTAACTCCATTTTTGACACACGTCCAAACACGGTGCTTACCTGGCAGTAATCAGCAGTTTACACACGCTGGTCGCTTACCACCCAGTTAGCGTGTGAGACCTTACTGCTAAGTCAAGGGGTGGCGGTAAGGTCTCAGGCCAAAAATGGACATGCACTGGTTTTAATTTTGCCGCATGTCCATTTTCAGCCACAAAAAAATGCCTTTTTTCCAGATGCGCTGAAAAAATGACCTGCGTGTGTCCAAAACATGTGCCAAAACAAGTGCAGGCCACTTGTAGGTGCGCCTTAGTAAAAGGGCCCCTTAATCTTCTTCAGTAAAGACCAAGAAAAGAATTCATTCAGCCTCTCTGTTATGGCCCTGTCCTCCCTGAGTGCTCCTTTTACTCCTTGATGATCTAACGGTACCACAAATTCTCTTGAAGGCTTTCTGCTTCTGATATTCCTGGAAAGTTTATTACTATAAGTTTTTGCCTCTGAGGCAAGTCTCTCTTCATATTCTCGTTTGGCCTTCTTTATCAATGCTTTGCATCTAACTTGCCAGTGCTTATGTTACTTCATGTTGTCTTCATTCAGATCTTTTTCCATATTCTGAAAGATGTTATTTTGGCTCTAATGCCTCTCACTTCTCCCTTTAACTATGATGGCTGTTGTTTGCTCTTCTGTCCACCTTTAATGATACGTGGAATACATCTGATTTGGGCTTCCAAAATGGTATTTTAAACAATGTCCATGTCTGATTTAAAGTTCTAACTTTTGCAGTTGAGCATTTCAGCTTTTCTTTTTTTGAAATTTAAAGAAGTATTGTAAGGAGTATGAAGGAAGGAAAAAGGTGGAGAGGAACCCCAGCTTCCTACAGGGGAAAAGAGAGCTGGAGGGTAGGAGGGAAGACCCTAGGGGGGCTCCGGTTTTGCCTAAGAGGGTCATACCAATAAGAAACTACAACTCCCAGAAAGCCCCAGGAGAACCCCGGGTAAGGAGAAATAGGGTGCAGAACCAAGAAGCTCCAGAAGAGGGCTGCCAGAAAAGGGGAAAAGCTGAGTCACCACCCTGGTGGAGGAGGTGGCTGAACCGGGTGGGGGGGGGGGGGGGGGGGGGGGGGGGGGGGGGAAAGGAAAAGCAGCCTAGCCCGGTTAATGAGAAAAAGAGAGATCAGCTGGAAAAGGGGTGGGGGGAGGAGAAAATGGACTGGGCTCCAGAGAGAGAGGAGGAGGAGGAACAGGAGGCCATGGAGCTAGAGGAGCCAGAGAATGTCTCAGAAGAACCGATGGAACTCTTGGCTCTGCGGCAGCCCGAGCAGGAGGTATAGTGGGAATGCCCGGGTCAAGCGGGAGGAGGTCAGGAGAGTAAGGCTGACCTAGAGGGTGGGACCCAAGGCTTTGAGCCCGCACAAAGCCTGGCTATATTGAACTGAGTGGAGAAAAGCCTGGCTGTATTTTGGACTGTGGTTAGCACAGCCTGGCTATATTGAACTGAGTTGAGAAAAGCCTGGCTGTAATTGGGACTGTGTTTTGAACAGCCTGGCTATATTGAACTGAGGGGAGAAAAGCCTGGCTGTATTTTGGACTGTGTTTAGCACAGCCTGGCTATATTGAACTGAGTTGAGAAAAGCCTGGCTGTAATTGGGACTGTGTTTTGAACAGCCTGGCTATATTGAACTGAGGGGAGAAAAGCCTGGCTGTATTTTGGACTGTGGTTAGCACAACCTGGCTATATTGAACGGAGTTGAGAAAAGCCTGGCTGTAATTGGGACTGTGTTTAGCACAGCCTGGCTATATGGAACCGAGTGGAGAAAAGCCTGGCTGTATTTTGGGACTGTGTTTAGCACAGCCTGTCTATATTGAACTGAGTTGAGAAAAGGCCTGAGGAATAAAGAAAAGTAAAGGAGGAAACGGAAGCTCTATGCCGGTGGAGTGGCAAGGCCTTCCTGGACTGGGCCAGATAAGAGACCTTTTACAGTATTTATTAAATGAGAAGAGTTATCACCAAAACAGAAATTCAAAGAAATACAACTTCATATACAAATAATACAGAACATCCCCAAAAAGAAAGTAAACATCATAAACCAGTGTTACAGAACATCTGTTAGAAAGTGAACAAAACAAAAATCTCTCATAAGTTTTCAAGTACACCGAAAAAAATTACTTCTACAGTATATTTTATTTTAGTTTTTATTAAAAGTACCCCCTTACCCATTCCCCCCAAAAACATTTTCCATACTTTATCACAGTTACTCTTTTGAAAATGAAATGCAGCTACAGTAGATTTCCTTAGTGACTGCACACCACCGTTATCTTTTGTACTAAGCCCTGCATTCCACAAAGCCTACATCTAAAGTAGCTCCCCGTCTTGTTGGTTCTTGGACCAGTTGCTCCAAGAAGCAGTCATTTATTACGTCTAGGAATTTTACCTTCCTAGCAGGGGACTATTAAGACTTGCAACCAGGGTTGCCAGCTGGGAAAAATTTTCCCAGCCTGAAACTAGCCGTAAACCCGCCCAAAAACCGCCCGTAGCCAATCCCCATCTTCCGCGTCACCGAACCCCGCCCCTCGCGCCACTAACCCCGCCCCCACATCACCTAACCCCACCCCGCGTCACTAACCCCACCTCCCACGTCACCAATTGAAGCCCCGGAAAAAAACGCCGAACTCGCACAGCGGCGACGGGAAAACCGCCCAAAAACCGCATCCTGCGGCCAGCGAAATTTTCCCGCCGCCGCTGGCGAAAACCCGCCCAATTGGGCGGTAAAACCGCCCACCTGGCAACCTTGCATGCAACAGTTTTATGCTTATTATGAACTATACTAGTTAAAATGTACATTCCAACCCCCCTGGCAGAAGTTAATAATGGTCCAGCCTGGCGTGTTGTAAGGCTATGCCAATAGAAGGCACTTTTTCCTGTCTGTGTGGTTAGATGAGTTGAGCAGAAGGCCACTGGCATTTTTAATACTTGTGTAGCAGAGAAGATAACTGCTTATAGTAGCATGCAGTACAATACCAGGCAGGCAGAATCAGTGTGTCAGCAGTAGGTGACATACGGGCTCAAAAGAGAAAAACATCCAAAATCAGCATTTTCGAAACCTATTTTTAGACGTTTTTCTCTGAAGTCCACCAGAAGTGCATTCAAATCTCAAGGGGGAGTGCCAGGGGCGTGTTCGGGGCAGAACTTGGGCATTCCTAAGACGTTTTTCAGCCATAATGGAACAAAACTGTCCAGGACTAAAACTTAGACATTTTGAGCTAGACCTGTTTTTATTAGGAATAAGCATAGGCGCCCGGTATAAGAGGCTTGGGGAGGCTAAGCCTCCCCAGCCAGAAGTGCAGCAAGGGCAGGGCAGACTGGACCACCCCGGGTGCAGCTCCCGCTGCCTTGAACATCTCCCTCCCTCCCTCCCTCCCGTGGACCGCCGCGATCATTACCGCCACCCCCCCCCCCCCCGACTACTGCAGTATCGCTCTCCCCCTCCGCTCCTGTCCTGTCACGTCGTCTTTGAATGTCAAGGATTCCTTCCGGTAGCAGCAGAATTGGCAATGATGTAAGTGCTGCTTTCAGCCTGCCCCGGAAGCACTCTCTGTACAGTTTCCCGCGTAGGAAGGACGCTGTCCAGAGAAGGCTTCTGGGGCAGGCTGAAAGCAGCGCTTACATCATTGCCAATTCTGCTGCTACCGGAAGGAATCCTCGACGTTCAAAGACATGACAGGAGCGGAGGGGGAAAGCGATACCGAACTAGTCCGGGGGGGGGGGGGTGAGCGATGCATCATGCCAGCCAGCTGCTAGACCAAAGGGAAAGGGGGTGGAGAGAGGAGGATGTGAGGTGCCACATCTAAGGGGAAGAGGGAGGAAGGAAAGCAATGGCAGGGAATAGGAAAAGGGGGGTGGAGAAAGGAGTGAGAGTGATGGGAGCAAGAAGGGGAGGGAAGAGAAAGGTGGGATGCATGAGGACATTGGAGGAGAGAGAGAGAAAGTGGAAAAGTGCAGGGGAGAGCCAGGGACATGCAAAAGAGCAGGGGAGAGTCAGAGAGAGATGGGGAGAGAAAGAGGGGACATGGAAGAGAGCAGGGGACAGGCAGAGAGAGATGGGGAGCGAAAGAGGGGACATGGAAGAGAGCAGGGGAGAGCCAGAGAGAGATGGGGAGAGAAAGGGGGGACAGGGAAGAGGGGAGGGGAGAGCCAGAGAGAGATGGGGAGAGAAAGAGGGGACATGGAAGAGGGCAGGGGAGAGCCAGAGAGAGATGGGGAGAGAAAGAGGGGACATGGAAGAGAGAAGGGGACAGCCAGAGAGAGATGGGGAGAGAAAAGAGGGGACATGGAAGAGAGCAGGGGACAGCCAGAGAGAGATGGGGCGCGAAAGAGGGGACATGGAAGAGAGCAGGGGAGAGCCAGAGAGAGATGGGGAGCGAAAGAGGGGACATGGAAGAGAGCACGGGAGAAGCCAGAGAGAAGATGCTGGATGGAAGAGGAGAGAGAGAGAGATTAGTGGAAAGATGGGGAGAGAGAGAGAGAAGCTGCTGGGGAGAAACTGGGGCAGACCCTAGCTGTCAGACGGAGAAATGCTGAATGAAAGGAGGGAGAAAGAGGGAAAATGCTGGAAGGAGGGGGCAGAAAGAGGGAAGACACTGGACTTAAGGGTAGGGAGGGAAAGAGGAAAGACACTGGAAGGATGGGGATAGAGAGGACATGCTGAATGGAAAAGGGTCGAGAGAGAGAACTGTTTAGAAGGAAGGGAGATAGAGGGAGACAATGGATGGAAGGAGAGGGAGACAATAGACGGAAGGATTGGGAGAGGGTAATGGGTAGAAGGATGGAGAGAGAAAGAGGGATGACACTGGATGGAAGGGTAGAAGAGAAGACATGGATGGATGGAGGGGAGGGAAGAAGGAGATGCACACGGATGGAGTAGAAGGGAGAGAGGAGAAATGCCGGACATGGATGGAGGGGAGGAAAGACAGAGGAAGTTCATGCACATGGATGGAGGGGAGACATGCTGGATTTGGATGGAGGGGAAATTGCTGAATTTAAGGGCTGGATTGGAACACTTTGAGGGCAGATGCTGAAACTGGAGAAAGGATAAGGACAGGGCTACAGATGGTAGACAGGACGCATAAGGACACAGGAGGATGGTGGACATGTTGAGAGAAAAAATATCAAATGGAAAGAAGACACTGGGACCAAAGAATAGAAAAACTAAATGATCAGACAACAAAGGTAGAAAAAAGTATTTTATTCAGAATTTATTAACTGGAATATGTCAGCTTTTGGAAATGTGCATCTGTGATATTTTGCATGTAAGTTTCAATTTTTCTAGTATTGCTGCATGCTGAGTCTGACTTCTTGAGGTAACTTTCCAGTTTTGCCTTCATATCTGTTGTGTCATGTGTTTTTCATGTGTAATCAAGGTGCAGTATTCTACTAGTGTGTAGTATTTACAGCCCTTTTTTTTTTGTTTTGTTTCAATAGGTTGTGTACTGGTGTTTTAGAGCCCGGTGTAATTACAGTGCTGCTTTTCCACGCATAAGGTTGTAGCTCATCCTGTCCTTGGAATTAGTGCTGTTATGGTTTGCTAAGGTTATGAGTGTGTTTTTGCACAAGTTTGTGTATAGTGTTTTGCAGTGGAGAGATTGTGTATTGGCATTACTGAGGTGGCACCAAAACATCGGAAAGGGTTTTAGAGCCTAAATCATGACACACTACCTCTTGAAGGATCTATATATAGTTGTTAATAAAAGGAGCTCATTGTGAACACTATCCACCCTAAAAGGGTGTTTTGTGGCTCTACATGAGAATTGTGATATTATGATCCCTTGTTTCATATTGTTGATGGTCTGCATTTTCTATATGGGTAGTATATTGGTGTATTAGGGTCTGCCTAGTGTTATGGTACAGTAAGGTTTGAGTATGTTTTTGCACAAATATGTGCATAGTGTTTTGCAGTTGAGCGATTGTGGTTAGTATATGCTTTGAGCAACCACTTTATTCTTTGACATATGATACATATCTAATATCTAAATTTAACAAAAGGTATTGTGACTATTTTATTTTTACTTATTTTTTTTTTCTGTGTTAATTGTGGCTATAAGCTCCGCCCCTGGCTCCACCCCTAACCCCGCCCCCTTTAGCCTCCCCAAACAGTTGGGCCACCGACCGCCTATGGGAATAAGACAAAAAAAAGGTGCCCTAAATAACCAGATGATCACTGCAGGGAATCAGGAATGACCTCCCCTTATTAGTGGTCACTAACCCTCTCCCACCCCCCAAACATGTGATGAAAAACATTACTTACCAACCTCTATGCTGGCCTGAGATGTTATACTCAGGTCCATTAGAACAGCATGCAGGTCCCTGGAGTAGTCTAGTGTTGGGTGTAGTGCACTGCAGACAGGTGGTCCCAGGCTCCTACCTCCCCCTACCTGTTACACTTGTGGAGGACACTGTGAGCCCTCCAAAACTCACCAGAAACCCACTGTACCCACATGTAGGTGCCCCCTTCACCTGTAAGGGCTATGGTAGTGGTGTACAGTTGGGGGTACTGGGTTTTGGGGGGGGGGGGCTCAGCACACAAGGTAAGGGAGCAATGGTGAGATGTGTTCCTGGGAGCATTTTATGAAGTCCACTGCAGTGCCCCCTAGGGTGCCCTTTTGCTGTCCTGTGATGTCAGGGGGACCAGTCTACTAAAAATGCTGGCTCCTCCAACATCCCAATGGTTTGATTTTGTGCGTTTTACACTTGGACATTTTTTTTGGACCAAAAAACAAAATGTCCAAATCACAAAACGTTGTTCAGAACAGTATTTTTTTTAAAACAAAAGATAAACGTTTTTCTTTTTTGAAAATGACCTTCTTTCCTATTCGGATTTTGGACGTTTTTTGCAAAACGTCCAAAGTCGGACTTAGACGTCATATCAAAAATACCCCTCATAGATATTCACAAAAAAAAAACATATTTGACTGTATTTTCTTTCCTTTTTTATATATTTTTTTCACTCCACTTGTTCTGCAATCTATTGAAAGAACAGAAACATAACATACATCACAGACCTGTGAGTCAAAACAATGTACAGTATCAGCTCTGGCAACTTCTGAATATATGAATGTGAGTCACAGATCAGTAGTCCGTATGTGTTCATGGAGCAGAGATCAGAGTTTCGACCAATAAAACTTAATAACTATAAGGAAAATAGCTTTCAGTTATAAGGAACCTTCATTGTGGAATACATTGCTACATAACATTAGTAGCATGACTGAAAACTTGGATGTTTGAAACTCATTTTCATTAGTCAATGGTATGACTGCCATCATGTTTTGCATAGTTATCTACAGCCCTGTTTACTAAGCCGCATTGTAGGTGCGCTAGTGTTTTTAATGCTCGCTAAAAATTAACACGCTAATGCTAGAGATATCCTTATATTCCTATGGGTGTCTAGAATTAGCGTATGCTAATTTTTAGTGTGCGCTAAAAACGCTAGTGCACCTTAGTAAACAGGGCCCTTAAAGTTTTTTAGTTTATTTTAATTGGCTATGTGCTTTATATTTAATGTGCACTGCTTTAAAACTTTTGTATTAAGCGGTATATCAAACCAATAAATCCAATCTAATCCAATCAATCTCTATTTTTGAATCAGTGGAAATGCTATAATAAGAAACACTTTTGCTATTTTCCCCACCCTTTGCTTCTCCCAGAATCATGCTGAGGACAATATTTTGATAGGGAGTTACCCAATAAAACAAAATGGTTTATAAAAATGAAACATTCACATTAATGGAAAACATATGAGCCAATTAAGTCACCGTGACATGGTATTACAGGCAAGAATCCATTTCCTATTTGGTTCTTATATACACGGTTGCATGCATTTAGACTTTGCTTTTATGTGGAGGCGGAGAAGAAGGTTGAAGCCATATCTGCAGCGAAGCAGCCGCTAACTGGAGCCAAAGCTACTTCAATAGCCACAGTACAACACTTCAGTTCCATTATAAACATATTAGAGAAACTCAAAACATCCCAGATACAATTAAAAAGTAGAAGAAGGGACAGAGGTTAAATATGCTGTAAAGTTATTTAATAATAGCAGCATATTACTGCAAGATGTTCTCTGAAGAACAGAAGTCTAGTATACCTCAGAAAGATTTAGGAAAGGAGGCCCAGATGTTGCTCATGAAAATCTGCCAAGATGCAATGGAGAGAAATGAGAACCAGGGCCAGTGTTAGGGGTTGGCAACCAGGGCAATTGCCCTAGGGTCCCTAAGCCAGAGGGTGTTAAAGCCTGCCTCAAGCTGAAGGAGGCCATTATTGACTATAGATTGGTTCTTCTGGGACCAACCAAGGCAACTGTCTTTAAATCAATCACCTTACTTTCTAACTCTTCCTACTTTCTTACCTATCTATATGTTACATCTTTACTTTACCCTTCACTATCAATTACAATGTTCTATTATGTATTGTGTTGACATTTGTAAGTAGTATACTATGCCATACTTTGTATTGTTTTCAAATAATTTTACTGCTGTAATTGCCTATTGCTCATGTTTGATCTATTCTTACTGTACACCGCCTTGAGTGAATTCCTTCAAAAAGGCGGTAAATAAATCCTAATAAATAAATAAGATGGGAAAACACCAGAAATATGATGTCTTTCTTGTAGCTCCTTCCCTTTGGAACACTTTACCCATTACATTTCAAAATTAGTTTAACCCACTTTAATGCTGCCCTGAAAACTCATTTTTGTCAATTAGCCTACAAGGACATCATCGGGTCCATGACAGATGACAGGCGATGGATGTGTTTGATGTAACCATATTTGTTTTGCAAGTCTTGTTATGTGTTGGTGTCATTGGCCTTGATGTGTATGTGTCTTTCCTATTTTTATTAGTGTTCTATTCTACTTTTATTATTATGTGTTATTTTTATATATTTTTTGTAAACCACCTAGACTTGCACGCATATTAGGCAGTATATAAAATCTCAGAATAAACAATAAACATAAGTTGTGCTTTGAGACCCCCTTCCCCAGTTTCTACCCTGGACTCCTGAATTTCTAAACACTGGCCATGATGGCAACTTGGAAAAGACAAAGGGGAATGCTAAGATACTGCCTCTAGGAGAGCGGAGTATGAGCCCTGTTGATTGTGATGGATGAAGCAAAGACTGGGTGACAGAGGTTCTGGCATGACATCATGAAAGAACTCAGCCTCTGCTAGTCAAACATGCATAGTTCTGCACAGGAATGTATAAAACCAAGATGCATCAGCCAAAGTTTACATATAAACGTGATTAACTGTCTTCTAAGGATACAACAGAGTGGCATACAATTACAAATAGAAATAAAAAGACAGAGATTAGAATATAAAGGAAAAAGTGACAAAGAAAGAAGAGGTACTTAGGCATATCCCAGAGACCTTTGAAAATGGCAGTCCTGTCACGTGCTAGTGTGCATTAAATATGTGACAAATACATGGGACATATGAGTCTTTTACCAGCCAAAACACAGTACAAGGTTGAGTTTTATGTATTCATCCTTAAAAAAGGTTATCCAAATGTTAGAAAAGAACAAAAAAAATCTCCACAGGGCTAATAGGGCTAATGTATGCTGACAAAGTGTGTAAGCTGGAACTATTTTCATTAGAAACAAGATGACTGAGGGAGGATTTTATTACAATGTACAAATATATAATAGATCCTTTAGGGATATTTGTATTCCTAAAACAACAAACAAAACAAGAGGTCATCGTCTCAGACTAAGGAGAAACAGATTTCAGCACCTTTGAAGACAGGGATTCTTTCTTCAGAGTACATGAATTATGGAATATATTAGCAGGGGAGAAAGTCATGCCTAGAACACTGAGGGTCAGATTTAAAGATTAAGCAAAAATACATCAAAGATAGTTTTAAAATATATAAACAGCAAAATTGTTGAGTACTTTATATGCACAGTTTCTCACAAAAACACAATTTCTACCACTCTACACAGAAATGTTTGTACAAATGTGCAAAGCAGAAACAAATTGGGTAGGTCCTGTGGCTCAGCCAAAGCTCCGAGATGCCAAATTTTGCTTATTAGGAGTGTGTCGCCCTCATTTGAAAGCTCTCTCACTCTCAGTATCTTCATTGGCTCATCAGAGTAGAGGTGTTAATGGGGACATAATCTGGTCCCCATCCCCAGTCAATTCTTTTCCATCCCCACCTTATCCCCTTCATATTGCTACCATCCCCTCACCATTCCCATAGTTTTCTTTCCCATCTCTCTACCCAACCCACATTTAAAAGATCTTCTAAATTCAAAGAAATCATAAAATGTATCCTATAACTTGTTAAAATATAACACAAAACAATATACATCATTTTGTTAAGTATGTAAGAAAACCATATTGCTATTATTATCATTGTTTTCTTAAATGTCAGAGTCCCTAATGGTCTTATAGTCCATCATTTCAAACTATATAAAAATAATAAATCATCTAAAGAGCCAAAGCTGGAGGAGTAGCCTAGTGGTCAGTGTAGTGGACTTTGATCCTGGGGAACTGGGTTCAATTCTTGCCCCAGATACAAATAAGTATCTGTATATACTATGTAAACCACTTTGAATGTAGTTGCAAAAACCACAGAAAGGTGGTATATAAAGTCCCTTACCCTTTCTACATTCCTTGATTGTTCGTCCTACAACTGAAAAAGAATATGAAGTGCTGGTGGGTATGCATAGTGACATAATCTGGTCCCCATCCCCAGTCAATATTTTTTCCATCTCCACCTCATCAATATCAATAATATAAACTGCAGTTTCCACCAAAATGGGCCAATCAATACATAAAACTAAAATACAAAGGTCAATTCAAATCAGATACAGTAAAACTCAATAATACAGGAATAACACAAACTTAAAAAACAAGTAATTATAATTCTTCAAACATCCCTATCATATTGCTACTCTCCCCTCATCATCCTCACAGATTTCCTTCCCATTGACCCCATCCCCGTGTATACCTCTACATCACAGCCTCAGTGCCAGTGCACTCATCCTGCTTACTGCTTTCATGAAAGAAAAGCCTAAGAGTAGAAAAGCCAAGGGGCCTAACCATTAGGAAGAAATAGGAGCATGCATGACTTCTTATGTACTGTCTCCCCCTGTCCTATCCCTTTTCCATGCACCTATAAGTACATGTGTTCTGAAACTTGTGTGCATACTTTTAGCCATTGAATGGAGGGTAATTTCCAGCCTAGAGAATCTACCATATTGTCTCCACTCTATACCCTTTAAGAGGTACCAAAGAAAGATAAATAATTTATGCTGCCTGTTTTCTGTAGTGGAGGAGTGGCCTAGTGGTTAGGGTGGTGGACTCTGGGCCTGAGGCACTGAATTCAATTCCCACTTCAGGCACAGACAGTTCCTTGTGACTCTGGTACAAATAAGTACCTGTATATAATATGTAAGCCACATTGAGCCTGCCATGCATGGGGTACAAATGTAACAAAACCAAACATCATGGTGGGATACTTTAAATCTTTTTCAGGACTGTTTGTGAGGCCAGGGCTGGGACCAGCAAGCTGGGAGGCCAAAAGGTACTACAGATCCACTCACTCAGCATATCCCTTTTATCCAATAAGTCAGTCCAGACCAGAGATTGCAAACTGTAACCAAAGGTTTACTTAAACCTTGATGAGGTAGGCAAAAACATAGGACAACTTCTTCAATGTCACCTATTTACAGTCATTACTAGAATAAAGGTGGTAGCCAACACTTACAGTCTTTTAATGGAACTTCTGATGAATACTCTGCCTTGGTAGGGATAAGTCCTTTGTGGCTGGACACACTACTACTACTACTACTACACTGACTCTGTCTCTAGGAGGAGCTATAGGGTAGTAATATCTTTCTGACAGTAGATCTCTCTCAGGGAGATGGGCTCTGGGAGCCTGCAGGTACCAAGTCCTTTGTAGGAATTCCCTTCCATGCTGGGAACTCAACCACTGGGGTTCTGTGATGTTTTTCCACTGCTTCTCTCTTCCTCCTCTGAAGAAAGTGTTGGGGGTCTGGTCTGGTTCCTACTCCAGTTCCACCAGGGAATTAGTACAGACCAATGGTCCATCTAGCCCAGGATCCTTCTTCCAACAGTGGCCAATCCAGGTCACAAGTACCTGGCAGAAACAATTAGTAGCAAACTTCCATGCTACCAATCCCGGGGCAAACAGTGGCTTCTCCATGTCCATCTCAATAACAGACTATGGACTTTTCCTCCAGGAACTTGTTCAAACCTTTTTAAACCGAGATACGCTAACCGCTGTTACCAGATCCTCCAGCAGCAAGTTCCAGAGCTTAACTATTCTTTGAGTGAAAAATATTTCCTCCTATTTGTTTTAAAAGTATTTCCATATAACTTCATTGAGTGTCCCCTGGTCTTTGTACTTTTTGAAAGAGTGAAAATCGTTTCACTTCTACCTATTCTACACTACTCAGGATTTTGTAGACCTCAATCATATCCCCCCTCAGACGTCTCTTTTCCAAGCTGAAGAGCCCTAATGTCTTTAGCCTTTCCTCATATGGTCACCCTTCTTTGAACCTTTTCTAATTCCGCTATATCTTGTCTGCTTCTCCTTCCACTATCCTTTTTAACGTTGTATTTTCCTTTAGCTTGAGGCCTTTTCCTCTTCCTTTTCTGTTCTCTCCCATTTTTTACTTTCTTTCTTTCTATTATATTTAGTTTGTGTGCCGCTTGGATATTTGCTTAAGGAGCGGGATAGAAAGTCCTGAATGAAACTTGAAACACAGTTTTCTCCAAAAGTGTGTCTCCTCATCCTACTGTCACTCAAGAAGGAAAATCAGGCCTGGTTTCTGGAAACTGTGAGATCTTTCCAAGTCAAAGGTTCACATACCTAATAATTGATAGAGACAATAGCGATCACTACCAAGCTGTTTCTAACAGGCAGAATCTGTATGCCCTCTACATTGTTTTCTTTGTTTGCAAAGCAATACAACACTTAGGGGACCTTTTACGAAGCTGCAGCAAAAGGGGGCTTGTGCTGGCGTCGTCACGTATGTTTTTGACACGCGCCAAGGCCCTCGTTTACCGCAGCAGGTAACAGGGAGGTCTTTCTTTTTTTTTTTTTTTTTTTAAAGAAATGGCCATGCAGCAAGGTGAAGCACTTGCTGCACAGCCATTTCGGGGGGAGCACTTAATGAGGTGGCAGTTAGGGCTCCCATGCTAACCCAGCGGTAACAGGGCTGCGCACGGAATTGCCCAATTACCGCCGGGTACACACTGCTGTTACAAAAATATAAATATAAATATTTTTGTAGTGCTGGAAATGGCGTGTGCTGAGGATGTGAACTACCGCTGGGCTGGTGCAGTAACCCGGCGATACTTCCATTTTAGCGAGCGGTAAGCCCATGTAGGGCTTGCCACCGCTTTGTAAAATGACCATTTAAACCTCATTCTTTGGAGCAATAGATCCACTCTTTGAGATAGTCCAGCCTTGACATCTCTGACAGTGCTGCGCGCTTTGGCACAGGACCAGTCAGTGTGGTGGAGGATGCAGATGAAGGCTCCTGCTACTGTGGTGGTTCTTAGCTCTCAACAAGCAGTGCTTTGGGCACGGCTCAGAGGATCCTCTGAGTTACCTAAGAGGGGAGAGTGGCACAGATTAAGAGAAAAAGGGAGCAAAGACCAACTCTCCACTCTCCCCCCCCCCCCCCCACACACACACAAATACCTACTGTAAATCGTTGTTTGTACCATTCTGAAATAATGCAAGTTTTGCCCTATCATTTCATGCGGTACAAAAATAATTGTGCATGTGTGATGAAAAGAAAAAGTAGGAAATTGCAAGGGAACATAATACTGGGGAAGGAAGACAAAGGTCTGATGAAAAATAACAGAAAAAAAGGGTGACCTTGAAGCATGAGCTCAGGCCAGGAAGAGATCAAGATCCTGCCAAACTGATTACACTTTGTTGGGCCCAGAAAAACAGAAGGCAGCAGAGATGAGGGCAGTTAGGAGCAAAGTCCTGCAGGTCAAATGACACCATGAACACAGAGGCAAGAAGGAATCTCTTCACTTGGGACCAGGAAGAGAAGTAAACTGTGAGAAGGCTGGATCTGGACTGCATAACAGGGGGAAGTTAGGTTTTGAAGGGGCTAACAGGTTTAACCTGGCACCAGTTAATTAGACAACATCTAATCAAAGTTTAACTAGAGATTAGACAGAGCTAAGCTTTTGATTACAGTTAATTGTTTGTCGCTGCAAGTAAACTCCTTTTAAAAAGCAATGTTGCACTCGATCCCATAGAAACAGGACTGTGGTACTCTTATCAAGTCCTCATGTCTGTCCCTAACTCTGTGTACACATTTTTGTAGAGAAATAAGATGTGTGATCAATTTTGAATATCAATTTATTGTTTATATACCACTATATCCCCGAAAGGCTTCACCACAATTTGCAACAGTTACTACAGAACATTCATATAATAAATGAGTCAGAAATGATGCATTTAGACTCTGGGGAAAAAGCGTAGTTAAACTCATCACTGGTACATTTGATTATATGTCAGGAGTGCTGTTAACCAATTAGAGGGGTGGATTTGAAAAAAGGGAATCCCAAGTATTTGGTGATTAACAGGCTGCAGACTTATTTAGAAACCATAACTAATTCTGCTGTTTTAATACCAAGCACAGAGGTTTTGATTAGGATCTGCATCTGAAGGGCATGCTTGCATTTTAACTCAAATGAGATTTTTTTATCCCTCTCCATTACTATGCACTAAGGTGATATATGCATAGCAGTCTGCTTCTTACGTTAGGATTATCACCTGCAAAGCTGAAGTTCTTGTGGGGGGGGGGGGGGGGGGAGGGGGGAGAATACTCTCTGAATGATTCTCTTCTGGGGGGCTCAGTTCTTCCCTTTCACCATGTCCTTCAAGAAGAAATGCATTTGGTGAGCTGGTACAGTAAGTAAACTCTGGGAATTTCAGGCCTAGCCAACCTTGAACCTTTAACCCATTGATTTGCTGGTCAAGAGCAGTGGCGTAGCTATGGGGGGCCATGGAGGTCTGGGCCCCCCCAAAATTTGCTCTGGGCCCCTGGTTTGGTTGGCAGGGGTCCCCAATCCCCGCCAGCTGAAGCCTTTATCCAGTGCTGGTCTCCGGCGTGCTTGTTTTAGTGAAACTGAGCATGTGCACGTGCTCAATTTCCTTAAAAACAAGCATGCCGGACGTGAAGGGAACAGAGAACAGGGCAGGCAATGTGGCAGCACCGGAGACTAGCGCTGGGTGAAGGCTTCAGCTGGCGGGGGTTGGGGACCTCTGCCAGCCAAGGTATGTGCGGCGTGGTGCTTCAGCTGGCGGGCATTGGGGACCCCCGCCAGCCACGATATGTACAGCAGTGGCAGTGGGGGATGGTGGACCAAAATGTGCCCCCCCCCACCTTGGGGTCCAGCCCCTTCCCACCTTGAAGTCTGGCTATGTCCCTGGTCGAGAGTTTGCTAAATTGGTTGCTAAAGATCTAGCAGAATCTCCCTGTGTATCCTCACTACACCCTTTTCCACTCTGGGCCTCTGCTGGTAAAACAGACTTCCTGGATCTGATTCCTAAGTGCCAGTTCATTCTTACCCATTCCTTGAACTGTATCATACTTATCTTGGACCTGATTTTGGCTGCTCCTGTGGCTTCAGTGACTGTTTTCAGATTGTTTGAATTTGGTTGCTTACTCCCTGACAATGCAAAAAATGGAAGAAGCAATCATCACAGAAAATATAGAAACACCAAACAGTGGAGATAACCAAAATGTCAAAGTGAAAAAAAAACTCCAGTGTGCATGCCAAAGTCCTTAAAAAAACAACTTTATTTCAGCTGTTCTTAGTCAATTTCTGTACAGGACTTGACATAGACTGTGTTTCAGCATAACTGTCTACATCAGGAGTCCAAACAAGTCTGCAGTGCCTATAATCGGGTAGCTAATAACCCTGTCCCAAAGACAACTAGGACAATTATTATGTGATTGGAACGTGAAATCACAAAGTCTCCCAATAAAAAGCGAAAACGGTGCTTGATGCAGACAGTTATACCGAAACACTGTCTGTGTTGAGACCTGTATAGAAATTGACTAACGTTGGCAGAAATAAAGTTCTTTTTAAGGACTGCAGCTTGCACACTGTTGTTGTTGGGGTTTTTTTTCATGTTGACATTTTGGTTATCTCCACTGATTGGTGTTCGGCATTCCTACTCCCTGACAATACCTTACATGTGAAGAGCGGAGAGACTCCTTTACTCAGTGTTCCCTTCCTTTCCCCCACAAGACTTGAAGATTGTGACCTTAAGAACTATAGGCAAGGGAAGAGATCCTCTGCTCTTCACTCTTCGGGTGTTAGATTTGGTATGGCCAGCCCCCAACGCTTCTGTAGGTAGGAGAATCTTCTCTCCTTCCTGCCACCAGAGGGAAACCTTGTTCACAGAAGAAATGCTGCTGCCAGTGGTGGGTGAGCGGGAGGGAGAGGACAGATGTAAGAAGGAGAGGACATAAAAGATTGTGGAAAGGGAGACACAGATAAAGGCAAGAGGGAGAGAAGAAGCAAACATAGAGAAAGCCTCTTTTTCTTGTGCCTGTCCCTGCTTCACAGAGGTGTATCTTTTGTGAAAAGCGGGAAATGAAGAGCCACCTTCTACTCTCTCACCCCCAGATCTGCCCCAGGGCCTGCACTTCCATCTCACCCTTAGTCTAAGGATTGGAATGGAGATAGAAAATAAGGAAAAGAGAGTAGTGAATAGTATAAGGACTAAAAGACAAAAGAGGATAGAGAGAAGAGGAAAGATACAAATAAAGGGGAAGAGAGAGAAAAAAAAAGAACAGAGAGTACAATAGAGAAGAAACAGAAAGAATAATATAAATAAACAGCACATGAGAAAAGAGGCTGGGAAACCTTATTTTTAGACCAAGAATTTTTATTCACTAATGCATATCAGATGCTTTGTGGGATTCTGTGAGCCTAAACTGCAAAAACATGGATTTTTTTAAAGAGTAGATACAACCAAAATGTGCTTTTATTTTCTTGGAATGTCCCCCACCTCACTACTCTGCTCTTTCCTGATTTCCCCTGGGTGTTAGTGATAATTGATTCCTTTTGATGCATTCACAAAGCCCAAGGAGGCTGCAATATTGTCAACCAAACTCTTACCATCATGATACATGTGATCCAACTCAGAGTTTCCAAAACCTAGAAACTAGAAATGCACAATTATGACATGGAATGAAGCTGTCAACACTGATAGAGCAATCTTATACAATGTGATAGCATCTCTCATTACCATTATTGCCACCAAGACCTGTGCAATCTAATCCCATTTGAATTTCAAGAAAATGAATTAATAGCTTTCACCAATGACCTCAATCTCACTGAACCAATATCAGAATAACTATATAGTGTCCGGAAAAAATGGGATTCCCAACATTTTTCCAGATAACCCCAAAATGCCTTACTGCAGCAGAAACTTCTGCCTGAAATTCGAGACATTTCTGAGTACTTTATTTTTCTACAGGATAGAGCTCCAGTGCATTGAACTCACAAAACAGTTCAGTTCTTAATGAAACCCCAGAATTCATTGAGCCAACAGTTCAGTGGTGTCAAAGATTTTGTGAATGTGTCAAGGTTGAAGGAGGACACTTTGAACACAAATTATGAATTAACTAAGAAAAAAACTATTATACTATACAAAATACATTATACATGTATTTTCAAAGGTCATACTACATGTTTAAACATTGCAAAGTATTTTGAAACTATGAAAGGGGTCCCATTTCTTTCTGGACGCCATGTAGTATAACAACATAGTTCAAGAAGCAGAAGCATATGTTTGAAGCAGATACCCTCACAGTTGAGGAAGCTCTGGGCTCCTCACTAAAGGAACAAAAGGTTAGAAGTCAAAATGGATTCTTGCTGAGAGCAGCTAAAAAAAAAAAAAGCATGGTCACTTGCCTGAAAACTCAACAACAGCCTAGGCCAAAATACGGTATCCACCAAAGAACCCAAGAAATTACTTAAATACCAAAATGGCCAGATTACTAATAGTTTTGGAGCATGCTACACACAAGGTGAATTTGTTCCCTCAAGAATGACAATGCCACCAGGTGAGATGATGTCTGTATAAGGGGTTCCCTAGGGACCCTAGCCCTAATTAGGTGCCTGTGCTTTCCCACAGGACAGCATAAATATAAATTACTTGAATAAAAAATATCATCTTGATTGCTACCCTTATTTTCATATACTCAAGTAGAGTAACATTAACCACAATCCTTTGTGGGTAAAATTTTCAGTGGTATGCAAAGTTCCCATGATAATTTTAAGGACACGTAAACCAACCAATTTGCAAACACAAGACACCTGCATAAATTTGGTCTGAATACTGGATTGTGTGGCTAAATAGTAATGTGTAACTCTACCTGTTGCAAATAGAGCATAACGTTTTGCTCATAAACAGCAAGCTATGCATTTTCCTGAAATTATGGATATGAACAAGTCCCTGAAATGCCTTCCACAACATCTCTTATAGTTGGATTAGGGCTGTTATGGTTTGAAGTTTGCTAAAATCTTTTTGCATTGTTTTGTCTTATTTTGCAAATGTCTAGCCCTATTTAAAAGCAGACTCTTAGCACCTATATATAATAGAAATGCTCAAGCCTAGTGGTCTCCACATCCCGTAAAGCAGAGCTTCCAAAACAGTGGGTCGGGACACCACATGGGGTCACAAAACCCACATTTGGGGTCATAACCTGGGTGGGCTCTCCATAAGTGCATCATTATTATGTACCTCTAGGGGGTCACACAATTTGAATTGGCTGTTATTATGAGGTCATGGCCAAAAAAAGATTGACAAGCACTGCAGTAGAGTCACCACACAAAGAAAAACCCATCTGATTCAAACAGTGTTCTCCTGGTACCTGTTACTATGTAAACTTGATTCTCATTCGTCATAGCCAGTGTGCAGCTTACAGGAATGCATTTGTGATAGCCCAAACCCCTTGGAAAAGAATATAAACCCTGAAATGTTGACTTAGTTTATTCCCACTTCAGCACTGTGTTGCAGTTTGAAACAAAAGGGAGAAAATTTACGACAAGAGATGCTTCTGTCTGAAATTTTCAGTAGTGAAATGGTGATTATCACATATACTCTTTAATATGTGAAACACAAGAGAAACTTAATGTGCTTGTTAGAAAATTGTGTAAAGTGTGGTATGGTGTTGTATTATGTGACTAAAGGTTTAGTAGTCCGTAGATGGTGGTGCCATAAATGTGATATATTGGGTAATCAGTACTGGCTGAAATAAATAGGTAAGCCTAATCTGAAGATTTATGCGTGTATGATATTGCCTTGTAAAGCACATGTTTAAAACTGGTTGTATTGGAATGAGTTAGTGAAAGGCTGTTATTGTTTGGTATCAGGACACAGAATTATGGTCGGACTTGTGAAAGTGAAACGCCGCGTCTTGCTGAGACTGCTGTAACAGTCATAGAGAACAATTTGTTTTACTTATGATTCTGTCTGCAGCTTGGATAAAATCTGATGCTCTCTGCTTCAATGACAGATTTTTCTAGTAACATTCCATAGACAGCAGACGCTAAACCATTAATATTGTTATGTTTGTATTTCCTGCACAGTTCTTGTGTTCTACAGCTTGCATGTTTAGTCCAGGCACTTCATCTCCAAAGATTCTCAAGGTCTCTGTAAGGTCCTTTTGTGTAGATGGATTTTTGCCATGCTGTTCATTATGCAATGAGCTGCCTTACTGAAGGCTGTTGAGCCCCTACGTCTTGCCCCATCCTTGGCCACCTTTAAATCTAGACTGAAAGCCCACCTCTTTAACATTGCTTTTGACTCGTAACCACTTGTAACCACTCGCCTCCACCTACCCTCCTCTCCTCCTTCCTGTACACATTAATTGATTTGATTTGCTTACTTTATTTTTTGTCTATTAGATTGTAAGCTCTTTGAGCAGGGACTGTCTTTCTTCTATGTTTGTGCAGCGCTGCGTACGCCTTGTAGCGCTATAGAAATGCTAAATAGTAGTAGTAGTAGTAGTAGTCATAATCACAATCTGACTATTTTTTGTATGGTGAGTTGTAACGACGATGGCTCCATTTTAGGGAATATGGAGTTTGTGATAGAGACCTGGAGGTTCAAGGTTTATACTGAAATTCTGTCCAACCCTACAGAAAATCCATAGTTTACTTCAACAAGAATTTGTTGAATGATGCTATCAATTATGATAGCATTTTTATGTAGTAGCTTAAACTAGCTGGAGGGAAAAGGCATCGTTATGTATAGAAAACCCTGGTGTCTTATATTGCTAATTTAAAACGTGTGGGGGGGGGGGGGGAGGGGTGTGTGATGTGGTGGTAGGCATAATGTGTGAATATGTCATAGAAACATAGAAACGCTTTGGCTTGCCCTCCTGTTACTACCCCAAATATTTCTGTCTAGAGACATCACTGCCATACCCCCTCTCCAGGCTTGCAGCAGCAGCAACCAAAACAATAATATGTGCAGGAGTCTTCCAGCATATGTGCGCAAAACTTGTGAAGACCCCGTTTGTCCTACCTCCTGACCATGGGAACTTTGTGACTGAGGGGACAGGACCAGCAGGGCACTCACAAGCTGCAAGCATATGGGCAAGAAGAATCTTCTGCATATATTGGTGTTTTGGTTGCTGCTGTGAGCCAATGGGCCTGGAGGCATGGCAGTGGGGGGGGGGGGCAGTGATAACCACAGCGGCAACAGCAGAAGGGAGGGAGGTAAGGAGGTTTGAGGGAAAATGCTGAATGGGTGAGTGGGAGGGATTAAAGAGAGTGTTGGACTAGGGGCAGGGGAGAGAGAGTGGGTGATGCTGGGTAGGTGGGTGGCAGGGGAGAGAAAGAGCTATGCTGGATTAGGAAGGGGAAGGAAAAGGGAAATGCTGAATGGGAGGGAGAGAAGAAAAGAGAAGAGGAAAAAACAGAAGATGCTGCATGGGGAGTGCTGATTTATAGGTTGCAGGGGGGGGGGGGGTTGGCAGAAACCCTATCACCAGCCCTGGAGGAGAGAGAGAGGGAGGAAGAGGAGGAGGAAGCTGTCCTGCCCTTGGCTCCCCCACACCAGCCAGCCAGCCACCACCCCACAGCCACCCACAGAAAAGGACAACCAGCAGGAGCTAGTGGTCAAAAACCCTGGCCAGTAGCAGATTCCCTACACCTCACCCCAGGGTCCAACACTGCAGGAGCCAGAGGAGGAGAAGGCGGCTGAGGACATCTATGCAGACATTCCCCTGCTGAAGGGGGATGAAGGGGCAGCAGAAGTGTCATTTCAGGCAGCACTCCTGTTAACACTGCAAGCAACCTCCAGTGGCACAGCTGCTAGGACAGATCCTGCTGCAGTTGACTGGGCAGCGCAGAGACATGCAGCAGGGTTTGCTGCACTCCAGGCCACTCTCAACAGCCTCACAGAGGCCATCATGAGGCAGCAGTAGCAGTAGGGGCTGCAGTAGTAGTAGTAGACCTAAGGAGGAACCCACACCTCTGTATTTCAATTGAAAAAAGTTTATTTTGTTCATAATTAATACAAAATTGTTATTTTTTTCATACCAAGCTGTACAACTCTATTATTATGAAATATGTGGCAATGCCATGCGATGCTTACAATAGCTGTGGTCACCACAGTCATAGCACATGGCTGTGGAAAGGAGACCTCAGATGATGGGGTGGGAGAGAAGGGATATGAATTGTACAACTGTGTCACAGTCATTCTAGATACTCTGCATTTACAGGTGCCCCTTCAGAATTCAGGCAAATGAAGGGTGAGGATATATGGGCAGTGTTGGGGAGGGGTGCTACCCCCAGATAACCCCAGGTCAGTGTCCAAGAAATGGCTGCAGCACCACAGTAGCCAGAAATATCATCAGAAGTCTGTGTCAACATCACAGCACCTGACAAAAGGAAAAGGTATGTGGGAGCTGCTATCAGGTTCCTCCACAGTGTGGGAAGGTATATATCACTGCAGTCTCCCCTCCCAGACCATGGCTGTACAGCAGCTGCAAGTGGGGCCTTTCCTTGCAGTCAGCATTAGGCCTCTGCTACCCCTACCTGCTTCTGGGGGCATCCGGGCACTCACGTGTTCAAGAGGTGACCGACCAGGAGGCACTGGGTGTGATGCATGCACAGAGCTGGCATGATGGTTCTATGTGCATATTCTAAGCCCCTGAGTTCCCAGGATGAAATCAAGGACTGCTTTATGGAGCAGCTGGTACAGGAGCCGACGAGAGAAGGAAAAATTCTAGACCTAGTCCTTAGTGGAACACATGATCTGGTGCGAGAGGTAATGGTGCTGGGGCCGCTTCATAACAGTGATCATAATATGATCGGATTTCATATTAGCTTTGAAGTAAGTATACGTGGAGGGGCATAATCGAATGCGAATGCCTATCTCCATGGGTGTCTATGTCCGAAAACAGGTACGTGAAGAGGCGGGACAGACCGTATTTTCGAAAAAAATGGACGTTTTTCAGCTGGGCGTTTGTTTTTTTTTAGCGATAATGGAAACTAAAAATGCCCAGCTCAAAAACGTCCTAATCCGAGCCATTTGGTCATGGGAGGGGCCAGGATTGGTAGTACACTGGCCCCCCTGATATGCCAGGACACCAACTGGGCACCCTAGAGGTCAGTGCGGTGGACTTCAGAAACAGCTCCCACATGCATAGCTCCCTTACCACGGGTGCTGAGCACCCAACCCCCCTCCCCCAAAACCCACTACCCACAAATGTACAACACTACCATAGCTCTTAGAGGTGAAGAGGGCACCTACATGTGGGTACAGTGGGTTTTGCAGACCTCCCATTTACCAGCACAAGTGTTACAGGTAGGGGGGGATGGGCCTGGGTCCACCTGGCTGAAGTGCACTGCGGTACCCACTAAAAGTGCTCCAGGGACCTGCATACACACAGGCCTCTAGGACTTGTTGCTGCTGTAGAACCTTGGCACACCAGTTGACACCTGAAGACTAATCTCTCCGAAAACGTCCTTTATCGGAATAAGCATGCTTACTCACAGTTAACTGCAGATCAGAGGTTGTGCCCCACTGGCAATGAGTCTCCCTGGTACTGAGATGAGCAGTAGGTCAGAGCTGGCAGAATGCTGTACAATGCCCTCTTTCAGCCACATTCAAGGTAAGAACTAAGTTCTCTAACGTGGCTAACACGTGAAAGGGATCTAAAACTGGCTTACAAAAATGGCCACTACCTCATGGACTACCGGAAACAAAACAGGGCACACTCTGACCCAGTAAGCAGGGGGAAAAGCACCATGGGAGTAGAGCCTACCAACTACCAACATCGTGAGCATTTGCCACAAGCTAGTGGAATCACGGAGCCCAATACCCTACACCCACATAACAGAAAAGGTGTCACACTCACCCGAGAGCCACATCAGAACCAGGAAAAGGCTGTCACAGGATAGAACACATTTTGCTGTCATGGAGGTGGGTACGGCATTTGAGGCTGGCATACAGGCTGGAAAAAAAGTTTTTAAAGTGTTTGTTTTGGTGGGAGGGGGTTAGTGACCACTGGGGGAGTCCGGGGAGGTCATCCCCGATTCCCTCCAGTGGTCATCTGGGCAGTTGGGGCACTTTTTTGGGACTTGTTCGTGAAAACAAAGGGTCCAAAAAAAGTGACCCAAAATTGCGGTAAAAATGCCTTTTTTTTCGATTATCAGCTAAAGACGCCCATCTCTCCTTGGCCGATAACCACACCCCAATTCCGCCTTCACCACACCTCCGACACGCCCCCGTCAACTTTACCCGTTTCCGCGATGGATTGCAGTTGGAAACGCCCAAAATCGGCTTTCGATTATACCAATTTGGGCGCCCACGGGAGAAAGACGCCCATCTCCTGATTTGGGTCGCAATATAGGCGTTTTTCTCTTTCGATTATAAGCAGGATAGGAAATCAAATACGTTAGCGTTTAACTTTAAAAAAGGAGGCTATGATAAAATGAGAAGAATTGTGAAAAAAAAACTTAGAGGAGCAACTGCGAGGGTCAAAAATTTACATCAAGCGTGGATGCTGTTCAAAAACACCATCCTGGAAGCCCAGGCCAAATATATTCCACGTATTCAAAAAGGAGGACGGAAGACCAAACGATAGCCGGCGTGGTTAAAAAGTGAGGTGAAGGAAGCCATAAGAGCTAAAAGAAAATCCTTCAGAAAATGGAAGGAACCGACTGAAAATAATAAGAAACAGCATAAGGAATGTCAAGTCAAATGCAAAGCGCTGATAAGGAAGGCTAAGAGGGACTTCAAAAAAAAGATTGCGTTGGAGGCAAAAACACGTAGTAAAAATTATTTTAGGTATATTAAAAGCAGGAAGCCGGCAAAAGAATCAGTTGGACCGCTAGATGACCGAGGAGTAAAAGGGGCGATCAGGGAAGACAAAGCTGTAGCGGAGAGATTAAATGAATTCTTTGCTTCGGTCTTCACCGAGGAAGATTTGGGTGGGATACCGGTGCCGGAAATGGTATTCGAAGTTGACGAGTCGGAGAAACTTAATGAATTCTCTGTAAACCTGGAGGATGTAATGGGGCAGTTCTACAAACTAAAGAGTCACAAATCTCCTTGACTGGATGGTATTCATCCCAGGGTACAGATAGAACTGAAAAATGAGCTTGCGGAGCTACTGTTAGAAATCTGCAATTTATCCTTAAAATCGAGCGTGGTACCGGAAGATTGGAGGGAAGCCAATATAACGCCAATTTTAAAAAAATGTTTCAGAGGAGATCAGGGAAATTATAGACCGGTGAGTCTTATGTCAGTGCCAGGCAAAATGGTAGAGACTATTATAAAGAACAAAATTACAGAGCAAATTCAAAAGAATGGATTAATGAGACAAAACCAACATGGATTTAGTGAAGGGAAATCTTGCCTCACCAATCTATTACATTTCTTTGAAGGAGTGAACAAAGATGTGGATAAAGGTGAGCTGGTTGATATTGTGTATCTGGATATTTAGAAGGCATTTGACAAAGTACTTCGTGAAAGATTGTAGAGGAAAATGGAGAGTCGTGAGATAGGAGGTAGTGTCCTATTGTGGATTAAAAACTGGTTAAAAGATAGAAAACAGAGAGTAGGGTTAAATGCAGTGGTGTGCTGGAGCAGGCTCTCACAGGCTCTCGAGAACCGTTTGTCAAGTTTTTAAGAATTTTGGGAGCCGGTTCTCCATGGCTACTTTAACAAATGGATCCCAAAATGTGGGCTTGGGCCCCTCCTGAATTCTCTTTTACTTTGCTGGCGAGAGAGAGCCCCCTGTTAACAATTTACCAGCATATCCCTGGAAATGGTCACTATTCTCAATGGAGAAGGGTAGTTAGTGGGGTTCCCCAGGGGTCTGTGCTGGGACCGCTGCTTTTTAACATATTTATTAATGAATTAGAGATGGGGGTAACTAGTGAGGTAATTAAATTTGCTGATGACACAAAGTTATTCAAAGTAGTTAAATCACGGGAGGATTGTGAAAAATTACAAGAGGACTTTAAGAGACTGGGCGTCTAAATGGCAGATAACGTTTAATGTGAGGAAGTGCAAACTGATGCATGTGGGAAAGAGGACCCCGAATTATAGCTACATCATGCACGGTCCCACGTTAGGAGTCACGGACCAAGAAAGGGATCTAGGTGTCGTTGATGATAAGTTGAAACCTTCTGCTCAGTGTACTGCGGTGGCTAAGAAACCAAATAGAATGTTAGGTATTATCAGGAAAGAATGGGAAAAAAATGAGGACATTATAATGCCTTTGTATCGCTCCATGGTGCAACCGCACCTCGAATATTGTGTTCAATTCTGGTCGCCGGGTCTCAAAAAAGATATTGTGGAATTAGAAAAGATGCAGAGAAGGGCGATAAAAAGGATAGGACGACTTCCCTATGAGGAAAGGCTAAAGTGGCTAGGGCTGTTCAGCTTGAAGAAAAGACGGCTGAAGGGTGATATAATAGAGGTCTATAAAATAATGAGTGGAGTTCAACGGGTAGACGTGAAGCGTCTGTTTACACTTTCCAAAATACTAGGGGGCATGCGATGAAGCTACAAAGTAGTAAATTTAAAACAAATCGGAGAAAATGTTTCTTCACGCAACGTGTAATTCAACTCTGGAATTCATTGCCAAAAAATGTGGTAAAGGCGATTAGCTTAGCAGAGTTTAAAAAAAGGTTTGGACAGGTTCCTAAAGGAAAAGTCCATAGGGGAAATATTTCTGGGATAAGCAGCATAAAATGCTTTGTACTTTTTGGGGGATATTGCCAGGTATTTGTGACCTGGATTGGCCACTGTTGGAAACAGGATGCTGGGCTTGATGGACCTTTGGTCTGTCCCAGTATGGCAATACTTATGTACTTATGAGTGGAAATGGCTACTGAAGCTACCAAGGCTTTTACATTGTGATTAAGTATCCCTAATCTGTTAGGGTCAAAGGATGCAAAAGCTGGGACTACTTCCTATGAGGTTTTGTACGCTCCATATAATACGCTAGAGCATGCTTGTAGTCTGAAGTATACAGTGCTGTTTCTCCAGGATTAAAGTGTGGCTTAGGGAAGAAGACAAGAAGTACAATGGACTGATTTAGGTGGAACTCCAATACCACTTTAGGGAGGAATTTGGGGTGGGTTTGGAGTACAACCCTATCATGGTAAAACCTGGTGTAAGGTGGGTCTGCAGCCAGGACTTGAAGTTCGCTTACTCTTCTGGCAGAAGTGAGAGCTATTAAGAACCTTATAGGTGAAGAACTTCAGAAAACAGCAATGAAGTGGTTCAAAAGGAAGTTTAATGAATCTTACTATCAAGGGATGAACACAAACTGGTCAACTTTGAAGTGAAATGCACTAATGGCACTCAAGTGTACTCTGAGTTAGTTTTGAGGTCAGAATCCGAAAGACGGAGGAGGTACTCCATAAGGGTAGGCAGAGAGCTCCTAGCAGGGTCGAGTGCCCTGGTTGCACACCAGAAGTAGGGTTACCATATGGCTCCAGAAAAAGGAGGACGGATTGAGCCAGCCGGGTTTTACTTCCATTGCTTTGAAAGCAATGGAAGTAAAACCCGGCTGGCTCAATTACTTCCATTGAAAGTAATGGAAGTAAAACCCGGCTGGCTCAATCCGTCCTCCTTTTTCTGGAGCCATATGGTACCAGAAGAAAAATCTTTTCCACTTGAAATGGTAACATTTCTGTGTTGAATGTTTCCTACAGACTAAGAATATCTTAGAGACTCCTTCAGGAAGGGTTAAGCAACGTAAATCCAGGGGTGTAACTATGGGTGGGCCTAGGCCCACCCAGGCAGTTGACAACTCTCCAGTCCTCTTCCTCTTACCAACCACATTTTTTTTAACGTGCGGAAGTGGGTAGGTGTAGGCGGTGGCCATTGTAGCACTACACGTCGGTACCGCTACTCTGTCGCTCACTCCCCGTCTGGTTTCACTCTGGAATCTGCTGCTTTGCGCTCCTTCTCCACAGTGCACATAACGGCATCGTAGTGCTGCATGGGAAAATCTGCTGGCTTTCATCGCCATCGGTGTCGTGTTCCTCACTGACCCCTTGATGGATGAATCAGCCTTTTTTGTTGATCTCCCGCCCCCCCTCTCCCCCGAGGCCTTAGCCTCAGCACTCCCTTGCAGCCCCACAACAGCGCACATGGAGTGGAGCACAGTGCTTTCTGAGTCTGCACCAGTGCCTGCCACCACCGAAGCCCAGCTACCCAGCCCAGGTAAAATATATTTTTAAAATTTTAATGTGTACAGTCTAATGTTGGCTGATGGTGGGGGTGGGCTCTTCACTGCGTAGGGCAAAAAAGATATATTTAATCATTAAATACACCTTTTTTTTCCCTAGGCAGTGAAGAGTCTACTCCCACCAAGAAAACCATCAACAATAAATTTTAATAGTGCCCAGGTTGGTGCCTTTGTGGGTTTTTGGATGGGGTTGGTCTTTGCAGTGTAGTGCCTTGGTTAAAATAAAAAAAAAAAAATTTTAATTTAATGTAGGTGGGTTTCTGGGTGGAGGTGAGCTCTGCAGTGCCCAGGACATTAAAAAAGGTCTTATATTTAATGCCTGTGTCCTTCAGGGTGGGGGTGGGGAGATGCCAGACCATGGGGAGGGATGGATGAGGGTAGGGCAGGGCTGATGCTAGGCTACAGGGAGGGGTGGGGGTAGGGTAGGGCTGATGCCTAGCTATGGGATGGATGCTGGGCTACTGGGATAGATTGGGGGGGAGTAGGAAAGGAAAAGAAGGGCAGATTCTGGGCTATGGAGATGGATGGGGAGGATAGTGAGGGGAAAAGCTGATGCCGGGTTAAAGAACAATTTATAATTTTTGGTCCATTATTCTGTAATTGATGAGGGTTGGTCTTTGTATGTCCTGCATGCGTCCGAGTAGGTGAGAGATTCTGCTGGCATGTGGTTTGTGTGGGGATCTATGAGTATGACTTGCCTGGCTTTTCCAATGGGATGTGTAGTGCTGTTGTGTATATTCACTGCTGCCTTTGTAAAGGTACTGTTATTGGAACTGGTGTTAAGGTTTACAACATAGGATCTGAGAAGCCTCTTTGCAGGATTTAGTGTTACTTTACGAAGTACCTGGCAGTGAAGGGATTTTGTTGCTATTACTGAGGTGCTATCAGAATTTGAATACATTGCTATAGGTCATTGCTGTAATTATATTGCAGGACCCTGTCATGCGCATTGAGATGTTTGCCATTATAGTAGATCTATGTCTGGTCAAATTTGATATGGCATAATGTAAATATATTTAAAAACATCAGGTTTTCCATTAAGTATGTCTGTGGTTCATGTCAATGCAGGCCAGCTGTTGGGCAGACTGCTTAGAAATTCATCATCGAGTGCATTCTAAGGCATTATTTTGCAGTATCTCAATAAACACTATTCATACCTATATGCACAGTGCCCACCTATATTAGTTATAGGCCCACCCAAAATGTCAGGTCTGGCTATGCCACTGCGTAAATCTATATTGTCAGGAACCAAGTCATCACGACTAGAGAGTGAGAGTCGATGTAGGAGGGACCCATCGTTCTGTGTTATTAGGGATGGAAAAGGCTCTAATGTCAATAGTTCCTTGGACAAATAACTCTAGGAGAAGAGGGAGCCAGATTTGACATTACCAGTAGGAAGAAATTAGAATTATGGTCCCTTGGTATCAACGTAGTTTGAGAAGAGTTTTCCCTAAGAGAGGTATGGGGGAAAGGTGTAGAGAAGGTCTGTTCCCCAGTGGAGCAAGAAGGCATCTGAGGCTGCACGGTTGGGAGCATAGATTCTGGAACAGAAGTGGGGATGCTTGTTGATCTGAGGAGAAGCAACAAGGGTCTAATGCTGGGTCCCCCAATGCTGGAATATTTGACAAACTACAGAGATGCTGAGGGACCATTTGTGAGGCTGTAGTACTCTGCTCAATTTGTCTGCCACAACACAGAGATGAGCAAGAGCACCGGCAATCTCAAGGGGACCATCCAGGGATTCCCACTCTGCCCTCATCAACTGGATGAGGGCCTTATGGAGCAGAAAATGCTTCAGGGCCCCAAGGGGCCCGCTATGGGAGGATTAAGCACAGTCAAAGCCCCTGCAACCTCATCTGAGACAAGACAGCTCCTCATGACAAAGGAGCCAGAACCCATGGGACTGCTCCTCCACAGCCTGCCAACATGGAGAGTCCTCGGAACCGGAGTTCATGGGGGACTGGGAACCCAAAAGGCCATCTGAGTCCTCCTCTGCTCCCTCTGAAGAATCTGGATCCTCCGGAATAACTAGATGTTCCACAGCACTGAGACCCCAAAACGGGGCCCCCTACCCTACCAAGAGGATGGGGGTTAGGGATAGGATTAGGTCCCAAGAGGGGACCTTTGCAGGGCCTGCTTAACCAATTGGGTCAAGCTCTGGAGCCAAAAAGCACCGGGGCTCATAGGGACCACCAGGAGCCCCACTGGGACTCCCTGCAGAAGGACCCATGGTGGATTGAAATGTAAAAGCTCATCATATGACCAGGGAATTATTCTCTGTATGACTGAATTGAGAGGGAAGAGAGGATTCTAACTGCTGCCAGTTTGCCCTGGCAGGAACACAGTGTATGAGAGGAATGTATCCATTTTAGCTGAAGGGTGGGAGGGAGCAACATATGTAAAATGCTTACTGAGAGAAAGACAGACAGACTGAATGAGAATGAGCTACATTTACACAGTACAAAAATAAGAAGACAGCACCTGTGTCGCCAGCATGCCCTACATGCTGGCCTGCCTGACTGTCCTGGGCTGGGGCTCCAGCATCTCTGCTGCCCAGGGTTGCCAGGTGGAAAATTTTTTTCCAGCCCGATGGAGCCCAAAAAACAGCCCAAAACCCGCCCAAACACAAACCCCGCCCCTGACACCCCCACCCCCGTGTCATCAACCCCGCCCCCGCTGTCATCAACCCTGCCCCCGCCGTCACCGGCCCCGCCTCCCACGTCACCGGCCCCGCCTCCCACGTCATCGGCCCCGCCTCCACGTCATCGGCCCCGCCTCCCCGTCATCGGCCCCGCCTCCCACGTCATCGGCCCCGCCTCCCACGTCACTAACCCCGCCCAAAACGTCATTAACCCCACCCAAAAACGTCACTAACCCCGCCCCCCCGCGGCCGAAAAAACCGCCCTGAAGGCCAAAAACAGCCCAAAAAACCGCAACCCGCCGCGGGCAAAAATTTCCCGCGGCGGGTCGCGGAAAACCGCCCAATTGGGCGGTAAAACCGCCCACCTGGCAACACTGCTGCTGCCCCCAGCTCTCTCTGGTGAACTTAAAGGGAAATTCCCTTCTTAGTTCTTTACCATAGCATTAGCCCCTGACAAAGGGTATAACAATTTTTTTTCTTTTTGAATATGTGCTGCCTAGAGAATGGCACGGGGACAAAATTTGTCCTCGCAAGCTTGGTCTCCATCCCCGCCCTGTTCCCGTGGGCTCTGTCGTCATCTGCAAAAGCCTCGAACATTTATTATATTTAAATCTTTTATTAAAGTATAAAATGGAACAACATTCTGTCAACTGCTATATATAAATCACAATTAGAAAACTATAACAAGAAACTACAATAACCTCCCCCCACCCCACCACCCTCTACCCTTCCAACCCCAACAATAACTGACTTCTACTACCCATGGACTCCTAATCCACCCTGTTAAAATGTCTAGGGGTACAAAATACAACCCATTCTGTATGCCCTAGTGGGGAAGAAATATGCCCTATGAAGAACTGCTATGAGATGAATAAGAAGTCATCAACAATCTCAGGATTCAGTCTAGCTCTCCTGTCCTCCACAGTCCTCCCTACAATAGAAAACGTCTTCTCAGAAGATATGCTGGTAGCAGGAATGCAAAGGATCCCCTGTGCAAATTTTGCCAGTTGTGGCCAGCACTTTTGCTTGTTTTTTTTCAAAAAACGAAAACACCATCATCTGTATCACTCAAATATAAATAACTGTCCAATTCATTAACAGCCTTCAAAGAACAAAGTTTGTCCCCGTCCCCATGGGATCTGGCCCTGTGCTGGACCCACAGGCTCTGTCCCAGTCCCCAACCCGTCCCTGCCCTGTCTCCGAGTTTACCGCAGGTCCCCGTCCCCATGTCATTCTCTAGTGCTGCTGAAATGAGCACTTTTGGAAAGACTGGGAGTTGAAAGGACAGCCTGTGGGGAGTATACCCAACAGGCAAGGGGGTAGGGGGATGGGGACCCGCACCTCTCAGGCGAGGCCCTGCAGGACCGAGCCAAAGCCTCACATCCCGCCCTCTCTGAAACAACTTCTTGCTTTCTTGAGGGCGGGATGCATAAAGACGTTCTGTGTTCTAACCGATTGGTTGTTCATGCCTTGAGACAGCGAATGCTACATACCTGTAGAAGGTATTCTCCGAGGACAGCAGGCTGATTGTTCTCACTGATGGGTGACGTCCACGGCAGCCCCTCCAATCGGAAACTTCACTAGCAAAGTCCTTTGCTAGCCCTCGCGCGCCCGCGCGCACCGCGCATGCGCGGCCGTCTTCCCGCCCGAAACCGGCTCGAGCCGGCCAGTCCAGTATGTAGCAAGACAATACACTTCAAGGGAAGACACAACTCCAAAGGGGAGGCGGGCGGGTTTGTGAGAACAATCAGCCTGCTGTCCTCGGAGAATACCTTCTACAGGTATGTAGCATTCGCTTTCTCCGAGGACAAGCAGGCTGCTTGTTCTCACTGATGGGGTATCCCTAGCCCCCAGGCTCACTCAAAACAACAACATTGGTCAATTGGGCCTCGCAACGGCGAGGACATAACTGAGATTGACCTAAAAAATTTACCAACTAACTGAGAGTGTAGCCTGGAACAGAACAAACAGGGCCCTCGGGGGGTGGAGTTGGATCCTAAAGCCCAAACAGGTTCTGAAGAACTGACTGCCCGAACCGACTGTCACGTCGGGTATCCTGCTGCAGGCAGTAATGAGATGTGAATGTGTGGACAGATGACCACGTCGCAGCTTTGCAAATTTCCTCCATGGTGGCTGACTTCAAGTGGGCTACCGACGCTGCCATGGCTCTAACATTATGAGCCGTGACATGACCCTCAAGAGCCAGCCCAGCCTGGGCGTAAGTGAAGGAAATGCAATCTGCTAGCCAATTGGATATGGTGCGTTTCCCTACAGCCACTCCCCTCTTGTTGGGATCAAAAGAAACAAACAATTGGGCGGACTGTCTGTGGGGCTGTGTCCGCTCCAGATAGAAGGCCAATGCTCTCTTGCAGTCCAATGTGTGCAGCTGACGTTCAGCAGGGCAGGAATGAGGACGGGGAAAGAATGTTGGCAAGACAATTGACTGGTTCAGATGGAACTCCGACACAACCTTTGGCAGAAACTTAGGGTGAGTGCGGAGGACTACTCTGTTGTGATGAAATTTGGTGTAAGGGGCCTGGGCTACCAGGGCCTGAAGCTCACTGACTCTACGAGCCGAGGTAACTGCCACCAAGAAAATGACCTTCCAGGTCAAGTACTTCGGATGGCAGGAATTCAGTGGCTCGAAAGGAGGTTTCATCAGCTGGGTGAGAACGACATTGAGATCCCATGACACTGTAGGAGGCTTGACAGGGGGCTTTGACAAAAGCAAACCTCTCATGAAGCGAACAACTAAAGGCTGTCCTGAGATCGGCTTACCTTCCACTTGGTAATGGTATGCACTGATTGCACTAAGGTGAACCCTTACGGAGTTGGTCTTCAGACCAGACTCAGACAAGTGGAGAAGGTATTCAAGCAGGGTCTGTGTAGGACAAGAGCGAGGATCTAGGGCCTTGCTGTCACACCAGACGGCAAACCTCCTCCAATGAAAGAAGTAACTTCTCTTAGTGGAGTCTTTCCTGGAAGCAAGCAAGATGCGGGAGACACCCTCTGGCAGACCCAAAGAGGCAAAGTCTACGCCCTCAACATCCAGGCCGTGAGAGCCAGGGACTGGAGGTTGGGATGCAGAAGAGCCCCTTCGTCCTGCGTGATGAGGGTCGGAAAACACTCCAATCTCCACGGTTCTTCGGAGGATAACTCCAGAAGAAGAGGGAACCAGATCTGACGCGGCCAAAAAGGAGCAATCAGAATCATGGTGCCTCGGTCTTGCTTGAGTTTCAACAAAGTCTTCCCCACCAGAGGAATGGGAGGATAAGCATACAGCAGACCTTCCCCCCAATCCAGGAGGAAGGCATCCGACGCCAGTCCTGCCGTGGGCCTGAAGCCTGGAACAGAACTGAGGGACCTTGTGGTTCACCTGAGATGCGAAGAGATCCACCAGGGGGGTGCCCCACGCCTGGAAGATCTGTCGCACCACACGGGAATTGAGCGACCACTCGTGAGGTTGCATAATCCTGCTCAACCTGTCGGCCAGACTGTTGTTTACGCCTGCCAGATATGTGGCTTGGAGCACCATGCCTTGACGGCGAGCCCAAAGCCACATGCTGACGGCTTCCTGACACAGGGGGCGAGATCCGGTGCCCCCCTGCTTGTTGACATAGTACATGGCAACCTGATTGTCTGTCTGAATTTGGATAATTTGGTGGGACAGCCGATCTCTGAAAGCCTTCAGAGCGTTCCAGATCGCTCGCAACTCCAGAAGATTGATCTGTAGATCGCTTTCTTGGAGGGACCACCTTCCTTGGGTGTGAAGCCCATCGACATGAGCTCCCCATCCCAGGAGAGACGCATCCGTGGTCAGCACTTTTTGAGGCTGAGGAATTTGGAAGGGACGTCCCAGAGTCAAATTGGAGCAAATCGTCCACCAATACAGGGATTCGAGAATCTTGTGGACAGGTGGATCACGTCTTCTAGACCCCCGGCGGCCTGATACCACTGGGAGGCTAGGGTCCATTGAGCAGATCTCATGTGAAGGCGGGCCATGGGAGTCACATGAACTGTGGAAGCCATGTGGCCCAGCAATCTCAACATCTGCCGAGCTGTGATCTGCTGGGACGCTCGCACCCGCGAGACGAGGGACAACAAGTTGTTGGCCCTCGCCTCTGGGAGATAGGCGCGAGCCGTCCGAGAATCCAGCAGGGCTCCGATGAATTCGAGTTTCTGCACTGGGAGAAGATGGGACGTTGGGTAATTTATCACAAACCCCAGTAGCTCCAGGAGGCGAATAGTCATCTGCATGGACTGCAGGGCTCCTGCCTCGGATGTGTTCTTCACCAGCCAATCGTCGAGATATGGGAACACGTGCACCCCCAGCCTGCGAAGCGCCGCTGCTACCACAGCTAGGCACTTTGTGAACACCCTGGGCGCAGAGGCGAGCCCAAAGGGTAGCACACAGTACTGGAAGTGGCGTGCGCCCAGCTGAAATCGCAGATACTGTCTGTGAGCTGGCAGTATCGGGATGTGTGTGTAGGCATCCTTCAAGTCCAGAGAGCATAGCCAATCGTTTTGCTGAATCATGGGGAGAAGGGTGCCCAGGGAAAGCATCCTGAACTTTTCTTTTACGAGATATTTGTTCAGGGCCCTTAGGTCTAGGATGGGACGCATCCCCCCTGTTTTCTTTTCCACAAGGAAGTACCTGGAATAGAACCCCAGCCCTTCTTGCCCGGATGGCACGGGCTCGACCGCATTGGCGCTGAGAAGGGCGGAGAGTTCCTCTGCAAGTACCTGCTTGTGCTGGAAGCTGTAGGACTGAGCTCCCGGTGGACAATTTGGAGGTTGAGAGGCCAAATTGAGGGTGTATCCTCGCCGGACTATTTGGAGAACCCACTGATCGGAGGTTATAAGAGGCCACCTTTGGTGAAAAGCTTTCAACCTCCCTCCGACAGGCAGGTCGCCCGGCACTGACACTTGGATGTCGGCTATGCTCTGCTGGAGCCAGTCAAAAGCTCGCCCCTTGCTTTTGCTGGGGAGCCGCGGGGCCTTGCTGATTCGCACGCTGCTGACGAGAGCGAGCGCGCTGGGGCTTAGCCTGGGCCGCAGGCTGTCGGGAAGGAGGATTGTACCTACGCTTGCCAGAAGTATAGGGAACAGTCTTCCTTCCCCCGAAAAATCGTCTACCTGTAGAGGTAGAAGCTGAAGGCTGCCGGCGGGCGAACTTGTCGAATGCGGTGTCCCGCTGGTGGAGAGACTCTACCACCTGCTCGACTTTTTCGCCAAAAATGTTATCCGCCCGGCAAGGCAAGTCCGTAATCCGCTGCTGGACTCTATTCTCCAGGTCGGCGGCACGCAGCCATGAGAGCCTGCGCATCACCACACCTTGAGCAGCGGCCCTGGACGCAACATCAAAAGTGTCATAAACTCCTCTGGCCAGGAATTTTCTGCACGCCTTCAGCTGCCTGACCACCTCCTGAAAAGGCTTGGCTTGCTCAGGGGGAAGAGCATCAACCAAGCCCGCCAACTGCCGCACATTATTCCGCATGTGTATGCTCGTGTAGAGCTGGTAAGACTGGATCTTGGACACGAGCATAGAGGAATGGTAGGCCTTCCTCCCAAAGGAGTCTAAGGTTCTAGCGTCCTTGCCCGGGGGCGCCGAAGCATGTTCCCTAGAACTCTTAGCCTTCTTTAGGGCCAAATCCACAACTCCAGAGTCATGAGGCAACTGAGTGCGCATCAGCTCTGGGTCCCCATGGATCCGGTACTGGGACTCGATCTTCTTGGGAATGTGGGGATTAGTTAATGGTTTGGTCCAGTTCGCAAGCAATGTCTTCTTCAGGACATGGTGCAAGGGAACAGTGGACGCTTCCTTAGGTGGAGAAGGATAGTCCAGGAGCTCAAACATTTCAGCCCTGGGCTCGTCCTCCACAACCACCGGGAAGGGGATGGCCGTAGACATCTCCCGGACAAAGGAGGCAAAAGACAGACTCTCGGGAGGAGAAAGCTGTCTCTCAGGAGAGGGAGTGGGATCAGACGGAAGACCCCCCAGACTCCTCGTCAGAGAAATATCTGGGATCTTCCTCTTCCTCCCACGAGGCCTCACCCTCGGTGTCAGACACAAGTTCACGGACCTGTGTCTGCAACCTCGCCCTGCTCGACTCCGTGGAACCCTGTCCACGATGGGGGCGTCGAGAGGTAGACTCCCTCGCCCGCATCGGCGAAGCTCCCTCCGCCGACGTAGTCGGGGAGCCTTCCTGGGAGGTGGCCGCGGTCGGTACCGCACGCGGTACCGACGTCGGGGACCTCAACCTGGGCGATGGGCCAGCCGGCGCCACGCTCGACGGTACCGGTGGCGCAAGCACCGCCGGTACCGGAGGGGTAGGGCGCAACAGCTCTCCCAGAATCTCTGGGAGAACGGCCCGGAGGCTCTCGTTTAGAGCGGCTGTAGAGAAAGGCTGAGAGGTCGATGCAGGCGTCGACGTCAGTACCTGTTCCGGGCGTGGAGGCTGTTCCGGGCTGTCCAGAGCGGAGCGCATCGACACCTCCTGAACAGAGGGTGAGCGGTCCTCTCGGTGCCGATGCCTGCTGGGTGCCGAATCCCTCGGCGACCCAGAGCTCTCGGTGCCGACACGGGGAGGAGACCGGTGTCGATGCTTCTTCGATTTCTTCCGAAGCATGTCACCGGAGCTCCCCGGCACCGACGAGGAGGACGTCGAATCCACCCGTCGCTTCCTCGGGGCCGAGACTGAAGAAGGTCGATCTCGGGGGGGCTGTACCGCAGGAGCCCTCAGGGTAGGCGGAGACCCACCCGAGGGCTCACCGCCACCAGCAGGGGAATGGACAGCCCTCACCTGCACTCCACCCGATGCACCACCGTCCGACGACATCAGCAGACGAGGTCCTGGTACCACCGACGTCGATGCAGCTATCCGATGTCTCGGCGCCGATGCAGAGGCCCGATGCCTCGATGCACTCGATGCAGGGGCGGCCGAGAAAGATGGTCTGGACGCTGACGACGTCGATGCACTCGAAGATCCCGGTGCCGATGCCGACGAAGAGCCCGAGAACAACACGTTCCACTGGGCTAGTCTCGCTACCTGAGTCCGCCTTTGAAGCAGGGAACACAGACTGCAGTTCTGAGGGCGGTGCTCGGCCCCCAGACACTGAAGACACGACGAGTGTCGATCAGTGAGCGAGATAACCCGGGCGCACTGGGTGCACTTCTTGAAGCCGCTGGAAGGCTTCGATGTCATGGGCGGAAAAATCACGCCGGCGAAATCAAAAGCCGAAATGGCGAAATTCGAAGCACCAAATTTAGAGGGAGAAAAAATCTCGACCGAGGCCGAAAAAAGGCCTACCCCGCCGACGAAAGAAAACTTACCGGGGCAAAAAAGCTGGAAGTACGGGGAGGATTTACACGAAACCCGGCGGGGGGTTTGCGGAGCACTTCCCGACAAGGACAAAGCTTTCCCGAAGGAAAAAAACACGTTCAAACAAATTGGACGCGCGAGGTCGACTTTCCGGGGCTCGACACGGCGAAAACACGACCGTACCGAGTGCGGACAAAAGAAGACTGGCCGGCTCGAGCCGGTTTCGGGCGGGAAGACGGCCGCGCATGCGCGGTGCGCGCGGGCGCGCGAGGGCTAGCAAAGGACTTTGCTAGTGAAGTTTCCGATTGGAGGGGCTGCCGTGGACGTCACCCATCAGTGAGAACAAGCAGCCTGCTTGTCCTCGGAGAAAGCTGATTATAGAGAAACTCTGGCCACAGTCAGTGTGATTGACTTTATATACATTTTTGAATCTTCAACTAAGTCAAAAGTTGTGTTTGCTTTTTTCATTTGTTTGCCATGGTTTGGGGTGGATCCATTAAAATTGAACATTCCTTGGAGTTTTAACAAAATTTTGTATAAAAGGGTTTTTTATGCCGATAAAGAGAATGAAACCCAGTTTTAAGTCCTTTCTACCCTGTTAATGTCTGTTGGGTAGAGGCATGGGTTCTGAGGCTTTTTCCCTTTCTTACTTTTTTGTACTCCATAGGAATATAGTGTTTGAATAGTACTTTGCATGAGAGCTATTTGGGTTTCTGCCAGGTACTTGTGACTTGGATTGGCCACTGTTGGAAACTGGATACTGGGCTAGATGGACCACTGTTCTGACCAAGTATGGCTATGCTTTTGTAACCCTCTAAACCATATGGATGTAAATGATAGTGGTGATTCTTTTCCCAGCAGTGGGGGTCAAAACATAGCAGCCAGACTCATATTTGGGAAACCAAAATATGAAAGCGCCAAACCCCTAAGAGAAAAACTGCACTGGCTCCCAGTAAAAGAACGAATTGCGTTTAAAGTCTGCACCCTGGTTCACAAAATCGTTCACGGGGAAGCACCGGCCTATATGTCAGACCTTATAGACTTGCCTACTAGGAACGCAAAAAGATCAGCACGCGCATTCCTCAATCTCCACTACCCAAACTGTAAAGGGTTAAAATATAAATCCACATATGCAACCTGTTTCTCCTACATTTGCACTCAATTATGGAACGCACTACCGAAGGCCATAAAAACAACACAAGACCTAACTATCTTCCGAAGGCTATTGAAAACTGATTTGTTCAAGAAGGCATACCAATAACATCTATCTTCAATACTAAACAATAAGACTGCATATGAACCTGAAAAACTGAACTCTTAATCACTTGACTGATTAACCTTTTTGCTATTAATGATCAAGCACTACCATTGTAATCCTGTGCCAAATATGATCCCCCTATAGTCGACGACCTAATGTATGTTACAATCCAATCTTTCACTTAGGAACCAATATGCATTACCATAACGTATTCTTCTTTACCATGTATGTATGCACCTTAATGCAATGCCTTTTGTAATTTTGCTATCCGGTAATGGCAACCGCCATTACAGCAAATGTAAGCCACATTGAGCCTGCAAATTGGTGGGAAAATGTGGGATACAAATAAATAACTAAATAAATAAAACAATTTGCATATCCCGCCCACTATAATGTCCTCTAGTGTGGGTTCAGGAACTACCTAGTTATCTGCTCTCATGTAGTTTATTCCAGCCCCTTCCTTTATTTCCCCAAATAGTTTATTTCAGTGGCAATAATCCTTCTTCCACCCAAAACTCCTGGGGGCGAGCGGTTTTCGGTTTGTACCTAAGGCAATACAAAATTGTACGTGATCTACCCAAGCTCACAAAGATTACCATTTACCAAAGCAATTTGAACCCTGGCTTCCCTTGGTCTCAGACCGCTGCTCTAACCATTTACGCACGCTACTCCTCCAGTCACACCCCCTAACACTCCTTCTTACGAAGCATGAGGTTACAATCGTCAGCTGAAGAACAGAAAATGGACAGAGGCAGCTAAAGTTGCTAAGTCAGCATCCGTTTCTCTGTTGTTTTGATTACAACTTTCCTGCAATACCCCCCAACCCCCTCATATCTAACAGCGTCAAGCACCTGACCCTCCGGTATCCCGTTGTGCGCAAGCGCAGTTCAACGCTGCTGAGAATTATTTCACGCTGCCGACGTCGACTCTCACTCTCTGTCAGCTTGCTCAACTTTCCGCAGCGTGAAATCACGACCAAGATGCCCAAGCGCGCGTGCGTTCCGGCCGGCACCGAAGGCGCAAACGCAGTAGAGACGACCGAGAATTCTTACTCGGAAAGACGGCGCGATACAAGGCGCTAGCAGAGCGCAGATCGCATGCGCGGGAGGTGGTTCGGTGAGCGCGGTGCAGTGTGGGAGGAGCCCGTGCTCTCCCAGGTAACTATAGTGTTGCTATTAGAGCAGTATCGGAAAGATTTTACCCCCTCCCCTGCCTCACCTTAAATAACGCACAGCATGCAGACGGAGGATGCCCGCTACCTAAAGAGGTAAAGTAATCTCATTATTTTTGTACGGGAGCGAGAACGGGCCGCCGGATCTGGGGCTGGGATACATGGAGGACCAGAGGGTGGGGATGGGGCTCGGCATGGGAGACCCGAGGGAAGGAGGACGGAAGGAGGAGGAGAAGAAGAAGAGAGTACAGTAGATTAGATGTAAGATAAAGGGATAGGTAAATTTGATGGGCGGGGTAGGAGGGCAGACAGAGAGGGAAATGGGATAGAAGGGTGGAGAGAAATATTGAGGTAGGAGAGGGGAGGATAAAGCTAAGAGTGGATGAATGGAAGAAAGAGGAATATATGAACTGGATGAGAGAGAAATAGGTGGTGTGAAGTGGATGGGATAGAGAAACAGAAGTACTGATGGGGGCATGAGGTGGATGGGACATTATCAGCAACACTGTGTTCTATCAATTTTGTAGGATTGACCAATGTCTTACAGCAAAAATAAATAAATAAATATATTTATTAATAACTTGTTCTACTGCCAAATACTAACGAACCTAAAAGTATCTAAGCAATATTACAATAAAATCACAACAGGAAAATAGAAAAGAATGCCAAATTCAGATAGGATATGAAAGACAAATGCACACCCATGGTGAGATTATATATATGTATATATATATGTATATATATATATATATATACTTTTTTCACAGAATTAATATATAAGTAATTTAAAATGTAATAACTCACAAAATCACAATAATGCTCAATATAAATAAGGAAATAAAAAATGGATAGCTCAAGTTTTTATAGAAGGGACATGAGTTCAAAGGTTCTATAACCCAGTTTGTAAGATTGTGATTTATTTTCATAAATTATGTTTTACTAGTAAAAAAGGCCCGTTTCTGACACAAATGAAACGGGCGCTAGCAAGGTTTTCCTGGGAGTGTGTATGTTTCATAGAGTGTGTGTGAGAGTGTCTGTGTGAGTGAGAGTGTGTCTGTTTCAGAGTATGTGTGTGTGACTGAGAGTGTGTGCGAGTGCGTATGTGAGGCACAGTGAGTGAGAGAGTGTTTCACACAGATACAGTGTTTGAGACTGTGTGTGTGAGACAGAGTGTGAGAGAGTATGTGTACGATACACATACTGTCTGTGAGATCGAGTGTATGAGATTGAGAGTGTTTGAGAGTGACTGTGTGACAGAGAGAGTGAATGTGATACAGTGTGAGACATAGCGTGTGTTGTAGAGAGTGTATGAGAGTGAGAGAGACACTGACTGTGAGTGAGAGAGAGAGAAATTGTGTGTGTGACAGAGATACCTCGCCCCTGCCTCTCTGTGTTGGGTAGACCCGCTCCCCCTGCCTCTTCCGCTGTGTGGTCGCAGGACCCCTCCCCCATGCTGTGTGGTGTGTCTCCTGCCCTTCTCACAGGTCTCCCTCCACCCCTCCTGTCAGGTGTCTTGATCCGCCTTTCGTCTTTGCTCTCAGGGCCCCCTCCCCCCCCATCTGTGGTGTGAAGAGCCGTTGTGGAGCTCATCCTCCCTATGCCCCCTCCCTCTCATGTTTATTTCCCCCCTCCTGTGTGGTGTGAGGACCCCCTCCCCTGTGGCCTGAGGACCCCTTACGCCTCTGTAGTCTGAGGTCCGACCCCTGCCGCCACGCCCCTGCCGAAGTCGCAACCGCTGATCCCCCCCCCCCCCCGACAGGGTGCCATCGCGCCTCCCCCCCTCTTCTTTCTTTCCATGCAGCTTCTCCCCTCTCACCTCCATCCAGCATGTCCCCTTTCTCTCTCTCTCCCTTACACCAACATCTTCCTTCGCTCTCCACCTTCTGTCCAGTCACAAACTGAACAGCTCAAGGGCACAGTGGGGCAAGAGCTGAGGCGGTAGAGACGTACGTCCTGTCAAGGTATTATTGTAGTGAAATATGGGGTTTCACAGTGCCGAGGCCTTATAGTGTGCTCCGCATGAGGTGGCACTGGTCTGTACCATCCTTCTGTCTCTCAGCAACTGGGCCCTGTCACCTCTCTCGCGATCCTACCTGACTCCACGCTGCCCTGCAGACACTCGGCTCCTGGCACTCTCCATCTGCCGTTGCTAAGCACTTGGCTGCTCGCTCTTCTGTGTCCCAAAGGCCGCCGCATTCAAAGTGAAGGCAACCACAGATACAGTCCCGTTTGAATCCTACCAACCGCACCCTGCAGCAACAGCACACGCCATTGGCCAGGAGTGGAGCCATGAAGCGTCAAAGGCGATTGGCTACTGCACGAACAGAGCGTTTGTGTATGAGGGTTTCTAGGCTATTACTGAACCCCTCCTCGTTACAGTGAGGTGAGCATCCTTGAAAGAAGAGAGTGGGGGATTTTTTCCTGTTGGATCATGAATGGGCGGGCCAGCAAGGAGGGTGAGGGAAGATGGGGTGAAAGTTCCTGCACGCCACGGGGGAAGGGATGATGGGGACCGGAATCGCTGTGCTGCTGCTGGCTGGACCTGACCCCAAATTGGGTGGGCCCAGGCCCACCCGGGGCCGCACGTGGCTACGCCCCTGGGACTCATGCGGCTAGTGGGGGGGGGGGGGGGATGTCTATGTTTGGCTGCTCCCTGATACTTACTCCGGTGCAGTGACAGCTGATGTCACTCCTCCCCTTTGGTTTGGAATCAGCTGTCACAGACGTCAGTGCGTTGTAATCTGTGTAGGAGACGACGTGTACGTTGTGAAGCTGACTGTGGGCGGGCACGACGTCACCGCGTTTTCACGCGAGGGCGGGGCACTTTAAAAGTGGCTACAGAGCTTCGAACTTACGAACCCTGAAGCCACAAAGTGTGCCTTAGAACGTTGAGGGTGCGTTTTATGTACAGATGGGGCGTGGCTGAGGGCGGAGCTATGAGTGAGGGTGAGTGTTCCTGATACCCTAGCCTACCAAGAGTCCTACCAAGAGTGCAGGAGTTCAGTACTTTACTGCCACGGAGTGAGCTTCAGAACATTCGAGGTGGGTTTTATTTATATAGATAATTTGAACGAAAAACTAGTTCTGAGGAAAATCCTTTCCATTTTAAAAGAATATATAAACAAATTAACTTTTACATATTTTTCAAGTCTGGCTTATTTTGTCTTTACTTTCTGTCATTTTTTTCTTAACCCAGCTATTGCAAACTGCCCCTTCCTCACTATCTCTACCCCTACCATGGAATTTTTAGTCTTCTCTTGCATATTTTGTTCATGTTCGTCTTTTCCTTCCAGTCTCCTCCACTTTTGTTTCTTATCTGCCCTTGCTGGGTCTATGTTCATCCCTATACAGTTTTTCTTCTTCATGTTTTCTCCTCCCTTCCATTGTCTGTTCTTTCTCTTCCCCATGGTAGTTGTTTTTTTTCTCTCTTCTTCATCCTGTCTTCTCATCTCTACCTCTCAAGTATCTTCCCTACCCAGTTTTTTTCTCTCTTCTTCATCCTGTCTTCTCATCTCTCCCTCTCAAGTATCTTCCCTATCCAGTTTTTTCTCTCTTCTTCATCCTGTCTTCTCATCTCTCCCTCTCAAGTATCTTCCCTATCCAGTTTTATTCTCTCTTCTTCATCCTGTCTTCTCATCTCGCCCTCTCCACATACCTTCCCTTTCCAGTATTGTCTATCTTCCTCTTTCCCATATCTCCTGTTCCCCACCCAGTTCTCTCTTCTGTTTTCTTCCCATTTGCTTTCTCCCCCTAAATCCCCTGGCTTGCAGCCACTCTGCTGATCCTGTCTTCAGCCGTCCTCACAAAGAGACTGGGCAGGATCAGGGTGCTGTAAGAGAGAAGGAGTAGGGAGCATGAGTGTTTGTGTCAGCTGTGGCTACAAGGAAAGGAGCCAGGGACAGAGTGAATATTGGCTGTGGGAGGGGGTGCAGCAGCCAGGGCCATTTGTCATGATCCTGTAGCCTAAAGTGTTTACTATTACTGTAGAATCTTAGAAAATTGTGGTGTCTGAATATAAACCCTATTTGAATTGGTTGATTTAGAACAGCATAACAAAGTAAATCATGAAGAAGTCACAGGTGGTGATAGCTCTGGGTAAAGTGTGTTCTACTATTCTAAGTTCCACAAAATGCGACTGTGACCCCTAAACACCTCCTTAGCATGTCACTGCATGGAAATGCCCTTAAAGTTCCTTGAGGTCAGCTGTTTGTAGGTGTTGTATCCCATGATGATTGATTGGTATCCTTGATATGTCCAGTTTTCTTGGTGTTTGTTCCTCCATGGACAGTGATCTTTGCTCACCAAGGTATCTAAGCACTAAGGCTTTGCTCCTTTGTGCTTAGATATCTTATAAAGATATTGGTTACTGAACCAGCAAGCAGTATTACCTTAATTCTGAGACCACACAAGTCAGTTAAAATGGGTATGTTTTCAGCTCTTGTTCTGAGTCAGTGACCTTGAATGATCAGAAGCAAATGTGTGTACTATAGGCCAATAGCGCCGTATTAGCGCCTACATTTGCTCCCACCTAACAATCAGTGCTGGTGAGCGCATGTAACAATGCGCTTGTCAGCTTTGAATGCAATGAGCATGCAAATGCATCCTAAACAGTGCATTACCTATTCGTCTCCAATGCTCAGCGGGCAGCGTTCCAAATATTGGCGCTGGTCCCGTAGCAAACCTTACGCCAGCTCACAAGAGAAAACAATTTTTTTACTATTTAAAAGAGCCGTGCATACTAATTTACTATAATGGCATTTCCAGGCTTAATTAACTTTTGTTTTATATTGGTTATAAAAAGATTTCCAAGAAGACTTAGCCACACAGTCCTATTTTTTTCGCCATTACCTCTCAAGACAATGAAGGCCCTGCTTTAAAATGCTCAGTTCTTCTGAAAACCCTGGAGACTTCCTTACCATGCTAACGTTTTTAGTAAATTCTGGAGCTATCCTGTCTAGGATAGAAATAACAGTTGCATCCCCGCAAGTCTTTAACGAATCAGTGTTTGGCCCAGTTGATGGCAACAAGGTCACCATTTCTGACCAGAAACAGGCTGCATCTATCTTGCCTATAATTAAAATCAATTTTAAAGGCCTTTTTACAATTGGCTTGGATAAACAAATATTCTTAGTAAACCTCAACTGAAAATGGTCTGACCAGGGATTAGGTTTCCAGGAAAACATATCTACCATGTTTGAGGGATAAGATGCAAGAAAATCCAAAGAATGTCCCTTCATTCACAAAGAGAATTAACTCACAGGAATCTAAAAAAGATCTAAAAGATAAAACATCAGAATCAGAAACTTCTCCAGATGCAAATTTACATCCCCCTAATATAACCACCCTTGAAAATTGACAAACAGCATACAAAATAATATAAAACAGAGCAGACTCTGCTTTGGCCCAGGATCCTGGGGGATGATATATAAATAACAACCGTACTGAGCTACAACCCATAGAAGAGTCATCCCACAAAAACTACATAATTCCAATTCAAGAGAGCTCCCAGAATTGATCACACAACATCCAAAAAACTCTTAAAAATCAGTGCTAACCCACCCCCTTTTTTACCTGCCTCGGTGAGTGAAGTACATCCGATAGCCAGGGGGGCATAAATGAGGAATTACTGGACTATCTGTTTTAGTCAACCAGGTTTCTGCATAAATAGAACGCCTAAATCTAAGGAGATGAACAAATCATCCAATAATAAAACTTTGTTATTATTAGATCACACATTGACATGATTGCTGGAACAGGGGTAAAGATGTGCCCCAGCATTGGGGAAGAATCAGCCCTCACCAGATTAGATAGCACATGGTTCCCAGTCAGTTGATGATTAACAAATCGCTTTGATTCCCTCTCAAATATATGGGTTTTCTCCGGTTACCTATAACCACATTGATACTATGAGGGCATACCAAAGCACAATCCAACAAACTTGTGTCATAAAAATTAACATATTTATGCTTCAGTTTCCTGTCATTAGTGACCCATTCTGGAATTGAAGTATATTCAGCCACACTAGTCAGTTGCCCATTAAAAATCCCCAAAGGGTCAAACACAAAAGTAAAAACCAACTCATGATTAAAAAACCCCAAAATATAAGTCAATAGATTCAGTAGCTCACAGAGTGGCATAATAAGAGGTGTACTAAAAAGCAGAACCCCAAGGCCCTTGATCTTAAAGTAGCAAATACCTCAGGTTACAGCGTTGATTAAGTAAAGGTTGCTGATGTCTGCCAGCGACACCAAGATATTCTCAAAAGGTCCAAGATATTACCTGAATCCTGATATAATTTACTGGTCAGTCTTTGCTGAGTTGCTGCGCAAAGGAGCACACCTTCGGCTTGTGCCTTAGGCGACGTGCTGAGTGGCCGCGCCGTTAGGTGCTAGGTTTAAATAGCGCTGTGGATGACATCAGAGGAGGGGCAGAGCAAGCTCTCACACCTGGAACTCCAGTGCAGGAATGGCACAGCAAAGACTAAAAAAGCAGCAGTACTTGGTCAGGTGGAACACACTGGATGCCCACAAACAGTTTGGATGGAACAGCTCAGATGGACCGTACCCTAGGGTTACAGATCATGGGAGACTTAAGCCTATACATTGAATCTCCAGACTCCACTACTGTCTTCCTTGATATTGCAGTTCTAGGATTCACTCAGGTGATCAAATCTTCAACCTATAAAAAAGGGCCATATGCTAGACTTGGTGTTTTGCAAAGAGGTTAGGGTAGTAAGTATATGGTAGAGGGTAGCCACATTGGGTTCTGAAAGTATCTGTTTAGAGTAGTAGTTTTGTTTAGCAGATTGCAAAGCTATCTTATAGGGTACTGCAATGGCTCGGTAAGCTTCCAGAGACACAGGAGAATGAGAGTGCCGCCACTGACGTTCGGCTTGATGTAATTGTCAATGAAAATGAAGCAGGTATGGGGTGAACCAAGGTACCCTACTAGTTGCAACAGCCAGGGGTTGTCAGGAGATAGCTGGTACTAAGTGATCCAAGCCTATGTGAAGCAAAGCCCGTGTTTTGATCCTGTCCTCCAGGGAGAGATTAGAAAAAGTATGTAGGTCGAGTCCTGAGGATGCGAGGAGGGATGCAGCATTAACTTGTTGTAGAACCCTTTCCACTGTGGGTTTAGTGAGAGTTCACGGTGAGACAGTGTGGGAAGAGTAGGAAAATGTTATTAGAGAGTGGTCAATCCAGGGGAGTGGGAAAATCCAAGGATTAATTTGAGAACAAATTTGTGATGGACTGGTGACCATGGCATCCAGAATGTGCCTGCCAATGTGGGTTGGCCCCTGAACATATTGTTCAAGACTGAGTTCATCAAGTAAATGAAGAAAGTCTTGGGCTGTCCTAGAAAATCATCAAGGAGGAGGTTAATGTCACTGAGAATGATCCAACGGGGAGCCTTGAGGCTACAGTTACCAGTGGGGGCTGATATAGTACACAGAGATCTAGTGGGGGAAGGGAGCTTATGCGGAAGGACAAAGATTCTAGGTGCAGGTGGCAGCTAGGTTCAAAGTTATTCAAATGCAGATGAGAGGTGTAAATAATTGCAATCCTCCCTGTGCATCCAGAAGTGTGGTTACTCATGTAATTCATGAAACCAGGCAGAGTGATAGAATTGAGGGAGGCAATATCTATAGCAGTCAGCCAGGTTTCTACCAGGCAAAGGATAGATAAATTGTGGGTAACGATAATATCATGAACTAAGTGAGGTTTACCATGAAGTGCATGAGGATTTAGAAGACCAATATATAAAATCTGCAAAGGAAGAGGATCGTTTCTTACTACAGCCGGGAGCGGATGTAAAAGGGAGAGATTTTTGTGTGAGATAGGGGCAACCTGGTTACGCGGGGCTAGAGGCCTACGCCCCCAGAGCACAGGAATAGAGTATGTTATGCAAATGGGAAGAAAGATTAGAAGAAAAAGAAGACTGAATAAATCCGTTTAACCAGAAGAGTCATATCATATCCTGCTGGTGAGTAGAAGATGAAAGCGAGTGCACATGAAGGGGCATGCACCGCTAAGGGCTAAAGATTTAAAGGGTCTAACTGCTGACGTCACTTCCGGGAGGCGGAGAGATCAAGCTGACCGGGAGGGAATCACTTGCACAGTACTGGAGAGTGCCTGAAACACATAGAGCAGTAGCAAACAGTTTACAAAGAGTCAAATACACAGAGTTCAACAGCAAGAAAAATTATTAGGTTTCAGTTTGCTGTTTCCAAGTTTCTCATTTATTGTATTTGTTTATATTTGGTCATTTTACTATTATGCTGTTAACAAAATTGTAGGTTGTACGTTAAACCATACCCACTGTGCACCACCTTGGTGAATCTCTTCATGAAGGTGGTTAATAAATCCCAATCAATAAATAAATAAATTTAGATCCAGGATTTTCAATAAAGGTATCTCAAGAGACAACCATTAGTCTGCAGTATGATTCATTTCTGTTGTAGTGGAGAGGTATGCTGTGTGCTCTCTCGTTCTCAAACTGCATCACAAACTTGAGCTTCAGAAGTTTTGGCTGATTGTTCCCAGGACCTTCCATTTCTCTTGGAATCTCTAAAAGTCACATTACTCCTTATTCTATAATTTTGTGCCTGTTGTTAGGTGCCAGTGGCACACTGTATGTTATAAAGTAATAGCACATGCACATCGGAGGTGCTGTTAGTTGACAGTTATACTCATAAGTGCTAGGTATTTACCCCTGAAATCTCTATATGGTGCCGGGATTTCAAAAATTTATATGCATGTTAATTAGCTTAGAAGCCATTTAACTGCAGTTAGTTGATATTAACAATTTATTTTATTTATTGGAATGTATTAACCACCTCTATGAAGAGATTCACCCAAGGCAGTGTACAGCAGGTATAGGTTAACATACAACTTACAATTTTGTTAAGAGCATAACAATAGTAAAATGATCAAATACAGGCATACATACAATCAATGAGATAAAATGGCAATTCGTGCCCTAGTCTATAATCCCACATGCCCTTAGATCCCTTAGCACGCAATGGCGATCAACCTAGAGCTGATTTTTTTTCGGCACCAAAATTTTGACACCATTTATAAAATACCTTCCTTAGGGCCTCTTTTACTAAGGCACTCTAGGGTTTTAGCGCGCGCTAATATTTAGGGTGCGTTATATGTTAGAGATGTCCATTTATTCCTTGGACTTCTCTAATGTTTAGCGTGCCCTAAATATTAGTGTGCGCTAAAAACACTAGCACGCCTTAGTAAAAGAGGCGCTTAGTGTGTACTACAAGAGGAGTGTACACATGGGCGGACTGTAGGTGCCAGGCGTAGGTTGCCAGGCGTTGTGTGAAGCTTATAGAACATTATCAGTTGCACATGCTGCCTGGTGTACATAGGTGTGCCAGCTTACACCAGCCATTGACCTGTTGTAAATGGCTGCATGCAACTTTGTGCTAGCATTCTCTAATCGCTTAAGAACACCTTGAAGCCTTTATAGAATTGGTGCTAATTAGATTGTAAGCTCTATTGAGCAGGGACTGTCTCTCCATGTTCAAGTGTGAAGCGCTGCGTACGTCCGGTAGCGCTATAGAAATGATTAGTATTAGTAGTAAGTGTGCCCGATTGTGGCACCTGCATCTTGTCACTAATTTATAGATTGCCCCCATTGTTTTTTTTCTCTTATAATTTTCATCTTGGAATTCCTTTTCTATTCAGCAGCAGTTTAGACTTTTAGCAATACCTTCCATCTAGGATATCCTTTGTCTAATTTTTCTAATTCTTGAAATGCAGAGAATTGTTCCGTTTAGAAAGTCGCCTCTATTAGAATTTCTTTAGTTATACCATAGTTCTCTGCCATTAGTATCTTTAAGGATTGCAGTGTCTTAATGATCATATAGGGGGAGTTTCCGTTTTTATGCTAACAGCCATTCACTGTGGTGGTGGTGGAGTGTCCTATATGATTTATCTTTGAGTTAAATCTTGGGATAAATATTTGGAAGAGAGAGCGATTTTGCTTGCAGGGTGTAGTTATTTCTTGGCTGTTTCCTCCGTAAAGGGATCTTAGCACCCCATGGTTTTCTTAATGATGAGAGACTGTACTAGATGCTGTGGGTAAACATCTAACACACTATGGGCATTTCCTTGCTATTCAGCACTATTGCTTGGACAGCTCCTGTAACAGTCACCTGTATCAAAATTAATAGCAGTTTTCACATTTTTGGAACTCTAACCCAGTTAAGTTTTTGATTCTGTCTAGGCATCAGTGTTGTGTTTTGTAGTAGGGGAAACCAGAGCTTGGGGCTCTCATTAGTAGGATATGTCTCTATCCACTTGCAGGGGTGATGCACTCAAGTGGGAGAAGTCCTAGTAGACTTCTGGCTTGGGAAGCTTCTCTTCTTTGTTCTCTACCATTAGACAAGTTGGGTGTGTTCATAGAAATGTGCAGAATGATAGCAGATGAAGAGCATGCAGCCTATGTAGTCTGCCTATCCATACTGTCTGCTAAGCTCTGCAATCTCTTCCTCTCTTGAAGTTTTTTTTTTGTGTGTGTGCTTGTCTTCAAGCAGTTTTCTTGTCTCTTCCACCTCCACTGGAAGGCTGATTCATGGATCCACCATACTTTCCATAAAGACACATTTGTTTAGATTACTCCTGAGTCTCAAGTATAAAATTGCTTGATTTGTTAACTAAAGAATTTCATAAATAAAACAATTAAAACAAAGAGATTACTCCCCCTTATTCTAGAGTTTGTTTCCTGTGTGTTTACATTTCTCTATCATTTCTCCTCTCTCCTGCTTTTCTTCAAAGCATAGATATTGAGATACATAAATCTGTTCCTATATGCTATATTGCAGACCATTGATTAGTTTGGTAGATGTCCTCTCGGCTGATTCCATCTTGTTCATATCGTTTTAAAAAATATACATCCAGGTACACCAAGCATTTAATGACATCAAATCAATTTTATCCCAGTGTGATAGCATGAGCAAGAGTTGGGCATGGGGTCTCCACCAATCACAGCCACACAAAGGGTTAAAAGTAAAACAAAAGCTCTTTATTAACATTTAACAAAGTATGCTGAAGTCTATACATTTGGCAAATTATTATTGACTTTAAAGAGACTTTCTTTTTCAATCTTCACAAGGGCCTGTCAGGCCCACACTCAGTGTTCTTTTGACTTCAGTATTAAACAAACCCAGGCCTGACTGGCCAGGTCTCAAAGGATGACATCTTTCACAGGGTTCCAAGATAGGGCTTTTCCTACCTTAGCCAGTCTTCACTTTTACAAGGTAAGGTATGCTTGAGGGCTCCTCCTGTCTTCCCCAGGTCTCTCTGGCCATCTCTGCTCATTTGTGGGTAACAGCCTGCCCAATAAAGCTACAATAAAATTCTACAGTCACCTTCCTTATGTCTTCTGTTTTACTGACCTGACTGGCACCATATTAGAACATATACTGTACTTTTAATTTTCCCTATGCCTTGGTTTCAGAAAATTAGCAAACAGTTCTTGTTAAATCCAGCATAGTATTTCATGTTATTAAAGAAAATGTCTTGCAGGTCTGTTGACTGAGATGAATGTTGTGCTGGAATTTAAGTTTTTAGAATTGAGGGATAAGCACTTTATCGTTAGTTCAAATAAGCTGGCTCTCCAGTCTCTGTATTTCAGTGTCTGAATGCCTAAGCTTGTGAGTTTTCTGCTTATTCTTTGCAACTGGGTAGCTAATAACACCCCTCTGATATGATTTAAATGCATCCCAAAGAATACTGAAATTCTACTGTCCATTAATAAATTGGGAAAACTATCCTCAGTTTTTCTTGTCTCTGATGCATACAAATTCAACGTAATTACCCATCTTCTATTCTGATACTTCTGCATCCAGGGTTTTTGCAGAAAGAATGGCTACCTCATTCTTATTTCTTGTGGGGGAGAAAACAGGTTCCTATATCCGGGCCCGTTTTAATTTGTGCAGCTCGGTAGTAGAGAGAACCATTTCCTGCAGAAACACATAGTTTATAATGCTTCAGGTGTGTCAAGACTTCCTTTCACTTAATTACATGATTCAGCCCTTTAACATTCCAGGATACAACTTTAACTGAGCCAGCCATTACCATAATTCGCATTACAAAGTTTACCATCCTGTACCTTGTCTTTTGTACTTCACCACACTTCCAAAATGTTATCATCATTGACCTCGGTCAAACTTCTCAACCCCACCTGAGTTGACTGGGAGAGATTCCTTATCCTCTTTCCCAGCAATCAGAAAGTAACCAACTCATGGTCTGACCAAGGCATTTCCACTCCCCTTACCACTTCAATATTTTTTCCAGTCACAAAACCCTGCTTAAAAAATAAGAGTCAACATTGAAAGGCCGTCAATTGCTGAAAACCCAAAGACAGTATCAAGAATAGCAGTTCTGCTGAATGTGCCTGAATCATATTTACATTAACATCTCAATTCTATTTATATTTCACTAAAGTTATTGACTTATGCTAACAAATAATCTGTCAGTTCAAACACACTTGAGGGTTTCTTTCCTGGAGGGCGTTAAACTAAATTAATTGACTTCGGATTTCTTGTATGTTTTTCACAGGTTTGTGTTCATACATCCTCATCCTACTACTCTCTAACCTGCGCTAGCGCCGACATAGCCCATTCACTTTGGATGGACTGTGTCCTTATTGCCGTGCGGCAGCTGCTAGCATGGCTTAGTATGCAGGTAAATTAGCAGGGAATAAGGCTGTATTCCCTTAGCATTATCCTACAAATTCATAGGATCAGATTTATAGGGATCACCAACAGTAGAATTTGATTTTTCTACTCATTCAGTCTTGAAGGTCATCCTGAGGAAGCATGTGTTGATCTGTGAAACATTTTGGAGTGGTTCTATTTCTATCCTCTCTGGGCTGAACTGGACCTACTTGTACTGCTTTGAAATAAAAGAACTTCAGGCTATCCTGAATGAGAGAATTCATGCTTGCTTTGCTTGGCCTTTGGCAGTCTCACGGTTCTCGAGCGTGAGATGCCCTGCAGTGAGAGAATGAAGGCGGACTGCATGTCTCCAGACTTGTATAGTCTAGGTTTAAGTCTTTAATTCAGTGCTTTTGATTGATTTCAGGAAGGTGAAAGGAGGGAACATAGATGTTCATCCGACGGAGAAAGCCCTCGTCGTCCACTATGAAGTTGAAGCAACAATCCTGGGAGAGATGGGGGATCCCATGCTGGGCGAAAGAAAAGAAAGCCAAAAAATGTAAGTCAGTCAAACTGTCTTCCCCCCCCCCCCCCCCTCTCTCCTTTTCAGCATTAAATTTAGGGAGTAATTTTAAAACGACTTGCATAAGTGGCAATTGCCAGACTTTCAAAGCAAAGGGTGGACATAATTTTTACATTTTCTATTTGGAGTATATAGTTTATATACACATATTTGCAGCTGCCTTGGAGCAGTGTAAATTGTGCATTAGCATTTGTTTGCAAATTGAAGATACTAGTTAGAGCACTAACAATGGCATCTGTTTTGGATATAATTGATACTTACCTTAGCTCTATATTTGGGATGTGCTACATTTGTGAATATGAAGCATTGTTTTGGTGTTGGTGTGGTTTACCTTTTATAAAATAGACAAAGGACACACATTTGAAAATTATTATGTATGTTCCATTATAAACTTGAACTATTAATGTTCAAAAAATATAAATATTACCATTTTGGATTACTGTACATTAATTATTCCCTGTCCAGCTGTAAACATGTATATCTTGGAGGAAAGGAGAAATGGGTGATGTGATACAGACGTTCAAATATTTGAAAGGTATTTATCCACAAACAAACCTTTTCCGGAGACGGGAAGGCGGTAGAACTAGAGGACATGAATTGAAGTTGAAGGCGGCAGACTCGAATAATGTCAGGAAGTATTTTTTCATGGAGAGGGTGGTGGATACATGGAATGCCCTCCCACGGGAGGTGGTGGAGATGAAAACGGTAATGGAATTCAAACATGCGTGGGATAAACACAAGGAATCCTGTTGAGAAGGAATGGATCCATGGAATCTTAGCAGAGATTGGGTGGCAACACCGGTAATTGGGAAGCAAAACCAGTGCTGGGCAGACTTCTGCGGTCTGTGCCCTGATTGTGACTGAATAGATATGGATGAGCTAGAGTGTAAATTTTAAGGGGCTTCGATGTTAACTTCAGAAATTTTAGTACAAGAACAGTGCTGGGCAGACTTCTACAGTCTTTGCCCTGATAATGGCAAGGACAAATCAAACTCGGGTATACATATAAAGTATCGCATAGCATGTATAATGAGTTTATCTTGTTGGGCAGACTGGATGGACCATACAGGTCTTTATCTGCCGTCACTTACTATGTTACTATGAGTTGCATTAAACAGTGAGCATAGGCAGTGTCAGTGCAGTCCTCGCTTTTTGTATTCTAGACTGCCTGGTTTCACTAGTTTGTGTTCACAGCTGTAGTTGTGGAGTTATGTATTTATTTATTTTTTTTATTTGTTGCATTTGTATCCCACATTTTCCCACCTATTTGCAGGCTCAATGTGGCTTACATTATACCGTAATGGCGATCGCCATTTCCGGATGAGAAATACAAAGTGGTATTGCATTAAAGTTCATAGCTGATAGAGTAAGGTATAGAGTTAGTTAGACAGTCAAATATAGAAGTTCATTTCGGCGAAATGTAGTGGTAGTGCGTTAACGTTCATTAGTAACAGAGTACATGAATCAGTCAAGTGTAAAGAGTTCGATTTTTGTCTGGTTTTGGTAGAGTATCATTGTTTACTATTTAGGATGGATCATTGTGGATCATGTACTGTTGAACTCAGTGCTTTGTGCACTTTGATTCACAAATATGGCCTTCGCCCTTCTCCATCATATGGTGAAGCTGGTCTTTGTCATCTACATTATTGTGACCATAGTCAAGCAAGCTCTGTCAGTGGGTATACATCCACACTGAATGTGGATTTTGGATCGTGATGATTTTTCCACTGCCTTCTAGTACCTTTTCAAAATTGAATACTGGGCTACACAAAATTATCACTTTGTTGTAGCCCTCTTACGTTTTTATTATTGTTTTATAGCTAGTCACTTTATTTTTAGTACAGAAATAAATGTTAGAAAACAAATATAGCTGATAGTACTTTATTGAACTAGTTTAATATATTTCTCAATATCCTTTAGAGATAACATCCTTTCCGCTACTCAGAAGAGAATGACTAAAGAATGATAATATTTATGCAAAAGTGAAACAAAGCATTCTAATGATGGTCTGGAAGGGGGGTAGGGGTAAGTGGTAGGTGATAAGAAAGTGGCATGTAGTATGCTTTTTAATGGCTCATAATATATGGGAAAGCTCAAGTATTTGAGTGTTTTTTTTTTTTTTGTCTGTCATTAGGTCTTGTGGATAGTTTTGGAATTTCATTGAAGAAGTGGTCTGGTCCCGCAGTATGTCATTTGGAGATATCTCGAATTGATTCTTATCTTTAATATCTGGTCTGTCTCACAAGTGTAGCATCCCTCTTACATTTTTGTACTGAATCATTTATACTACTCAGAGTGTTGGTAAATACAATGACAAACAACCACTTCAGTAACTATTTACTAATTATAATGGCAAAAGATGGTAACTGACAAGAAAAAAGACCTTGGAGCTTTCATAGCTTTGCACCACTTGCACAGGTTGAGTTGAAATCACTAATCCAAAATACTGCCATTAAATTGCTTCATATTGCTTTAGCTCAAACACAGAACCTCATTTTTAGAAAGGACATGGAGATGGGATTTGAGACATCCATGTCAGTACATGCACAGTTCCCTCTACATTTTACAAAGGCTCTGCCAAGCGCTGAACCTCTTGTTAAATACTTGTAAAGATATTTAGGACTATATATCCATGTTTAGCATGAGCATCCTGTCATCAATATATCCATGTTTAGCATGAGCATCCTGCCATCAAAATCCCCATAATGGCTCCCCCCCAACAAGATTAATCCTCTGATTCCCACCCCAACGGTCCCATCTCTGGATCTTACTGGAGGACTCTGATAGTATAGTGGGAACAGGAGCCAGCCCGAGTTGCTCCTAGTCTTGTGGTTCCGGTTTCAAAATAGTACCCGTAACCAAAGTTTCCTCTAAGTAGTGGCCTGATGTGTGCAAAAAAATTTTTTCTCGTGAGGAACAAGTTTTAAAAACCAACAATTTTTGAGCGCCAGTATTAGCAATGCATTTCTGTATATAGCACCAAAAAAAAAAAAAAAATTGTGACCAACCATGTAAAATCTGTGAATGACACTCCTAAAATGTTGTAATTGCTCACGAGCTCCGCTTAGAGGGAACATTGCCCGTAACCCATAACCCTTAGCCGTTTTCCTGCAAGTACTACTGCAAGGGGTCAAGCAGCCCAATAAGGGCTGTGGATTCAAAATGGCACATGTAGGGATCATGAGCACCATTTTAAACCAAAAGCCAGATAGACTGGGATTTCACCTGCTCCCACTTCACCACCAAGGATCAATTGTCAGGGGGCTCATTGGAGGATTGATATTGTATGGGGAGAGGACCCTCAGGTAGGGTATTGATATTGGGGGATGTTGGCGTGCAGGCCTCAAACTTTGAACCTGTCCCTTCAGGCAGGTACTTATGCCTGCCATGGGGCAGGTGTAAATGCTGATATCTAGGTTTTTGTCATATCTACATGTATTCTTCTTTTAAAATGGGGAATGCACTCCAATTATGTTAGACCACCCAAACCATTCCCTCTCTATGCCCTTACCACCCACCTCTCTGTCACCTAGACATGTTGTGTATAAGTACATGTAGATGGTGCCCTTCTAAAACCACATGTACGACAAGCTACATGTTTAAAAGCTGCTGTTTACACCAGGGGGATCCTTGTAAAATAAGGGTCCATGTTATATCCCTTCTGGCTAGTCATAGCTGGCTTCTTATAAGATTAAATTTGAACTTCTTATGCTAGCTTATCAAGTTATTTATGCTGGTATTCTCAGTTACCTTTCACATTTACTCAAACTATACATGTTATGCCATTCATGTGTTCCTGCAGAATCTGGGTGCAGCACACCTTTCATTCTGCCCCATCTGTCATAAAATACCTTGCACAAACAAAAAAAGCAACACTGGGCCTTCAAGACTGAGTCAACAGGAGTATTTTATTGATAAATAACCCGACATGGGCCGTGTTTCGGCATTAAATAAAGCCTGCCTCAGGGGTCAAGGTTTGGATGTAAATAATATAAACTGTGTATGCATCCAGTACCTCCGAACGGGAACGGAGAAAATCTTTAAAGCCAAGCGTGCCTTACAGAAATAACAGCCGCAATATAGGAAAAACTCCTGCATATAGCCTTGTATTTTGCAAAATACAAGGCTATATGCAGGAGTTTTTAAAGATTTTCTCTGTTCCCGTTCGGAGGTAATGGATACATGCACAGTTTATATTATTTACATCCAGACCTTGACCCCTGAGGCAGGCGTTATTTAACGCCGAAACACGGCCCATGCCGGGTCATTTATCAATAAAATACTCCTGTTGTCTCAGTCTTGAAGGCCCAGTGTTGCTTTTTTTTGTTTGTGTACTTTCTATGTATGCTGGTTACCCTCTCTGTTTGGCTTATAAAATACCTTGCTGCATAATAACCTCAGGATGGACCTGTTTTCAATTTAGGGATATGATTACTAAGGTGCGTTAGAAATGTATAGGTGCGTTAAAAACAGTATGGGCGTGTTAGCGTTTAACGCGCGTTAATCATTAACGCACATTAGCAGCACTAATGCGCCTATAGTGCACTTTAGTAAACATAGGCTTTAGAAAGTTATTCTAAAAACTTTTTCTGTGTCCAGAGTTAACTCTTCAAAGACCAATGCGGCCAGCTCTGTGCGCTCTTCCCTTCTTTCTTTCTTTCTTTCTTTTTGTTTCTGTCTTTTTTTTTTTTTTTTTTAATATCCTGTCACTTGTATTGCACAAAAGCTGATTAATTGAATTTCTAAATAAAGTTAAATATTCCATTTTTTTCTACAGTTCCTTTTCTATTAAAATTGGGACTTTGAGCAGTTTGCAACAAAAAATTAAAATACAGTGCAATTAGTACAATAAAAACAATAAATAATCACTAATACAGAATAAAAGGTCTCACAAAGTAAAACAGTCAATCTGTAATAAACACTCTCTCTCCCCAGAGTTATACATAATTAAATGGCATACAAAAAAAATCTCAAAATTAGGCTCCTGAAAAACCACAATAGCAGAAAATGAAGAATATCTGTCTGCCAAAAACCCTGGTCCTCTTTGTCATGCCTACAGTGTATGACCAGTAATCTGTTTGTATGCCTAACTGTTAGCAGTTTGGATGTTGTTTTTCTAATTAAGGGGGTCTTTTACTAAGCTGTGGTAGCATTTTTAGCTTGCAGTAGAAATCAGCTGGCGGTAAACACCGAGACACCTATTATATTCCTATGGGTGGCTCAGCGTTTACTACCAGCTGATTTCTACCTTGAGCTAAAAATGCTATCACGGCTTAGTAAAAGACCCCCTTAGCGACTCAAAATATATTAGACACCTTCAGTTTAAGCTGGACCAGCTGGAATGCTGGTGTTCTCCATTGTTCTGGTTACTGGCTAGCTCTCTTCTGTCCTGTTCTGCCCTTCCTCCTTTCCATTTGGTTTCCCCATAGTTTCTAGTAGAGAATTGTGATTGATGTGTTAGTCCACTTGGATATATGAAAATAAGGGTCTACCAACAAGTTCTTATTGGACTAAATTAATGTATCTTTGACAAGCTTTTGAGAGTTATCCTTTCTTCATCAGGCCAGTGAAGAAACAGTTGTTAGATCATTAAAGGAGCTTAAAGGAAACTTCAGGAATACCTAGGAAGGGAATATTTTTCAATGTTATAATACTTTGAGCCTGACACAAAAAGACTCAATAGAGACATTGGCTTTCTTATCCATTAGCAGTTATAGGGTCTTTAAAACTTAATGTTACTTTCTTTGTCACCTCTGTCTGTCCCCCCACCCCCTTTCACTGAGCTATAGTAACATATACAGACAATGTATTACTATTTCTTCATTGATCTGACAGAGAGGATAACTCTCAAAAGCTTGTCAAAGATAACCTTTTTATTGAACTAACTTAATGTATCACCTATAACTCTGTTCTTGACCCTTACTTTCCCATAACCTGTGGATATTTGTTGCTTCTGCTCTGGGTTCACTAGCCCATCTTATTTTGTAGTCTCCATTTTGAGCGTCTCATGGTCCTATGTAGTTAACCCTGTATCTCCTGATTGATTTGTTGAGGACAATGCTTTTAAGTAGTATTGGGCATGGTACATTGTAGAGTATTGTACAGTGGAAGTTCACCATGTAAAGTACGAGTTTGGAGGCAGGCTCAAGTATGATTTGATGATAGTATAAGAGATCCATAGGCAGGACTGACAACTAGATTAAAAAGCTAATAAAAATAGTATTTTCTAATCTGTTTCCTGGATCCTGTTTATCCTTTAAATTTTAAGGTGAAATGGAGTTTGCAAGAGAAGATGTGTGTTAGTACCTTTTTATGTTCCAACAATTTTTATTGATGCCATTCCGTTATAACATTCACAATTGTATCTGCAACCATTACAGGCATATCAAATTAAACCATATACAATTCAACGTTGAACCTCATCAACAACTTTTATATTAACTGGCCCTAGCCTTCCCTCATCCCCTTACCCAAACAAATTAGAAATTTTGCCGCTACACAGTGGTCTCCAAGGGCCTTGTCTCTGATAGCCCTCCGAGATCCCTCAACCGCTTATTGTTGTTTATTCAATAATTTTGGTGGTATCCCCTGTAACTTAATCATCTATTGCTTACATCTCTTTCCAACCATTATATTAACCTTTTATTATTAAACATTGAGTTAACACATTCCGCTGTACGAGTCACAGCAATACTGTACAGGCAACGCCCTTTCCCCTAAACCATACTTTGAGACCAACGTTCTGCAGGGAATGCCCTAAATCTGTGGTAACCATCCCTCCCTTACCTCTAAAACTCCCCCCTCCCCCCCTCCTACCCTCCCCCATCCCCTCCCTTGTTCCCAACCAGGTCAAGTGTCTGTCAAAAATTTCCTTCTTTATGGGTTAATTAACATATTATGCCCTTTCGGACTAAGAATTTGCAAATAAGGTGACCATATCTGGAGAAAAAGCTTTCTGCGCCTTGGTGACTGTCTCACCTCTCTGGCCTCCCAGGACGCCAGAAGGTGTACTTGGTTTCTCCAGTGCCAGAAGGCGGGAACTTCTGGAACAGTCCAATATTGTAAAACACATTTCCATATCATCATGCTGATCAATCCATAGACTGGTGGGTTGTGTCCATCTACCAGCAGGTGGAGATAGAGAGCAATCCTTTTGCCTCCCTATATGTGGTCATGTGCTGCCGGAAACTCCTCAGTATGTTCTCTATCTCAGCAGGTGGTGGTCACACACAGCAGCAGCTCTGGCTAGGTCTCCAAGCCTAATTTTTAGGTTTTGTTGAGTACCTGGGGTTGAGGGCTCTTCTTGAGCAAGTGCAAACCTGGTGGCGCCAGGTCCCTCCTTTTCTCCCCCCTCCCGCTGGCTCCGTTAAAAAAAAAAAAAAATTTTGGACGTCCTTAAGGGCGTTTATTTCAATGTTTATTTAAACGTTTATTGCAGCTACTCACTGGGACACCAGTTCGTTACAGCTCGGAGCGAGAAGCAGGTAATTTTTACCTTTTTATAGCGGGCAGGGGGTTCCCCGATCGATCTCCACATGGCCTATGGCGTCAGAGGGCGAGGGCACGAAGAATCGCTTCCCGGACCGCGTGTGCGCTTCTAGCGGGGATGCGGGGGTCTTAAAGTCTGATTCGCCCTTGTTGGGTGTCAGTTTGGAGGCCGGTCAGTGTCCCGGGTCTTCCTCCGGTGCGGCGGTTTTTCCTGCCATAAACGCCCATCCCCCGCTGCTCGCCTCCGCCATCTTGACCGGCCACTCTGCTCGGACGGCTTCTTCTTGGGCCGCCCTTGAGCTGGGAGACGTTAATGCCATGGCCGCCCTTGATTTGGGCGACGGCAAAAAAGCGGCCAAAGTTAAGCGCCGTTCTTCCTGCGCGGCTCATTCGCGGAGTGTCGCGCCGGATGCCATCTTGGATGCGCAGCATGTTTCTCCCCCGCTCTTCCGAGCGCCGGTTGAGGGTGCGTCTAGGGCTGTGGCCCAGGCTGCTGAAGTGCACAGTCTGGGGGGTTTCTCCCCCGAGTTTATTTTGCTGCTGCATCAGGCCTTCCTTATGCAAAACGCTGCCCCTGCTCCCTTGTCCGATAAAGGGGTTGAGGCCCCCGGAAGGGCGTTTACAGGCCTTAGAGGACTCTGTCTCCTCTGATGTAGATGAGGGCAGCGTATCTGAGTTCTCCCAACGGTCCTTTGGGGATTCCTTGGAGGAGACGGATTCCCGCTCGGATGGAGCGGATGACCCCTCTGCAGCGCGGATCTTTCGCTCAGAGGATTTGCCCAACCTGTTAGTGCAGGCCATGAGCATTTTGAACATTAGATTGTAAGCTCTTTGAGCAGGGACTGTCTTTCTTCTATGTTTGTGCAGCGCTGCGTATGCCTTGTAGCGCTATAGAAATGCTAAATAGTAGTAGTAGTAGTTTCCTCTCCAGAGGACGTCTCTCCCTCAGCCCCTGTTGGCTCTGCCATTATGCTGGGGACGAAGCGCCCGCCTAGAACCTTCCACGTGCATGATGCCATGCACACCTTAATTTCGGCTCAATGGGATGTCCCGGAAGCGAGCCTCAAAGTGGCTAGGGCTATGTCCCGCCTCTATCCTTTGCCTGAAAGTGAACGGGAGGCCTTTCTTTGGCCTACCGTGGATTCTTTAATCACTGCGGTGACTAAGAAAACGGCGTTGCCGGTGGAAGGTGGCACGGCCCTAAAGGACGCCCAAGACAGAAGATTGGAGGCAGCCTTAAGGTCGTCCTTCGAGGCGGCTGCCTTAAGTTTGCAGGCCTCAGTTTGCGGCTCCTATGTGGCCAGGGCGTGCCTGACGATTGTGCAGCGGGCTTCCCCCTCGGATCCTTCCTTGAGGGCTGATTGGCCGGCCCTGGAATCGGGCTTGGCTTATTTGGCAGACTTACTGTATGATGTCTTGAGAGCCTCGGCTAAAGGTATGGCTCAGACAGTCTCTGCACGGCGGTGGCTTTGGCTGAAACATTGGTCTGCTGACCATGCCTCTAAGTCCCGCCTGGCTAAGTTGCCTTTTAAAGGCAAGCTGCCCTTTGGGGTCGAGCTGGACAAAATTGTGACCGATCTCAGCACGTCTAAGGGCAAGAGGTTACCAGAGGTCAGGGCTCGGGCCAGTGCTCGCCCCGGTATCTCCAGAGGACGGTTTCAGGAAGCCCGTCGGTACCGCCCGGGCAAGTCGGGCTCCTCTGCCCCCTCTTCCTTCAAGAGGAATTTCTCCCCCAAGCAGCATTCCTTTCGCAGAGACCGCCGTCCCGGAGGTGCGCCCTCCGGTCCTCCCCCAGGGTCTAGTGCCCAATGACGGGGTCCTGGTCCATGGCCCAGTGCAGATTGGAGGACGCCTGTCCTCGTTTCTGGGCGAGTGGACCAGGGTAACTTCAGACGCTTGGGTGCTGGAAGTCATCAGAGACGGCTACAAGCTAGAGTTCTGCCGACCCTTAAGAGACGGGTTTGTACTCTCTCCCTGCAAGTCTCCGGTCAAAGCTGTGGCAGTGCAGCAGACCTTGGACAATCTGATCCGCCTGGGTGCGGTTGTTCCGGTGCCAGAAAATCAGCTTGGCAAGGGACGTTACTCCATTTACTTTGTGGTACCAAAGAAAGGAGGTTCTGTCCGGCCTATCCTCGACCTCAAAGGGGTCAATCGGGTCTTGAAAGTTCGGCACTTTCGCATGGAGACTCTCCGCTCTGTTATAGCGGCAGTGAAGGCAGGGGAGTTCCTGGCATCCTTGGACATCAAGGAAGCATACTTGCATATTCCCATCTGGCCGCCTCATCAACGCTTTCTGCGTTTTGCAGTCCTGGGCCGACACTTCCAGTTCAGAGCCCTCCCGTTCGGGTTGGCTACTGCTCCGCGGACCTTCTCCAAAGTAATGGTGGTCATCGCGGCCTTCCTACGAAAGGAAGGAGTACAAGTCCATCCTTATCTGGACGACTGGTTGATCCGAGCCCCCTCTTATGCAGAGTGCGGCAAAGCTGTGGACCGGGTGATTGCTCTTTTGAGCTCCCTGGGGTGGATCATCAACTGGGAGAAAAGCCAGCTGCGCCCGACTCAGTCCCTGGAGTATCTGGGAGTTCGATTCGACACCCAAGTGGGCAGAGTGTTCCTGCCGGACAATCGGATTGTCAAACTTCAGGCTCAGGTGGACCAGTTCCTAGTAGCCTCTCCGCTTCGGGCTTGGGACTATGTGCAGCTGTTGGGCTCTATGACGGCCACGATGGAAGTAGTGCCCTGGGCCAGGGCTCATATGAGACCACTACAACACTCTCTGCTGCAGCGCTGGACTCCGGTGTCGGAGGATTATGCTGTGCGCCTTCCCTTGGACCCAGCAGTGCGCAAGGCGCTGAGCTGGTGGCTGAAGACAGACAATTCTGCAGGGATGCCTCTTGTGACCCCGGAGTGGATTGTCGTCACGACGGACGCCTCTTTGACGGGCTGGGGAGCCCACTGCTTGGGAAGGACAGCGCAGGGGCTCTGGTCTCCTGCAGAGGCAAAGTGGTCTATCAACCTCCTGGAACTCAGAGCCATTCGGTTGGCGCTTTTGGAGTTCCTCCCGGTACTGGCGTTGAAGCCAGTACGGGTCCTGTCGGACAATGCCACGGCTGTGGCCTATGTCAACCGCCAGGGAGGTACCAAGAGCGCCCTTCTAGCCAAGGAAGCCATGAATCTATGCCAGTGGGCGGATACGAACCTGGAACAGCTGTCAGCGGCCCACATTGCCGGAGTCATGAATGTCAAGGCGGACTTTCTCAGTCGCCATACCTTGGATCCCGGAGAGTGGCAGTTATCGGCTCAGGCGTTCTTGGACATCACGAAGCGCTGGGGCCAGCCGAGCCTAGATCTGATGGCGTCATCGGCCAATTGCCAAGTGCCGCGCTTTTTCAGCAGAGGACGGGACCCTCGATCTCTGGGAGTAGATGCTCTTCTCCAACAGTGGCCGACATAGGAGCTTCTCTGTGTTCCCGCCCTGGCCCATGTTGGGCAGGGTACTAGACCGGGTGGCAAAGCATCCGGGCCGAATAATCCTGGTGGGTCCGGACTGGCCCAGACGTCCCTAGTATGCGGACTTGATCAGGCTCTCAGTGGACGACCCTCTGCGGCTGCCTGTGGAGCAGGGCCTGTTGCATCAGGGTCCCGTGGTGATGGAGGATCCCTCCCCCTTTGGTCTTACGGCCTGGCTATTGAGCGGCAGCATCTGAGGAAGAAGGGTTTCTCAGACAAGGTCATCGCCACTATGCTGAGAGTGAGGAAGCGCTCTACTTCTACTGCTTACGCCAGGGTTTGGCGTACCTTTGCAGCGTGGTGTGAAGCAGGCTCACTTTCTCCCTTCACTGCTCCAATTTCTTCAGTGCTGGCGTTCCTGCAAGAAGGTCTGGAGAAAGGCCTGTCGCTCAGTTCCCTTAAAGTCCAGGTAGCGGCTCTGGCTTGCTTCAGGGGCCGCCTGAAGGGTGATTCCCTGGCTTCGCAGCCAGATGTGGAGTTAATCACCTGCGCCCTCCTCTGCACTCAGTAGTGCCTGCGTGGAATCTCAACCTGGTGCTAAGAGCCTTGCAGAAGCCGCCTTTTGAACCCTTGTCGAGGGCATCTCTGAAAGACCTGACGTTGAAAGCAGTCTTTTTGGTGGCTATCACTTCAGCCAGAAGAGTTTCCGAGCTCCAGGCACTCTCATGTCGAGAGCCTTTTCTGCAGTTCACTGAGGCAGGAGTGACTATTCACACAGTGCCTTCCTTCCTGCCCAAGATTGTTTCTCGCTTCCATGTGAATCAGCAGCTCTGTCTCCCTTCCTTTCGTAGGGAGGACTACCCAGAGGAATACTCTGCTCTGAAATATCTGGATGTGAGACGAGTCATCATCAGATACTTGGAAGTGACCAATGATTTCCGGAAATCGGATCATCTGTTTGTCCTGTTTGCAGGTCCTCGTAAGGGTCTGCAGGCTGCTAAGCCTACAGTGGCAAGATGGGTCAAGGAAGCCATTGCAGCGGCTTATGTGGAGGCGGGGAAGGTGCCGCCTATTCAGCTGAAGGCTCACTCCACTAGAGCTCAGGCGGCCTCGATGGCAGAGGCCGGGTCCGTCTCCTTGGAAGAGATATGCAAGGCAGCAACTTGGGCATCGGCCCATACCTTCTCCAGGCATTACCGCTTGAATGTGGCTGCTCGGGCGGAGGCCCGGTTTGGAGCTTCAGTGTTGCGGTCAGGGATTTCAATGTCCCGCCCTGGGTGAGTACTGCTTCGGTACATCCCACCAGTCTATGGATTGATCAGCATGATGATATGGAAGGTAAAATTATGTATCATACCTGATAATTTTCTTTCCATTAATCATAGCTGATCAATCCATAGCCCCTCCCAGATATCTGTACTGTTTATATTCTGGTTGCATTTCAGGTTCAAGTTTAGTCTTCAGTTCCTGTTCAGGAGGACTTCGTGTTCAAGTTTTTTTTTCAATTGGATTCTTCAAGAGTTGAGACGAGTTTGTGTTACAGTGAGCTGCTGCATTCCTCTCCCCTCCGTTTTACGGGGCTGGATTGAGACATAAATTCTGCCGGCGCTCCCTCCCGCTTCGTGCGGCTGTAGGGCAGCTTTGTACCCCTCCCGCTTCGGCGGTGTTAGGGTCAGTCAGCTCCTCCCGCGGTTGCGGTTGCAGGATAAGCCAGATCCCCCCGCATCGGCGGGGTGGTGTCCCTCCCCCGCTCCGCGGGGATGAGCTGGACGGATTCCCCTCCCCCACTTGTGTGGGGATGAGCTGGGTTAATTCCCCTCCCCCGTTTCGGCGGTGGTGAGCTGGGCAGAGTGTCCCTTTGTGGGTGTAATTCTCCTAAGTGCTGAGTCCTGCGGATGGAACTTGGATATCGACATACTGAGGAGTTTCCGGCAGCACATGACCACATATAGGGAGGCAAAAGGATTGCTCTCTATCTCCACCTGCTGGTAGATGGACACAACCCACCAGTCTATGGATTGATCAGCTATGATTAATGGAAAGAAAATTATCAGGTATGATACATAATTTTACCTTACGACCTACCAAGCTCAGTTTCCTACATAGCAGACCTGCGTGACGTCCCAGGGGAGCAAAGGCTCTAGGTCTATCCAACAGAAACTGCTCTTCCGTACCCAGGATCTTATGCCCCAGTCTAATCAAAAAACTTACCCTTTGCCAGAAAGTTCTTACCGCCGGGCATTTTCATATTGCATGATAATACGTACAGGGCCTCTCCCCAAACTTCAGACATGTCGAATCACCTTCTCCCGCTATATGGGCTAACTGGGCTCTCGCCATATAACCCCGCAGGATCACTTGGTATCCACATTCTCTCAGTCGTTCATCCATCACCAGTGCCCTGATACCGTGCAGCGCAGCCCTCACGTCCCATGATGCAAGCGAGACCCCCAGATCTGTGTTAGTACCTTTTTAAATTCCAGGTAGATTTGAATTGTGGCTCCTGATTGACTGATAGGTTGAAAGATACCAGCTGCTTCTTGTTAATGAGGAAACTATGTTGATTGATTCCTGTAGCATTCGACTGAAGTGCTTGAATTCCAACACTGACATTGCTTCCCTGGCTCGCAAGGTGGTGGAGGAGTGCAAGCTCATTCATCCTTCTAAACTGGCAGAGGTGGAGCAGCTGTTGTATTACCTTCAGAATCGCAGGGACTCGCCTTCAGGGAAAGGTAGGGCTGTGTGCAGAAGTGAAGTGCATTTTAGCAGGAGGGACAAAGATGATGTTCTCCCGCTGCCTTACTCACTGAGGTGTCGGTACTTCCATACATTTTGGAAAAATCTTGGAGTCGTTGACCATGTTTACTAATAACTCATTCTCCATGGTTTTACCACAGAAAAGAAAGAAAAGAAGACTAGCAAGCCTAAAGATCCACCCCCTTTTGAAGGCATGGAGGTAAGGTCTGTTCCTCAAGTCAGTCAGCGTGCCGTACAGATCTGTGTACCCTGTGAAATATGGTTTTACTGGTGGGGGCGTACTTTGTATCTGGGCACCCAGTATGATAGAAACGGTAGGATGTATCAATTCCAGAAAGGAAATGCTATGCTCCATGGGGATATTATAGGTTAGCAGTACTGTGAGGTTCATCTCTTCTGACTTAAGAAATATTATATTGTGATTGTGCAAAAAGAAGTGAACTAAAGAGTTCATTCTGGTTGAGGCAATAGGAGCACGTGTCTGTTTCCCCGGAGAGGTAATTTTCAGAAGCATTTCTGCAGGTAAAACAAAAGCTTTATGTGTGGAAATGAGCTGTTATAAAACTGCTGCCTGCTGAATGGATAAATGTAAGCATTTATATCCTTTATGCACGTAAGTTTACTCAGACTGAGTGGTGGTATTCCTGGGAAAAGGGTTTTCACTTGTGCATATATCTTCAAAATACAAGTGCATGCCCATAAATAAACCTGTGTGTGCTAAAGAGCAAGTGTAAATGTGAGTTTCCTTTTCTTCCATAACCAGACCAGTCCAGACTGAATTATGTAGACAGAAAATCCATTTGGTTTGTTTACATGAAACATGGATGACAATGGGCACCAGAAATTGCAAAAATATTGGGTATGTGAAGTAGACTATACCTCCTCTGGGCAACGAAGAGTAGGAGTGGCAATTTTGCTTGGCAAGACTCTTTTGGGTGCAGTGGAGAAAGTTGTTAAGGATCTGGAAGGCATAGGTGGTAACCATTTTCTGTTGCACCTTTCGCAGAAGTGTATGGCATTTGGGGATATACCTCTTATTCTATGTGGTGATTTTAACATGGTGATGGATCCTGTTGTTGGTTAACATCCCTATATATCACATAATGATGGAAATTATTCAATGCTCTCAGTGCACAAGTGCTGTTAGAAAAACTTTTGTTTTTAAAGTTTTTTTTATGTGCTCCTAGGTATTCTTAAGGACTGTCACAAACCGAATCGTCTTTATCTTGTCCATTGGCCGCTAATCATTGCACATATTTTTCCTATTTGCGTGTCAAAATGTGCAGTCTTATAAATGATATAACAATGATCAAAAAACGTAGCTTAATGGTCTTAGAGCCTAAGACCATTAAGCTAAGTTTTTGACTTATCTAAACAGATGCTATGTAATTGGATGAATCTAGCCTTATCACTGTTGGGTAGAGTAGCCCTTTATAAGATAGCACTCCTCCTGAAGTGGCTATATTATCTAGCAGTCTGCTCCACTGTACATTTAGCCACCTGATAAAATCTTTTTTGACAAACATTGGAGACAATTTTTATGGTATAGTAGGAAGGCTCGGGTGCGATGGAAAATATTGAGACATGCCCATACAAGGTGGGAGGTGGGGGGTGGGGGGGGGGGTTAGCTGTTCTGGACTTGGATTGTGTTTTTTAAAGCCTGCCACTTAAGTCAAATCTATGACTGGCTAAAGGACACAGACCACTGTTTGCTGGGTGTGGAACAGGGTTTGTCTAGCCTATTACAGCTTAGTTACATACTTCTCACCCCAGTGTATTATTTGTCACAGACAAATATTATTTGTCGATTTACCCTGGCAAAGTCTATGCAGAAACCATGGAAATGGATTCATAAGAAAAAGAATATGAATTGGTGCTGTTCTAGGTGGTTGGTTGCCCATGATAGGAAATGCTGGATTTCCAGCAGGAATGTCCTCTGGAGTATTTTGTCAGTGAGAATAGCGTGGGTTCATCTTGCTTAGGCATTTGGTGGGGGAAAATGGGAAAGTCCAACCCTTTCCTTCTCTGAAAGAATGGTACAGCATTCAATTACTGGGCAGGGACTTGGTCTAGAGACCTGGGGGGAAATTATAGAATCAGACCATCGGTATGCCATTATTTCAAAACCACCAGCCAAAGAACTGCGTGCTGCTCTTCAGGAGCAGAACTATGTCTTTCGTGCATTTATATCCCCACGCCAGGCAGAAAAATAAGCAATTTAATAGCGATATGCATTTATTTGATGTGACATGAGAACTATCAACGACACTTCCTATGTTTCATGTCATTTTTAATTCTGAAACGGGGAAAAAAAACCCTCAGACATTTCAGATTATCTCCTATGTTGTGACGAGTTAGCATTATTAACATTGCTTCCTGAAACAATAGGAAAATAAAACTAATTAAACAAAATGAAACAAAAAGTCTTTCAAATGACATGGGAAATTAAATACTTGTAGCTGTAATACCTTGTCAATATATGCTGCTATACCCTCCCAAAAAGACTGGAGCTTTTACAGCAAGACCAATAAGTGAGACCCCACCTCCTCACATTTGAGACAAGCACTAGAGTCTGCAACACCCATTTTCCTGTGTCCAGGTTATTCTTGCTGTTTACTACTTTGGGAGAATTTCTTTAAAAAAAGGCAGTAAATAAATCCTAATAAATAACTAAATACTTATCAACTAATCAAAGTGCAGTTCCTACCACCAAAAGCAAAGGTTTTACATGAGATGAAAGGTAATATGTGAAGGTGCCTAACTTTCCTTGTGTCACATTTGCAGATTGATGAAGTAGCCAATATTAATGATATGGATGAGTACATAGAGTTACTGTATGAGGATATTCCTGATAAGGTGCGCGGTTCCGCACTCATTCTGCAGCTGGCACGCAACCCAGACAACCTGGAGGAGTTACTGCGAAATGGTGAGTGCAAGCTAGACTGGGCACCACTCTGCCAATAGCACAGCTCAGACGAGGTGGGGACAAGGGCAGTCAGGTGGTATTTGGTTGACAATTATAGAAAAGGCTGGGACCATCCTATCACTGTGGGGAGGGTGATCTGAAAGCAGAGCAGACAGAGAGAGGGAGAATGTAGGAAGGGCATGCTCGGGTGCATATGCTTAAGGATAAGAGCATCTCTTATTTTTTTGTGGGTGTCGTCGTCGATAACACACTGAAACCTTCTGCTCAGTGTGCTGCTGCGGCTAGGAAAGCGAATAGAATGTTGGGTATTATTAGGAAAGGTATGGAAAACAGGTGTGAGGATGTTATAATGCCGTTGTATCGCTCCATGGTGCGACCGCACCTTGAGTATTGTGTTCAATTCTGGTCGCCGCATCTCAAGAAAGATATAGTAGAATTGGAAAAGGTGCAGCGAAGGGCGACTAAAATGATAGCGGGGATGGGACGACTTCCCTATGAAGAAAGACTAAGGAGGCTAGGGCTATTCAGCTTGGAGAAGAGACAGCTGAGAGGAGACATGATAGAGGTATATAAAATAATGAGTGGAGTGGAACAGGTGGATGTGAAGCGTCTGTTCACGCTTTCCAAAAATACTAGGACTAGGGGGCATGCGATTAAACTACAGTGTAGTACATTTAAAACAAATCGGAGAAAAGTTTTCTTCACCCAACGTGTAATTAAACTCTGGAATTCATTGCCGGAAAATGTGGTGAAGGCGGTTAGCTTAGCAGAGTTTAAAAAGGGGTTGGACGGTTTCCTAAAGGACAAGTCCATAAACCGCCTGGATTGGCCGCTGTCGTGGACAAGGTGCTGGGCTCGATGGACCCTTGGTCTTTTCCCAGTATGGCATTACTTATGTACTAACCTATTGACCTAAGAGGTTTAGTGATATGAGTGGTTCCTTTTCTTTTTTTTCTCCCAGAAACTGCACTGGGAGCTTTAGCAAGAGTATTAAGGGAAGACTGGAAGCAGAGTGTGGAACTTGCTACAAACATTATTTATATTTTCTTCTGCTTTTCTAGGTAAGTTATCTATAATAAGCCTTCTTTTGCCACTGTGTCCCCTCAATATTATTTTTATTCTTCTGTGGATATTTCCTACTTCCCTATGCCTGATTTCCCTATTTTACTATTCCTCCCTGCCTACCACCACTCCTCTTCCATCTCTGTTGCGAGCTCTGATGGGTGTGTTGTCATGGATGCAGAATTATGATTGTGTGATCATAACTTTAGTTTTTATGTTTTGTCAGAGAGAATTTTATTCATGTTTTGTCCAATTTGCATTTTATTCATTTTTAACAATTAGAAGAAAATGCAAACTCTCCAAGTGCTATCAAAACAGAAAAATGGAGCCTGATCACATAGTATGAGGAAAAGCAAAGCAAAACAAAATATATATAATCACTACCAGCTCAAAATATATCAATATATATGAGAAGAGAGAGAGAGAGATTTTAAAATTTAAAGAAGAAAACAGGTCAAGAGCAATTTCCTCAGTTCGCCCATTTACAATTTTAAAGCATTTAATTACATCAGGTGGTATGGGGGAGGGGAGTTAAGATATTCCTCTCAACATTCCAAGTTTTACTCCTCCTGTGCCAGGGACATTTAACCCCTAAAGCAACCTCAGTGAATCAGAGGGCACCCCCTGTCTGGAGTTATGCTGTTTGAAAAGATATTATGACTGACAGTACAATGCATTTGGCAAGATAAATTAAATAATTTTAATATAATTTGTGGTGCCTTTTGAAGACATTGCTGTGAGTCAGAAAAGTGCTATGGGACCCACCTTTGATGTTTGGTATTTGAACTGGGACATCCTTTTTTCCCCAAAACATTTTGTTGAAAATTTTAACAAGTATTTTGTAGAGTGGATTTTTTGACCTATGATTCAAAATGTTTACCTATAGAACCAGATGGCCAAGTGTGTGAAACGTTTATACTGAGGTCTTTTTTACCACTTTTTTGTTGAGTTGATTTATTAAATTATATTATATTATTTTGTTTAGGTAACCCAAGTTCAATAGCATTTTTATGAGTAGCTTTTGATGTGATGTTTGACTTTCTGCTTATTTCTCCTATCGTAATATTTAGAAACATTACGTCAGGCCTATATTCCTTTAATTTGGGCTCCACCCTGATGACCGTAGATGCCCAGTGTGTGAGCTGACCATTATTTGTCCTAGCTGGAGGACTGAGATGATTCTGTACCCATCTTGGCCCAGTAACAAGGGCAGTTTGCATCATCGGTTACTGTGCAAAATGACCTTTTTTTTTTTTTTTGTTACATTTGTACCCCGCGCTTTCCCACTCATGGCAGGCTCAATGCGGCTTACATGGTGCAATGGAGGGTTAAGTGACTTGCCCAGATTACCAGCTTTATTTATTTATTTGTTGCATTTGTATCCCACATTTTCCCACCTATTTGCAGGCTCAATGTGGCTTACATTGTTCCGTCATAGCGATTGCCATTTCCGGAGTGAGAGATACAAGTGGTATTACATTAAAGATGCGATGAAACTACAGTGTAGTAAATTTAAAACAAATCGGAGAAAATTTTTCTTTACCCAACGTGTAATTAAACTCTGGAATTCGTTGCCGGAGAAAGTGGTGAAGGCGGTTAGCTTAGCAGAGTTTAAAAAGGGGTTGGACGGTTTCCTAAAGGACAAGTCCATAAACCGCTACTAAATGGACTTGGGAAAAATCCACAATTCCAGGAATAACATGTATAGAATGTTTGTATGTTTGGGAAGCTTGCCAGGTGCCCTTGGCCTGGATTGGCTGCTGTCGTGGACAGGATGCTGGGCTCGATGGACCCTTGGTCTTTTCCCAGTATGGCATTACTTATGTACTTATCATGATTGACATAGTACATTAAGCAGTCAGGTATAAAGAATATAAAATCTATTCTCATTTCAGTTGTAATATTGACCCAAAATAATTGTAGAGGTGGCCCAAGATCTTCTGGTACTGTGCAGAAAGCAGTAACCCAGGTGTCTGGTTTTGTGTGCTTTCTTTATTAGCAGTCCTTCTCCTTCTGTCCCCGACTGCCTCTGCTCAAATACATGCCAGAATATCATCCCAAAATCCCGTTCTGTTTGAGTGTTTAGAAAATACTTTTGGTGTATATCTGAAGGAATAAAGGAAATTAATAGAAACGAGGTTATACAAAGATATAACAAAATAAAATTTAGGGCCTTTTTTATTAAGCTGCGCTAGCGGCAATGCTGATGAAGCCCATTTACTTTGAATGGGCTCCGTCCAGATTGCCGAGCGGGAACCGCTAGCGTGACTTGATAAGAGTGCATTCAATTATTTTTGTTTTTATTTCAGTACTACTACTACTTAACATTTCTAAAGCGCTACTAGGGTTACGCAGCGCTGTACAATTCAACATAGAGGGACAGTCCCTGCTCAAAGAGCTTACAAAGTATATTCCCTGATCACTTGGAACAATGGGAGGATATACAGAGCTATGAGTGACGCATACACAGAGTAGATCACCAAATAGAAAACAGAGACGTAACCAGAGCCGGAATTGGCCACATTTTGCCAAATAGCTGATACTAAGCTACCTAATTTATTCATTTTTGGTTGCTGCTAAGACTGCTGGTACTTGGATTATATGAATTTTACTTAAATTGTGGCTTTGGATTTTAGATTTGCCAGTTTTCTTTACTAGAGCGAAGCAAGTGTGATTTGATTCCCCTCTAGGTAGGTGCCATCATCTACTTCATCAAATACATTGTTTGAGTTAGATCCTTTACAAAAAAGCACACTGCATGGAACACATGTACTGCTCTAGTATGTCACTATGAGGACATTTGCTATTATATAAGCATGTAGACACTAGACTCTGCTGTGTGGTTTTTGCATGTCTCTGTCACTAATGTCTTTGGCTGTATTCTTGAAGGATCTGTACTCGTCTGACTGTTTGTGTATTTCAAATTAATTTTTAAGCAGTTGTGTCACTGTTGTTTTAATGTACACTGTGAAAACTTTGCTTGTACTGTTACATTTTGACTAGAATGTCACTACACAATCATGCTAATATTTTATGTTATGATCATGCATACTTATTTTCTAAAAGTTTTTATGATTTATTTCAGATTTTGTTTAGTTATTTATCTTTAACAACTGCCCCTGATGTAGCCGTATACGTATAATGTGGCCACGTCAGGCTCTGGTTACATTTGTGCATTAGTTTTGAAATTTACTTCCACTACATCTACGTCTTCTGTTTGGTGATCTTACTGTGTGTATGTGTATTCCCTGGTGCAGCCTTAGGGTGAAACATGGCTATTTTAGGTACTGTAGGAATTATTTATGGATGTTGAATTTGACAATAATGGACTTTGCCTATATCCAAGGTTACTTCTTTTTTTAAAAATGTTGTTTACAGTTTGTCATTTCACTGTTATGCTATTAGCACAACATAAGCTGTACCTGTTGTCCACCACGTTGAGTGAATTTTTTTATAAAGGCAATTGATAAATCCCATTGTGCCTGACAGGGTTCCCCCCCATCGAAACTTAATTGAGCAGGTCAGCTAGAGGGACTGCAAAATGATGAACAAACCATTGATAAAATTTGGACATAAAGCTATCTAGCTGTCTACCCCTTCCTCACATAGCAATCTCACAAACCATAGGCTCTCTTCTTTACCCCACATTCATATTGTATTACCCCCTTAATTACTTTACCCCCTTATTCACACCAATGAGTTCCACGCCCCAGCTTCTTTGCATTCAGCTGCTGTAAAGTCCAGGCCCTGAAGTCCAGCTGGGAGTTCTTTTTACCAAAGGTGAACAAACTTCAGACACACAACGTCTCTCCTCCTTCCTCGTCTGGAGCTCCTTCAGGCTCATGCCATAGTTTCCTCTTGACCTGCTATTTGCACAGAAGTGATTTTATTTTATTTATTTTTTTGACTATGCAGGCTCCAGTCTGGGTAGCCAGGACAGTTCAGCCTCCTCCATGGCCTGGATCACCTCTTCCCTCTCACACAGCCTATGTTCTGCCACTGACACTAAAGGCCATCTCAAAGGGACAAGTTCTTTGTACCTAATGGGTTTTTTTTTTCTTTTCTCTCAGCTTCGTTGTAATGTGCTGCAGATCTTTTCTTCCCGGGCTGGTGGGGGGAAATATCCACAGAGTGAGAGTACCACAGAAGTGACCCCATGCCTCTGACTTTGCTTGTAATCAGTTCTTTGGTGGTATAGCTATGAAAACAAGTATTATGCTTTTAGGCAGGTTTGTTTATTTATTTAAAACAATTAACAATAAAAACATACATAATATAAAAAGACCACCAATAGTAACAGTCAATAAAATTTCATATAGTCGATACATCATTAACATAGACACAAGAGCTGTTGAGATAATCAATCCCTAATCATTCATATATGCTTTCATAAAACAAAAAGCCTTCAACAGTTTTTTAAATTTCTGAAAACCTACACAAAGTCTTAAATAGCCTGGCAGACAGTTCCACAAACAAGCTCCAGCATAGAAAATGCACAATTTTTTTTATTGCAGGCAAACAATTTGCAGTTGTTTCTTCACCGTAGAGTGTAATTCTCATTGCGACGCATACATGAGTAAAGAATCCACAAAATATTGTGGAACTTTACCATAAATGCATTGATGTATCAAAGTCGGAATCTATTATTGTACATGAAATCTCACTGGTAACCAGTGTAAGCATCTCAAAGTGGGAGAGAGATGCTCAAACCTCTTTACTCCAATCAAACGTGCTGCTGCGTTCTAAACAGTTTTAGTCGTGTTTAGACTTAAGTAAAGTGAATTACCAGATGTTGCACTACTATATGAAAATTGTATGCTGGTGTCATTCCTTTTAGTTTACTCAATACTCGTAATTGAAAAAAAGCAGTAGAAATCACATGATCTGTGTATGCTTGCATATTTAATTCACAGTCCAACATTACACCCAAAGTTCGAACGACAGACTTGAATCTTACTTCACCCAAGGCCCAGTGCACTCACTCTGGTTTGACAGACAGTGCCTCCCCTACCCGCTTTAATGTCGCCAGTATGACCTTAAATTTCTGTATAACATTTTTTTTAGTCAACATCAGTTTCAGGGATCCCCCAATCAAAAATTACAGCACTGGTTTTGAGGTGCTCAGTTTTAGCCACCACCTCACTGTTCTTGTTTTCTAAATTAGCCATCTGTTTCTCTAAGTCTCAGTCGCCTCTGCATGCTCATCAGCACTTGCTTTAGCTTCATCCAGATGCCAGCCCACCGCTATGACGTCTGCCCTGAGATCTGATGCCATTGCTACGTTCTTCACCCGAGCAGCTGAAATGTCACCCTTGATAGCAAGTAGCCATTCTGTAGCTATCCCAAGGGAAATTAGGTTTGCATCTGTCTCCCATGGCACCCACTCTCTCTCTCATGGTTGGGCTTCCTGTCATGTTCAGGCTATCTCGTCAAACCGATTCCCGCCAGATTAAGAAAATGCTGTTAATAAAGGTATCGCTACAAAAATGGGTGAGATATGCTTCGGCAAAGCTTGGATTTAATGGAGTTTTTTAGGGGCCCTGCAGGGCACATGACTCATGCAGCCATTTGAGCTGATGATAACACCCCTCTCATTATGACAACATTCCTAATCGTTTTTTTCAGTTGCTAGCAATGGCCACTATGATCTTTAATGTTTTCTGTGTTTAACATTCGCTGTATGTCATACGTGCTGGTAAAGGACTTGCTTGGCAGCTACATTTCAATATCTCTTAGGTAAAAGTGCTGGCTGGTTTGCTGTCCTGCATGCAACACTGGTGTGATCTGTTCCTCTCTCTGCAGCTTCTCTCAGTTTCATGGCCTAATCACACACTACAAGATTGGCGCACTTTGCATGAACATCATTGACCATGAACTGAAGCGCCATGAGCTTTGGCAGGAAGAGCTCTCCAAGAAGAAAAAGGCTCATATCCTTTGTGTCATATATATGTGGTGGATGAAAGTGGCCTATATACTAAAATGGATTACAGCTAATGCAGTATTAATGCACTTTAAAATGTGTTTAATTAGCTTTAACGTACTTGTGCATTAATCTGTGTTAATATTAACACTGAGTTAATGGGACTAATGAGATAATGTTAATGAGTTGCATAACATGCAATGCAGTTAATTAAAATGGGGTTAATCAAATTGCTTTATGTGCTGTGATTTGCATTAACTTCCCTCTCTCCGCCCCGTGCTTAAGTTAAAACTTACCTAGAGCTCCCTGAGGTGTAGTTATTATTGAAGTTTTTTTTTTTCGTTATTGCATGAAGTTGTCCACGATATAATCCCACCTTCCATAACTCCTTACTACTACTACTTAACACTTCTAAAGCGCTACAAGGGTTACGCAGCACTGTACAGTTTAACAAAGAAGGACAGTCCCTGCTCAAAGGAGCTTACAATCTAATGGACAAAATGCGCAGTCCTTCCTCCTAGATTGAAAGAATCCCCTTCAGAGTTGATCCCCTCTTTGCTACTCTGAAAGATATAGTCTATGCAGACTGCCCAAACCCTTTTTTGTCCCCTTGCTTATACCATATATAGCTCAATAGCAGTTTATGGGGACAGAGAGCGCTTTGTTGACACAGGCCCACATGAGGATAACTAGTAGAGTACGATATAGTTGGTTAAGCTGGAGAGCAGTAGTGATTTTGTGCATTTTTCAGTTGCTTGTGAGCTTTAGATAGGATCCTGACCTGGAGGATGGGAAGGAGAATTTGGGAAAACCTTTCATTCTGATAGGGTGGAGTGCAGTTGCAGGGCCAGAGAATTAACTTACAGTGGATGAGGTGGGAGGATAAAGGAATGACATATCAGGTCTTGCATTACAGGTGGTAATACCACATCAATGTGTTAATCTGCCACAGAATACCAGCTTTATGCCCTTATGTACATTGACCATTTAGGAGGCAGGTCTATAAGTGAGCCTCTCCATTTAAGTCTCCAAGCCAAACAACAAGAGCCTATTATTCAGTGGCATTTGGGTGCTCAAATTCCATTATAGAATGATAGTGTAACCCGTATCAGTGCACCTTATATTTTTTGGACCCGCAGTTATACAAGGCGTACGCAGCGCTGCACAAACATAGAAGAAAGACAGTCCCTGCTCAAAGAGCTTACAATCTAATAGACAAAAAATAAATAAAGTAAGCAAATCAATTACTGTGAACGGGAAGGAAGAGAGGAGGGTAGGTGGAGGCGAGTGGTTACGAGTCAAAAGCAATGTTAAAGAGGTGGGCTTTCAGTCTAGATTTAAAGGTGGCCAAGGATGGGGCAAGACGTAGGGGCTCAGGAAGTTTATTCCAGGCGTAGGGTGCAGCGAGACAGAAGGCGCGAAGTCTGGAGTTGGCAGTAGTGGAGAAAGGAACAGATAAGAAGGATTTATCCATGGAGCGGAGTGCACGGGAAGGGGTGTAGGGAAGGATGAGTGTGGAGAGATACTGGGGAGCAGCAGAGTGAGTACATTTATAGGTTAGTAGAAGAAGTTTGAACAGGATGCGAAAACGGATAGGGAGCCAGTGAAGGGTCTTGAGGAGAGGGGTAGTATGAGTAAAGCGACCGTGGCGGAAGACGAGACGGGCAGCAGAGTTTTGAACTGACTGGAGAGGGGAGAGGTGACTAAGTGGGAGGCCAGCAAGAAGCAGATTGCAGTAGTCTAAACGAGAGGTGACAAGGATGTGGATGAGGGTTTTGGTAGAGTGCTTGGAAAGAAAGGGGCGGATTTTACGGATGTTGTAAAGAAAGAAACGACAGGTCTTGGCAATCTGCTGGATATGAGCAGAGAAGGAGAGAGAAGAGTCAAAGATGACCCCAAGGTTTCGAGCTGAGGAGACAGGGAGAATGAGAGAGCCATCAACAGAAATAGAAAACGGGGGGAGTGGGGAGGTGGGTTTAGGGGGGGAAATGAGAAGCTCGATTTTGGTCATATTTAATTTCAGGTGGCGTTGAGACATCCAGACAGCAATGTCAGACAAGCACGCTGAAACTTTGGTTTGGATGCAAGGTGAGATATCAGGGGTAGAAAGGTAGATTTGGGAGTCATCAGCATAGAGATGGTAGGAAAAGCCATGGGATGAGATTAATGAACCAAGGGAAGAAGTGTAGATAGAAAAGAGGAGGGGACCAAGAACAGAACCCTGAGGTACGCCAACAGGCAGAGGGATAGAAGTAGAAGAGGATCCACCAGAAGTCCGGTTTTACTAAGCTCCCATTTTTCCCCAGAGACCTTTAGTAAACTATTAAGAAAGGTGTCTGCTAAATAGAAATTCAAGAGCCAGCACTGACTATAGGGATGTTTGTGTTCTTATAATTATTTCCCATCTTCATTGCAGCTTCTATATGAGATGGCGAATCTGTGTGTGTTTCCTGTGTGTAACTTATTCTGCTGTCATCTCTTAGGATGAACAGAAGCTATATGCTGTGATATGCTAAATTTAACATTTCTCTTCTCCTGATGCCAGCTGTTCATCTTGTAAGAATGCATATTAGGCTTAAATTGAGATTAGAGGAGTTGGCCGAGAACCAGGGAAGTGAGGGTTCAAATCTCACATCACACCTTGTGTCCTTGGGAAAGTCACTTAAGTCCCTTAGTTACAAACATAGACTGCAAGTCCTCCACATACAGAGAATGCCTACTGTACCTGAATGTGGCTTGTCTTGAACTACAACTGGAAAGGTATGAGCTAAAGTAACTAAAAAAAAAAAGTTGCCACCTGAATATTGTAGATTTTACATATGCTGCTGATAATTTCCATTACACACAGAGTTATCCAGTTCTTTCCTAAAAGATGACCAAGCACTGAATACTGAAGGAAAATACAGTTACTTTTAATTTCTTAAGGAACACTGATGGTCAAAGCTGCTTTTTCAAAAAATTAAAAATATTTTGGGCTGTAACTGCTTTTGGCTGTTACCATCAGTCTTGAAGTGGTTTACTATAATAACAACTGTGTTTTCTATCTTTTCCTTGTTCTGAGAACACCGTGGATCTTTCCAGTAATTTCCAGCAGCAGAGTGAGCAAGATCAAATTGAGCCAGCATGACTTTAGGGAGGCTACCACAAGGATATTTCCAATCTGAAATACTTTATAAACACAGCTGCATGGGTATACTGCAACTGCATATCTTACAAAGGACGCACAGTCTATGTGGAAAATTATGGCTCTGTAATAGGAGGGTCTCTATCAGCCTGTGCAGCTTGTATGAAATAAATGACTGCTAAAATGCTTCCTTTCTTTGTGAAGTTACTGAAAACAATGAGTGTTTAGAAATACAGAAAATGATGGCAGGTAAAGACCGTAAGACCCTTCCATACCATCTACTATCCCTTTCTCTCCGTTAGAGATCCTGTGTGCCTTCTCATGTTTTCTTGGTCAGAAACAATTGTTCTCCATTGGGAGGCCATTCCACTCATTCACCACCCTTTCTGTGAAGAAGTATTTACTATACCCTTTCATCTTCATCCTAAGCCAGAACTTCCTTTCAGTTGAACGAGACTTGTCTCCTGTGCATTTGTTACAAGAAAACACATTTATGCCTTGGTGGTATTTAAATCTCTCTCTCTCTTCCGCCTTTCTTCAAGAAATCTTAAGTCTGATCCTACGAGGGTAATTTTGTATAGGTCACCAGCATTTAAGGGTGAAAATGCATAAGAAATGGTGTGTGCTAAATGCTGTTCTATATGGCATCTGGGCACTCAGAGATTATACAAAAATTTTTTTTTGTGACAATCAGAATGTGTTGAACACACGGCATTACAGATTTCGTTTTATGCAATGGTTGCCGAATCATCATTGGTCAGATTTACATTTTTTTTCAGAACACTTTGTATCAAATTGGTTTCTTCTTCAACTGCATTGCACAATATTTAACTTCTTATCATATCAGCTTTAGTACTGAAAATGAGATTCGGACTTGCTGTCGACATGGCCAAGTTTCTATCCTTCTTCATGGAAGCTTTCCGAGCATATCGAATCAACTCTTTGACATTTAGGTGCGAGTATTTATGCCTGGTCTACAGCAGATAAAAATGCGCCTTGAATCTTAATGGATATAAGGTGAGCTATTAGTACCAGAATAGAATAGAAACAAGTGATAGCAAGTTCAGAGATCAGGTTTTATGAGAATTTCCTATAGTCCTTGACATAAGATTTACATTGAATAATATGGAGCAACTGATTTGCTATTAGTGATCTGGAATCTTCTGTCTAGTGTTGTCAAAAGTAAAAGTTAATTGAAAGTATGTAGGACATATTTTTAGGGGAAATGATATTGGTAGATATGAGGCTATAGCTATTGAGTATGGGGAAAAATTCTAATCCAGCTGTATTAGGAGTTGGAAAAGCATTTGTAGCTCAGTAACTTTGATCTGTGTTCCATGCTTTAAATGTGTCGAACTAGTTGAATGCACTGACTTACTGGAAGACCAAGTGCAGGAATATCTAGGCAAAGTTGAAAGTTGCATTTCTGCCCAGTGGCTTATCAGATTTTTCTGTTCTATTCTTGCACTTGGATACTGCCTCATTCCCAAAAATGAGGATACAAAGCAGCTTACATCAAAATTAATTTATTTTAGTTCATACATTTTCGGTAGTAGCTCAAAATAAGTTACATTCAGGTACACTAGGTATTATTTCTGACCCCAGAGGGCTTATAACCTGTTTGTACTGGCAATGTAATATAATGCATACTACAAACCTACAATATCTCTTCTCTCACTATGGAAGTGAAAAGCCACATGATATAACTAAACACTCCAAATCAGAACAGAAAAAGCTTACTATATATTATCATAACAAAATAACAGCAATTATAATACAAGCAAACACATTCAGTAACAATAAAATTGATTTATAACAAGCTCAGACTAGGTCCATGAGAATGTGCCATCAAGTGAGGAGAAGGAATCCTCAGCTGCCATTAACCCCCAAATTCTATAAAAAGTGCTAAAAATTCCATGCACAATTTAATTGAATAATGAGCTAATTAGCTCCAATAATTGGCTTTTTAAAATTTTGCTATTAAGTTGTAAGTACATTACAAAAGAAAATCCAAACCAAGAAATAGAAAAAACTTCTTTACATCAATTTAAGGACTAGATCACATTATGAGGATCATATACTGAAACATAATCTGAAAGTAATTATATAACTAAAAATCTCCACAGAGGGCAGAATATATATCATCTATCTTTGACTTGTGTTCGAAAGAGGTGGTATATCAAATGAATCAAATGAATAAACGATAATTTAACACTCCCAATTCCAACAACCTAAACCTATTCAGTTACTTTGCTGAAGAACTAGTTTATCCTTAAGAAAATGTTCTAAATGCATAAGGTCTTAAAACACACAAACGTATTGCTTCCATATGTGACCAAGCATTTGCACGGACATCTTAAGAAAAAAGTGAAACCTACAGCAAGGACTTTAGGCTTTAAAGACAAAAAAGCCTTCAGCCTCTGCTGTGTCTGCTGTGCTACATCAGGAAAAAATAGTTACTACCTGGCCAAGAAAAGGAACACTCTCCTTAGAAAAATAAAGTTTACAAAATGCTTTCTTCTCAATCTCAGTAATAATTGGCTTTTTAACAAGCAATTATTGGCAGTAATTAGAATTAATAAAAATGTACACATGTAAATTTAGACATGAGTCAAAAAAGTGGGCGTGGAAATGGGAGGTTCATGGGCAGATCGGGGACGTTCCTTTCAGTCATACACGTAATTATAGAATAAGGTGGGATCCATGTCTAATTCAGGCATGAGCATTTGCATTACATTTCAATTGGTGTAAATAGCCATGCCTAAATGTAGTTGTGGTTCCTTGAGCATAAGTGCTATTCTATAAACCACGCCAACTTTAATCATTGTTTATAGAAGAGCGCTGAGCAGGATTTTTTCCATGCTGATTTTTTTAAGGTGCTATATATAGAATTTTTAGTCCTAAATGTTTAGAATGTGAGCATTGTGTTTTCAATATTCCCCTGCTTTGCCACAGGTATTTTCCTTAACTGCGCTTACTCGATGAAGATCTAGAGAATCAAACACTAAAAAAGGAGTATGAGAAAACATTCAAGAAGTACCAGGGGCTGGTTGTGAAACAGGAACAGTTACTGCGAGGTACTGTGCAGCATTCTGAGGAGGTGCCGCTCATAAGCAGTTCATTAGGGTTTAACCCTCCTGATAAGGCAGTCAGGCTTTCTCATGTAATTGGTCTCCACAACCTGCAATGGCAAAATCTCCCTTACTAGAAGCAGCAGGAAGGTATGTTTATAAGACTAAAGATGAGGAGTGTTTGGTGGTGTCTTAATCTCCTTTTGACACAGAGAAAGAAGAAAATGTAGATAAATGTAGCATTTATTTAAAAAAATGGAGTCTCCAACTGGTAATTCTGTGTTCAGAATATTCCTGTATAGCTAGACGTGTCACCTTTTTATCTGAAATATTGAATCTACCTTTAGGAAAGATACAGTAGAGCAATCTCTTGTTTTATAGCAGCTCAAGTAACTGAATCTACTTTTTGAGGCATAAATTTTGATGTATGAAATGAAGACTTGTTATAAGAGAAGAACAACATGAACAAAGAACATGAAAAGAAGTAAATCAAAAGTGACTGATAAAATGCTGATCAACTTTATTTATTCATTCATTGGAATTTATTGTCCGCCTTTATGAAGAGATTCACCCAAGGCGGTGTAAAGCAGTTGTAGTTTAACATAAACAACTACTACTACTTATCATTTCTATAGCGCTACAAGATGTACGCAGTGCTGTACACTTGAACATGAAGAGATAGTCCCTGCTCGACAGAGCTTACAATCTAAATAGGAAAGACAAACGGGACAAATAAGAGATAAGGGACTAACTAATGTGAGAATGATAAAATACGGGTACTTAACAAGTGAGTAAGGGTTAGGAGTTAAAAGCAGCATCAAAAAGGTGGACCGTTAACCTAGATTTGAAGACGGCCAGAGATGGAGCTTGACGTACTGGCTCAGGGAGTCTATTCCAGGCATACAGTGCAGCAAGATAAAAGGAATGGAGTCACAGAGTTAGCGGTGGAGGAGAAGAGTGCAGATAAGAGAGCATCTACTCAGTGAACAGAGTTCCCGGGGAAGAGTGTAGGGAGAGGTAAGAGTGGAAAGGTACTGAGGAGCTGCAGAGTGAATGCACTTGTAAGTCAATAAGAAGAGTTTGAATTGTATGCAGAAACAGATAGGAAGCCAGTGAAGTGACTTGAGGAGAGGGCTATTATGTTAACAGCATAACAATAGTAAAATAACCAAGTATAAACATAAATACAATAAATGAGGTAAATTTGAAAACAGTAAATTGAAACATAATATAACTACCACGAAACAGTATCAAAAATATACACGTTTAACACCACTGGAATTCAAATACCAGAGAGATAATACAATGTTAGCATAATACTAATTTTTAGGTTGATCTAATGCTGTTGATAGAAGAAACACACTGCAAATGCAGACTTCTACATATGTAGAAAAATTTGTAGAGATACTACTTATTGTACAGGAATATTGTAGAGGTACATTCCTGGATTTACTTGGTTTCTAAAGGAAGACCTGGGAAAATAGGTTCTAAATATGGAAGTCTGATAAATAGAAAAATCAGAGGGACATCTCTTCTGCACATTGAAAAATTGTTGTTGCATGGGTAGTTAGCACTACCAGGATTTAATGCTATGAGCCATCAGAGTTTTCTTCTAACCAGCAGTACTTGACAGGTCTGTAGGAATATTGCTTGTAACACTAGTGCTAATTGTGTGCCTGAGTCTGAAGAATTATTTGGCTGTCTTTTGAACTGGGCTAGTAGCCCACTGGATCTTAAGATTTCATAGTAAACAATTCCTGCTACATGAAGCTTACAGTTAAATAAAGACAGGCAAAACTTGTATGGGAGGAGTCTTTGAGATAAAACAGAGAGGCCAATTGCAGAGAGGAAAGTGGATGGAAGATGCTGTTCTTGCAGCTGCTGTGGTGGGAAGGGGTAGACCATTACATTTGGCCCCTGGGATATAATGTAAATTTGGACAATGTTTATGACTATTGAAAGATTTTCCTTTTCCAGTTTTCCATGTTCTAAATAAGCAAATGCATTGGAAAACTGTTAATCTTCATAGTTTGACAAATATATATAGAACGTTGTTAAATATTGATAAAGGTTCATTCACAAGAAATTGTAAAGAGATTTCTGCTCACAATTTAAATTTTTGGCTCACAACCCACCATTCCTTAGAGGGAGCGTTGCTGATGGTATTCTATAAGTTGTGAGCATTACTTAATGGCATGCCTATGACACGCCCATGCTCCATCCATGGTAATGCCCCTCTGCAGTTATACAAATTGGATGCACTGTTTATAGAATAGTGCCTTGCACTTACGTAACTGCCAGTTATTAGCGCTAATTGTGCACGTAAATATTCTATAAATGTGGCACGCTATTGGTGCCAGCTTATAGAATGAGGGAGATTGTACATACATAATTTTATCAGAACATTGTGCAAATTTCTCACTTGTATTGCAAGATGTGGAGACCTAATTTGATATAATGCCCCTCTTCTTACCAATTTTCCTTATTGCCTTTGTTATAAAATACCTATTTTTTCAGTTGTTTTCCAATTTAACTATTGCAGTACTGTTGAGTTTGCGTTTTATGTTCAATCATTAGATTTGTACCAAGGCTTTCAGCTGGGCTGAATCTTTCTACAATTGGTCTCTACCTTCGTATTAATACTGTGCTTTTATTTACAAAATTAGAGTGCATATGCCTTCCTTGACCCCCTTCCCCCCATGTGTCTCTTGTCCGATAGTTGCACTTTATTTGCTACTGAATCTTGCTGAAGATACTCGAACTGAACTGAAGATGAGAAACAAGAACATTGTACACATGCTAGTGAAGGCCCTGGATCGAGAGAACTTCGAGCTGCTCATCCTGGTGGTGTCCTTTCTCAAGAAGCTCAGTATATTTATGGAGAACAAAAATGACATGGTAGGTCCTGCAGAGCATTACGTGACTGCTGAGGGAAGGAGAAGGCTGTGCTGACAATAAATTGGTCTGTAGTCTACTGTGATGCTGCTGAGGGAAGGGAAAGGAAGGGTCTGAGATTTCATGGAAAATTTTTAGGGTGATCTAATGCTGTTGATAGAAGAAACACACTGCAAATGCAGACTTCTACATATGTAGAAAAGTTTGTTATTGGAATGGAGCCTTCAGGACCAGCATACATAGTTAGGATACTTGCAATATTTATGCACCCTGTGTCCTCTTTCTCGTCTTTCTCATCTATGATAGTGATTGTTTACTCCAAATTTACTGGCCTTTACTTTCTCATAATAATTCTACTACTAATAATCTCTGTTAGTTTTGGTCCCCAGAAGTCAGATGTCAGCTTCGGCTTTCGTCTGGTTCTGGGCTCTTTTCTTTGGTCCTGGGTCCACTTCTCAGGGGCAGTGGGTTTTGTAGCACAATAGTACAACACAGGGCTATGGCTTGGACAAAGGTATTTTATATAGAATAAGGCTTACAGCACTTAGAGCAGAAATGTATTACATCTCCTTCTGTGTGTCTCAAGATCTTTGTTCCTCTGATTCGGTATTTGTGTCAGTTCATGAATGAGTGTCTGTCCTTCTGTCGGGCTGAAGGGAGGGGTGTATCCTGTGTCTGAATGTGGGGATATCTGAAGGTGTGTGTGTGTCTGAGTGTATGTGTTTGTCTGGAGGGGGGGGGGGGGGGTAAGTGTCTAGGTGTGTGTGTGTGTCCTGTGTCCCTCTCTGGGTTTAAATATCTGAATTCTTTTTTCCCAGCACCAGCCTGTTATAATTTGGTTTGTTTGATCTGATGTCTCCTGATTGATTACCAGAGAGGTGTGGATTCCTTTGAAGGTCCAGTTCTCAAAGATAGCTTTTCTGGCTACCCTTTGTCAACTAATCCATCAGACTAATTAATCCTATCAGTTAGAGAGACATCATATCTACCTACAGTGACATCACCAGGGATCACACCAGGAGGGGAGGAATGTCAGAGCTGCTTGCATTGTTTCCCAGAGGCCTCTAGTGAACTCTCTGGGTAGGCCCTGACTCTTCAGTTAGGCTTTCAGGTTGGGCGCTGCACAGCAAACTATAATGCGGACAATCTCCATCTCCCCTGCTTCCAACATCTTGACAAATGTGTCCTCCTTATTATACATATCCTTCCTTATCCAGGTCTTCTTTCTCTGTTCTAAGGATAATGGAGGACTTGGGAAACATCTTCCCACTCCCTGGGATAATGTCTCTGTACATTTTTGCAGTTAATCGGTGGTGCGTTTCTCACTGCTAATTTTGCCTGATTCTCTCTAAACCTCTCAATCATTTGCTTTGCGATACTTGGTCTTTTACTTTTTATTATGTGAGCTGTCTTGGATCGCTCTGATTTTTATTTTGAAAATCAGTGTCCTCAATTGCTGCATTCTTGTATTGACTTCTGGTAATTTTTAGAATCTAAGCTACTAGAGATATCTCCATGGCATTGCTAATGTTACTTTGTGATGGCTTTTTCTGTTTTCTTTCACTCTCTTTATGATGGGAATTGTGAAAGTCACCATTTCTTTTATTTTATTTATTTGTTACATTTGTATCCCACATTTTCCCACCTATTTGTAGGCTCAATGTGGCGGAGAGGCCTTTGCAGGCTCCAGTATGAACAAATACAGGGTGATGATGTGGTAAGATCAAGTTCATGTGGCACAGCCACATTAGGGAATTGGAGAACGGAAGAGTTTTGTGTTATGTCCATTACGTGCTTTAGTTTGGTTGTGTTGCAGAGATTAGGCATTTAAGTTGGATCGGTAGGGTATGCTTTTTTAAACAGGTTGGTTTTTAGTGATTTCCGGAAGTTTAGGTGGTCGTAAGTCATTTTCAAGGCTTTTGGTAATGCGTTCCACAGTTGTGTGCTTATGTAGGAAAAACTAGATGCGTAAGTTGTTTTGTATTTAAGTCCTTTGTAGCTTGGGTAGTGCAGATTTAGGTAAGATCGTGTTGATTCAGATGTATTTCTAATTGGTAAGTTGATCAAGTCTGTCATGTAACTTGGGGCTCCTCTGTAGATGATTTTGTGAACCAGGGTGCAGATTTTGAAGGCGATGCGTTCTTTGATTGGGAGCCAGTGTCGTTTTTTGCAGAGGAGTTTTGCGCTTTCAAATTGCGTTTTACCAAATATAAGCCTAGCTGCCGTGTTTTGAGTGGTCTGAAGTTTCTTTATGGTTTGTTCTTCACATCCCGCATAAATTCCATTGCAGTAATCTAAGTGGCTTAGTACCATCGATTTGTATCAGGTTGCGAAATGTTTCCCTCGGGAAGAATTGCTTCACTCGTTTGACTTTCCACATTGAGTGGAACATTTTCTTTGTTATGGATGCCATTTGGCTCTCTAGTGTTAAGTTGCGGTCCATTGTAACGCCGAGGATTTTCAAGCTGTCTGAGATAGGGTGTGATCTGGGGTGTTGATACTTGTGGGGATGCCCACGTTGTGTTGGGATGAGAAGATGAGACTATGAATTTTTTCTTTATTGAGTTTTAGTTGAAATGCATTTGTCCATGAATCCATGATGTTCAGGCCGAGCTTGATTTCGTTGGTGATTTCTATCAGTTTGGTTTTGTTAGGAATGTATATTGTGACATCGTCTACATAGATGAAAGGGTTAAGGCCATGGTTGGATAGGGACTTGGCAAGTGGAGTCATCATTAAGTTGAATAGGATCGGTGATAGTGGTGATCTTTGTAGTACTCCACAGTCTGCTTTCCACTGTGATATGTTTGAATTTGATTTTACTTGATATGTTCTTGTGGTTAGGAAGCCCTTGATCCAGTTAAGTAAGTTTCCACCAATCCCGAAATTATCTAGTAATCTTATTAATAAATTATGGTTTACCATGTTAAATGTACTAGACATGTCGAATTGGAGGAGAAGGATGTTTTTGCCTGTTGCTATTTCCTGCTTGAATTTGGCTAGAAGAGTGAGTAATACTGTTTCCGTGCTGTGGAGGGGGCGAAAGCCTGACTGTGATTCGTGTAATATTGAGAATTTGTTTATGTAATCTGTAAGTTGTTTGATTACCATGCTTTCCATCAGTTTGGCCACCAACGGGATAGTAACATAGTAGATGACGGCAGAAAAAGACCTGTATGGTCCATCCAGTCTGCCCAACAAGATAAACTCATATGTGTATACCTTACCTTGATTTGTACCTGCCTTTTTCAGGGCACAAGACCATACAAGTCTGCCCAGCAGTATTTCCTGCCTCCCAACCACCAGTCCCGCCTCCCATCACTGGCTCTGGCACAGACCATATAGGTCTGCCCTCCACTATCCTCGCCTCCCAACCACCAACCTCTCTTCCCCCACCTGCTCCGCCACCCAATTTTGGCTAAGCTTCTGAGGATTCATTCCTACTGCATAGGATTCCTTTATGCATATCCCACGCATGTTTGAATTCCGTTACCGTTTTCATCTCCACCACCTCCCGCGGGAGGGCATTCCAAGGATAGATGCTACTGGACAGTAGTTAGTGATTTCATTTGTTTTTTTCTTGGTATCTTTTGGTATTGGGGTGAGTAGGATACTACCATTTTCCTTAGGGAAGAGGCCTTGCTGATGCATGTAATTTAGGTGGGATGTGAGGTTCGCTATGAAACGGTCAGGGGCGGATTTCATTAGGTAGCTGGGACAGGTATCTAGTTTACAGTGAGTGTTGGAAAACCTACTAATCGCCTGGGTAACTGTTTCGACAGTAAGGAGAGCGAAGTTTGACCAGGTCCGATCTGCTGGGTATTCTCCAATGGTTGGGACCACTTCATTAAGGAAGTTTTCAATGTCGGTGTGGTTCTGAGGTAGCGTTTTGCGTAACATAGTAAGTGACGGCAGATAAAGACCTGTATGGTCCATCCAGTTTGCCCAACAAGATAAAACTCATTTACATGCTATGCGATACTTTATATGTATACTCGAGTTTGATTTATCCTTGCCATAATCAGGGCAAAGACTGTAGAAGTCTGCCCAGCACTGTTCTTGTACTAAAATTTCTGAAGTTAACGTCGAAGCCCCTTAAAATTTATTTATTTTATTGCATTTGTATCCCACATTTTCCCACCTATTTGCAGGCAAAATGTGGCTTACATAGTTTTAATAGCATAGTCATTTCAGGATATCAGATACAGTTAGTATTGTGTAAAGATTAAGTAGGGAAGAGAGAGGAAAGAAGGGATTGATTAGGGTAGTTATAGAAGGTGGACTTTCATAACTGAGTAGGTTGGTGGGGTGGTTTAGTGAGGTTATCGATTATCGGTTCTCATTGTAGGTTTTGTTGAAGAAGTGTGTCTTCAGAGCTTTGCGAAAGGTGGTTATTTCGTTGATTGTTTTCAGGTCTGTAGGTAATGCATTCCATAGCTGTGTGCTCCTGTAAGAGAAGGTAGTGGCATGCACCAGCTTGTATTTTAGTCCTTTACAGCTGGGGGGGCGTAGGTTGAGAAATTTGCGGGATGATCTTGTGGCGTTTCTGGGAGGTAGGTCCATGAGGTTTAGCATGTGTATTGGGGCATCTGCGTGAATGATTTTGTGTACAATTGTGCAGATCTTGAATGCAATTCGTTCCTTGAGTGGGAGCCAGTGGAGTTTCTCTCTTAAGGGTTTTGCCTCTGCCAACAACTTTGTCTGGGAGCTCCATGCCCTGTAAGTTTTCTTTTTCTTTCACGTTCTCTGTGCTTGTTGGCTACCCTGGCAGAAACAGTTAAACGCCGCTCCTCGTGTGATAGGTCCCAGTGGGTTGGAAGGGCCACAGGCAGTTATTTTGGCAGGCTGTGTGGTACCTCCCTCGAAGTGTATGACCATGGCCACTGCCTTGAAGTGCCAGTACACTTTTTTTCTTGAAACCTGTTGCCACGACTGTGTCAGTTGGCGGGGAATTTTTCTGCGGGTGCCTTGCAGAGACTGGATATGTCTGCATTCAGGGATTTAAGACAGGACTCCTTAGATACACCTCTTTCCTCAGAATTTGTTCTTTTAATGCATCAGGCATTTTTATTAGAGACCTCTATCCTTCCAGCCCACTGTTTTCCCCATCCCCACCCTTCTGTGGTTTTGTCTGACAACAGCCTAAACGGGCCCATCTGGAAGTTAAGAGGGAGGTGAATGAAATTTCTTTACCCTCAGAACTTGGGTCAGATATTTCCCCTCTCTGTGGCTTAAAGGTCAACCTGATTACTTGGTATTTTGCAACAGACTGAAAACCAGGGCTTTTTTCAAGGGGGTACTTGGGGGTACTGAGTACTGGCACCTTTTCCATTGTCTGCTAAATTTCACCCATATACCCTAAGTTTTAATGAAAGAGCTCAGGCTCTACACACCTTGCCTTGTCATAGGTTCTCTGACTGGTTGCAGGGGGGCCTGGTTATTGTGGGGTGGGTCCCTGAGTGATCATCCCACCCCCTGAAGGGTGGCCTAGCATTTGAGTACCGGCACCTTTTTTGCTAGAAAAAACGCACTGCTGAAAACTATCCTCTTTGAGAGATTTCTATTCAATGATGGGAATGTGTTAGACTGTAATTGGTCATCAGTGGTTTATTATTTGGTTCTTATTTGTGCTACTCTGCTCTTACTTGATATTTTGTTTATGGTATTGTAAACCTTGCCTGTCGTTTTATTTGTTGTAAGCCATATTGAAGAGTATGTTTGGGATAATGTGGGATATAAATGTCAAAATAAATAAATACCCCTCGCTGTCTGACCTTTTGGAGGAAAGTGAGCTTCCTTCCCTGATTACAACATCTTTGGAGGTTTTTAACATCTCTTCTCCTGAACCCCTCAGTTCAGAGGCGACCTCTTATCTATTTATTTATTTATTTATAGCATTTGTATCCCACGTTTTCCCACCAATTTGCAGGCTCAATGTGGCTTACATTTGCCATAATGGCGGTTGCCATTTCCGGGTAAAAGAATTACAAATGGTATTGCATTAAGGTGCATATGTACATAGTAACATACATGGAACATAATATATATGGAACAAATCATGATTTATATATATACCATGTGCATACATATATGGTAAAGAAGAATACATTATGGTATTGCATAAAGGTTCCTGAGTAATAAATTGGATTGTAACATACATTAGATCATCGACTATAGAGAGATCCTATTCGACATAAGGTTTAAAGTGGTAATGCTTGATCATTAATAGCAAAGAGTTTAAGCAGTCATGCGATAACAGTTTGGTTTTGTATAGATCGTGTATAATGTTATTATTTAGTATTTAAGATGGATGTTTATGGTATGCCTTCTTGAAAAGATCTGTTTTCAGTAGCCTTCGGAAGATGGTTAGGTCTTGCGTTGTTTTTATGGCTTTCAGTAGTGCGTTCCATAGCTCTGTGCAGATGTATGAGAAACTGGTCGCATATGTGGATTTATATTGTAGCCCTTTACAGTTAGGATAGTGGAGATTGAGGAATGTGCATGATGATCTTTTTGCGTTCCTAATAGGCAAGTCTATAAGGTCTGACATGTAGGTCAGGGCTTCCCCGTAGACAATTTTGTGGACCAGGGTGCAAACTTTGAACGCGATTTGTTCTTTTAGTGGGAGCCAGTGTAGTTTTTCTCTTAGGGGTTTGGCGCTTTCGTATTTTGCTTTCCCAAATATGAGTCTGGCTGCTGTGTTTTGAGCGGTTTGAAGCTTTAATGATTTGTTCTTTGCATCCAGCATAAATGGCATTGCAGTAGTCTAGATGACTTAGCACCATTGATTGTACTAGGCTACGGAATACTTCCCATTGGAAGAAAGGTTTGATTCTTTTAAGTTTCCACATTGAGTAGAACATTTTCTTTGCTGTATTTTTCGCATGGTCTTCAAGTGTGAGATTTCGGTCAATTGTGACTCCCAGAATTTTCAGGCTATCTGAGACCAGAAGTGTGTAGTCTGAGGTGTTTATGGTACTGGGTTTGTTTGTGTTGTATTGTGAGGACAGGATGAGACATTGTGTTTTTTCTGCGTTTAGCTTTAGTTGGAATGTGTCCATTGATGAGTTCATTATTTGGAGGCTGTGTGTGATTTCATTTGTGATTTCGGTTATGTCTTGTTTGAACGGGATGTATATCGTGACATCATCAGCATAGATGTACGGGTTGAGTCCTTGGTTGGATAGCGATTTGGCTAAAGGTGTCATCATTAAGTTAAAAAGGGTTGGTGAGAGCGGTGATCCTTGTGGTACTCCACATTCAGGTTTCCACGGTGTTGACGTTTTAGAGCTGGAAATCACTTGATAAGTTCTTGCTGTTAAGAAACCTTTAAACCATCTTAGTATGTTTCCTCCAATCCCGAAGTAGTCTAGGATGTTTGGGAATATTTGGTGGCTGACCATGTCGAACGCGCTGGACATATCAAATTGTAGGAGTAGCACATTGTTTCCAGTTGCAATTAGTTGTTTAAATTTGGTTATGAGAGTGGTTAGCACTGTTTCAGTACTATGGTTGGATCAAAATCCTGACTGTGATTCATGTAATATTGTGAATTTGTTTCGGTAATTGGTGAGTTGCTTGGTTACCATACTTTCCATTAGTTTTACTATCAGGGGGATGGATGCTACTGGTCGATAGTTGGTTGTGTCATTTAATTTTTTTCTTTAAGTCTTTGGGTATGGGTATAAGTAATATATTTCCTTTGTCATTGGGGAAAAGTCCGTGTTGTAACATGTAGTTCAGGTGTGACGTAAGGTCTGTTATGAAGAGTTTGGGGGCGAACCTTATTAGGCTGCTGGGGCAAATATCCAGTTTGGAGTGGGTTTTGGAGAATTTGTTGAGTGCTTGAGTGATGGTTTCTTCGGTTAGCAGATCGAAGTCATTCCAGGTTCGGTCTGCTGGGTATTCACCAGGAGTAGGGTCCAGGCAATCCATAAATGTTTCGTGATCAGTGGTATTGAGTGGTAATGTGGATCGAAGTTTTATAATTTTCTCATTGAAGTATTTGGCAAGTTGGTCTGCTGATGGGGTGTCTGTGCTGGCTGTGGTAACCGGTGTGGTGTCTATTAGTTTATTCACGAGTTGGTAGAGTTTATGTGCGTCTTTGTAGTCTGGTCCTATTTTGGTTTTGTAGTATGTTCTTTTGGTTTGTCTTATTGTATATTTGTATTTTCTTTGCATTTGTTTCCAAGCTTTGAGTGTATGTTCATTTTTTGTTTTTTGCCATGCACGTTCGAGTCTCCTAACTTGTGTTTTTAGTTTTTTCAGTTCAGAAACCACCTAAAATGTTTCATAGTCATGTTGGTATGTGGGTGGTTATCTTAGTGCCAAGTTTCCAAGTTTATTTAAAATTTGCTTTATGAGCGGCATATCAATTTGAGCGGTTAGCAATAATAATAAAAACAATAATCTTAAGAGAAAAGAATGCTTTCATAGACAGGAAAGAGAGAGAAGAAAGCACACACTGAGCCCGCAAATAGGTGGGAAAATGTGGGATACAAATGCAAATAAATAAATAAATCATATCAGCAGATACAAGAGAGCCCACACAGTGAATTGGGAATCACTGAAAAAAGGAAGGTGGCTTACCAAAAGCAGCTGTAAATTAAAAAAAAAAAAAAGTGTTCAGTTATTTCTTAAAAAGTGGTAAGGATGTTGCTAGATGTACATCTAATGGCAATGTATTCCATAAATTTGGACCAGGAACGTGAAATGATTTAATGTGCAATAAAGTAGAAGTGACTACCCGAAACAAGGAAACTGCAAGTTGGTTCTGTGAAGCTGACCTTAACGTTTTTACTGGAACGTAGGGGACCAACTGACTTGAAAGATAAGGAGTTTGAAAGGTGATTGTGTTATAAACCAAAAGAAGATTCTTAAAAGTTATCCTGTAGTTAACAGGGAGCCCCAGTGCTTGTCCATCAACAGGGGGGTGATATTATATTTTGTAGAATTTGTCAATTTAACCGCTAAATTTTGAACTGATTGTAAACATTTAATGTTGGGTAGTCGCAGACCATGATATGATATATTATGGTAATCCAGTCAGCTAAGCACAGATGAATGGAGCAGAACTCAAGCTGAAACAGAGAAAAGATGGCAAACTGAATAAAGAATTGAAGTTTGTAGAAACTTCTATTTATAACAGCAGAAATCTGGGGCCTCAAATTTTGGTCCAGTATGACAGTGGGATACCCCTGATGCTGGTTTTGTGTGGCCAGGGCTATGTCTCAGCTTTACCTTCTTCCTTCTCAGGAGTTTAGAGTTCTTGCAGTTGTCTGAAAGTATACTCTTTTGTCATTGTAATAATCAAGAAATTACTCTTCCTGTGGAGGGTGAAACAGCTCTCAAGGACGTCCAGGATCAGAAGCTGGAATCCTCCCTTAAGCTGTCCTTTGAGGTGGCAGCTTTGTGTTTACAGACCACAGTTTGTGGCTTCTACATGGCCCATGCTTACTTGAATTGGTTTCAGAAAGCATCTATGGATGAGGATTTGGTGCAGTCCCTGCGTTCTCTGGATGCCAGATTGGGGCAGATGCAGCCTCCAAATCCAGACGCTTAGCTGCTTTTTTGCGGGAAGCTTCTCTTTGGTAAGGATTTAGAGAAATTTGTCAAAGATGTAGGTGAGTCTAAAGACCTGCGCTTGCCAGAGGATAAATCTAAGGCTCTGTTTCATTCATCTCGGCCTTGTGTTTTATTTCGGTATTCAGGGAAGTCTGGCTCATTTCAGAGGTCATGCTTACAACAGAAGCAGCAGTCTTTTTAAAACGTCCCTCAGCTTCCAAGGCCAGGGTGGCGCCAGCCGCCTGTGCTGCCCAGTGATGGGTTGCAGGTCCATTCTTCATGGGTCCTCATTGGAGGAAGTCTCTCCATCTTCCTTTGAGGAGTGTGCCAAAATCGTGTCAGACTAATGGGTTTTAAATATGATCTGAGATGGCTACAAATTGGAGTTTGCTTGTCCTGTATGTGTTGCATTATGCAGATAATTTGAAAATTGGCCATTATAGCTCTGAACAGTCTTTATGCCAGATTGTTCACCACATCATCAGTTCGTAATCCTCAACTTTTTGAGTGTTTGAGTTACCTGGTTTTCTGTTGTGAAGTTTCATAACTCACTGGACATTCTGTTTCTTTATTTCTGCATGACTTAGTTCTGAAATCATTTCAGATTTTCCTGGCTTTCTGCTGTTTGTTTTCTAACCGTAATTCTTCTTATGTGAACATCATACTGATTTTCTGCAATTCTGTCTTGGTCTTTTCAAACCTTACAGATTTTAAACATTAATTTCAGCATTGCACACTCGGTCATCTGAGGTTCTCTTGCATTTCCCTCGTGTATCTCTCTACACGTTTATTGCTGGGTCCTTTGGGCATATATAAATTTTGATTATTTTTTGTGTTCTGTGATTGTGTTTTGGCCTAAATTTTCTCACCTTGTTTTTTCAGTATTTCTGGAAAGTATGATTCTTTTTTGTCTGTCTGTGAGGTCAGTATTTCTTTTTTATTTTTAATCCAGATTTGAATATATCTCTCTATATAAAACGCACCTCCAACGTTCGAATGAAGCCTCTGTTCGCCAAAAGTGAAGGGGTGAGATCGCATTGTGTCTGCCCACGCCCACGCGTTCAAACGTGATGACGTCGAGGGCGGAGCAATGACACTCATCCAATCGCAACGTTCGGCAGCGAAGCGTCAGGGACAGGAGGCGGCGCTCTCAACGTCTAGCCTTCCTTCGCTGTTTTCCGCCTTCTTCTGACCTCACGGATGACCGTCAAAAGAAGGCGGAACACAGCGAAGGGAAACCTAGACGTCGGGAGCACCGCTCCTTCCCTGACGCTTCGCTGCCGGAACCGCACGGAGGTACATTTAAAAACAAGAAAAAAAAATAAAAACCATGTTGGGGGGAGCGAAGAGGGTGGCCACAAAAGAAAAACAATGGGAGCGGGAGGGCAGGGGAGAAACGACACCATGGATGCGAAGGGGGGGGGGAAGAAGAGGGCGGCCCAGGCTGGGACATGGGAGAGAGAGGAGCATGGATGCAAGGGGGGGTCATGGAAGGGAGACAGGGGACTTGCTGGAAAAGGATGAATGGAGGCGGCAGGGGACAGAGGAGCATGGATGGCATGGATTGGGAGGGCAGGGCTCAGGGAGAGAGGGCAATTGCTGGAAAGGGATGAATGGAGGGGGCAGGGGACAGAGGAGCATGGATGGGCATGGATTGGGAGGGCAGGACTCAGGGAGAGAGGGAAATTGCTGGATAGGGATGAATAGAGGGGACAGATGGGCATGGATGGATATGGATTGCAGGGCAGGCCTCAGGGAGAGAGGGCAATTGCTGGATAGGGAAAAATGGAGGGGCCAGGTGACAGATGAGCATGGATGGCCATGGATTGGAAGGGCAGGACTCAGGGAGAGGGGAATTGCTGGATAGGGATGAATGGAGGGCACAGATGGGCATGGATGCATATGGATTGCAGGGCAGGCCTCAGGCAGAGAGGGGAATTGCTGGATAGGGATGAATGGAGGGGCCAGGTGAAAGAGGAGCATGGATTGGAAGGGCAGGACTCAGGGAGAGGGGAATTGCTGGATAGGGATGAATGGAGGGGACAGATGGCCATGGATGGATATGGATTGCAGGGCAGGCCTCAGGCAGAGAGGGGAAATGCTGGATAGGGAAAAATGCAGGGGCCAGGTGACAAAGGAGCATGGATGGGCATGGATTGGAAGGGCAGGACTCATGGAGAGGGGAATTGCTGGATAGGGATGAATGGAGGGGACAGATGGCCATGGATGCATATGGATTGCAGGGCAGGCCTCAGGGAGACAGCGGAATTGCTGGATAGGGATGAATGGAGGGGCCAGGTGACAGAGGAGCATGGATTGGACTCACACTTTCACTCTGACTCTCAAACACTCACTCTCACATACACTCTCCCAAACACACACTCCGAGGAAAACCTTGCTAGCGCCCGTTTCATTTGTGTCAGAAACGGGCCTTTTTTACTAGTTTCTCAATAAGAGGCATTCTTGTAAATAGCATATCATACAAGGAAAACACATATAAGGAAAAAAAATAACTCATCCAAATAGCAATACTTTACAGCCCTGTCATGGTTGTGGCCGTGCCATTATGTTCAGACCTACTATTTCTCTGTATCTAGCTCTGTGACCTCTCCAGTCTACCTTTTTCCCTGTTGTTCTTCCTGTTAGGCGAGCCTCGCTTTGCTGTCCCTGAAGCCAAGCCTGTCTTTGGTCTTCCTGTTTCTGCTTCATTTCCTACTTGTGACATCATCAGCCTACTCCTTTTTAAGGACCCAGGGAGCTTTCCTGTTTTTCCTTTGCAACAGGTCTATTTTTCTTTTTCTTGTTGTACTGTTGTTTGAGTCTGAGGAAACTGGTCTTCTTGCTATGCTGTATCTATGGGCACAGCCCTGAGCCCTGCGTGAGTGGTTTTGGTTTGAATCTGTATGGATTATCTCCCTGTTAGGTTTGCTCTCAAGCAAAGCCCTCTTCTGTTTCTCTGTGTGTGTTGTTCTGCTTTAAACCTGTATGGATTACTAGCTTGTTAACTTTGCTTCCAAGCAAAGCTCTGTTCTGGTTTGAATCTGAATAGAGTCCTTCCTTGTATTCTAGGTTCTCCAGCAAAGCCTGTTTTGTTGCCTTGTATGGTTTCCCTTGTTACCTTCACTGTTCAAAGAGCCGGTTGTTGCCAGCCCAGCTGCTTCCCTTGATTTACCTTGCTCCCATGCAGCTGGGTTGCTCTGTCTCTGCCTGCCTTTCCTTTCCCTTCCTGGCTGAGTTCTGGTAAGAACATTGGTTTTTTTTTTTTTTTTCCCGTTGTTTGCTTTAAACCTTTGACTGCAGTGTAAGCCCTGCTTCTTTCTGATGTGTTTTAGAAGCAGCCCTTCCCGTTAGCCTGCTTTAACTCTTTGCTGTGTTTATCTCCTGATTCTTGTGAGCATTGCTCCTTATCTGATCTGTGTATGTAAAGGCAGCTTTCCCTGTTAGCTTACTTTTCCCTTTGTGTCTAGTGTCTGTTATTTGACTCTGTGGCACAGCCTTGTGTATTCTTATGAGTGGTTTCCCTTTACTGTTGAGTCCTGTGTAGCCAGCCCTGTGTATTCCTATGAGTGGCTTCCCTTTTCCCTGAGAGCTGTATGGTACAGCCTAGAGTGTATTTCTATAGTTGGCTCCCCTTTACCCTTGAGTGCTGCGTCGCCAACCTTGTGTATTTCTATGAGTGGCTTCCCTTTTTCCTTGAGTGCCTAGTGGCACACCCTTGAATATGCCTTTGAATGGCTTCCCTCTTCCTTGAGTGCTGTATGATACAGCTTAGAGTGTTTCCTCATGAGTGGCTTCCCTTATCCTTGAGTTCTGTATGGCATAGTGTTCCTTTGTGTGGCCTTGTCTTGAGTTTTTCCTGTGTGCTTTCTGTTTGAGTTCTCTTTGTAAGATTTCTGGTTGTGTTTGAGTGGATTGCTTGTTTGTTTAGCTGTGACTACTAGCGCATTCTTGAGCAGTCTCTGTGTGACATGAGTGGGCCATTCTTCCGGTTAGCTGTGTCTACTAGCACAATCCTGTGCATCCCCTCTGTTTGAGTGGGTGGTTCTTCTGTTTGCTGTGACTACTAGCTCAGCCTTGAGCTGACTCTGTGTGGCATGAGTGGACAGCTCTTCCGTTTAGCTAGGACTACTGGCTCAGCCTTGAGCTACCTCTGTGTGTGATTTCTGTGTGACTTGGTTAGGATTATTCATTTATAGCTGTGGATCTAGCACAGCCCTGAGTGTCCTCTCTGTTTGGTTCTGTTTGTGCTTGAGTGGGCGGTTCTTCTGTTTAGCAGGGACTACTAGCCCAGCCTTGTGCTACCTCTCTGTGTGATGTCTGTTTGACTTGGTTAGAACTATTCATTTACAGCTAGGGTTCTAAGCCTAGTCCTGTGCTGCCTTCCTGTGTGGTTTTCTTATCTTTTACTTGTGGTTTCTACCATGTGAGTCTAAGTGGGGTTGTCTTTTTCCCCTTCAGTTTCTTTGTGCCTGTGTGTAGGGTCTTTTGACCCCTTGTTTGTGGCTCTGTTTAGTGCAGTGTGTGTGCACTGCTTGAATGGTACTTGCTCAAGAGATTCTGTTCTGTTTCTTTTCCCTTCCCTCTGGTATGATTCGGTTCCAGTTCAGCTGTGAGGCCCGTACACTTGGACTCTGTATGAGTGGGTTCCGGATTGGCCGTGAGGCCCACCTGAGTGGTCTGTCTCCTTTTTCTGGTGGTGCTTGTTGTTTGTCTTGAGTGTGCTGTGTCTATTTTCCATGTCTGGTATCCTGTTTGTATTCAGTGCCTGGTTCGCCTCTGTTCTGCACCCTCCAAGATGACTTGTCTGCTGCAGCCCAAGGGCTCACCATCCTGGGTTCCGTGATAAGCCCTCTATAATAATGGGTGAGCAGAATTCCACAATTCAAGGAAACCAAATCTAAAAGAAAACACGGGACTATATGATGAGGTTGCTAAATCTGTATCCAGTGCATATCAGTTACAAGGGAGTAAACCCCGTCTGCCATAATATACTCAGTATATCACTGATGTTAATTTATTTCAGTCTACAATGCTGGTTTATGATGACATCCAAAATGCACCATACTCTGTGACTGAAAGACTTATGCCTGTGTGCATCTATGAAGGACTCTTGACTGTGACCCTGACATATGTGGCTAAATCCAAAGGCATGTAGTAACCTTGGGCAAGGACAATTGGTTATTCAGCTCCAGACTGCTTGGAGCCCCAGAATTGGGGAAATATCCAAAATGATGTCAAAGACATTCTTGTGGTTCACCATAAGTATAACAATAGAGCACGGACTAATCACCTGCCAAGACTGCATCATGATTTCAAGGCCACTTCTGATAAGAACTTGTATAAAGATGCACCTACAGAAAGCACAAGGATTATCATCTACTGCACTTACCCAGAACACCAAAAATATCTACACTCTACATCACATGACCATGAAGCAGGCCATATTAATCTCGCATGTGGGTGTCTTCCACAGAGCCTGATGTGAAAAACGCTGCCCAGAATACTTTCCCTTTAAGATCTTAAGGCAGCGGGCAGGGGTCCAGCACAGTGCCCGGCGTCAAGGCAGGTGGAGACCCACTCGATGTACATCCACTACCAGTGTCGGCCACAGGCCTGGTAGCCATAGGGATCGACTCTTCCAATGTCTGTGCAGATACCAGTGCCGATGTCAACGATTTGGACCTAGCTCCAAAAATCTTCTCTCTTTGAGCCTTTCTGGACTTCTGGGTTCTTTTCTGCATACGCAAACAACACAATTTAGATGATTATGGTCTGGCCCCAAACACTGGATACGCAAGGAATGGGTATCAGCTCCAAAGATGGTCAGATTGCACCAGGTACAATGCTTAAAGCCACTGGGAACTTAGATGACATGGAAGGGAAAATGGACGAAGTGAAATTAAATGGCTCGTGATGAGATAATAAAATGAAACTTAATAACCACTAAGTTATAGGCTTTAATCACAATCTCTAACACATCAAATATATCGACAAAAAGTAGACCGTTCGTTCACTGTGTTTTCTCTTATTGTGAAGTCATGTAGAGAGGTGGGGGAAAAAAGTCTCATTAATCACCTGGTCATGTAAAGACCTTTACGGTGTTGAGTCTGATCTTCAACAAAAAAAACCCCTCCATCCATTTCCTGTGACTTAACTTGAAGTGTTTCAAAATAGGTGCATGCAACTCTCATGAGAGAGACTTGCATGCACTGCCTCCACTGCATGCAACTCTCAAAGAGTATTCATTGTGGATGTCCTGAAAATCTGACTGGCTGGTTAGCCCTCGGGTCAGGTTTGGGAACCACTGTCCTACACCATCACTTTAATTTAGTCTGTGAGTAGGGGAGGAGAATTTCAAAAGTTGGGGTTTGGCTAATTTTTTTTTTTTTTGTTACATTTGTACCCCGCACTTTCCCACTCATGGCAGGCTCAATGCGGCTTACATATTGTATACAGGTACTTATTTGTACCTGGGGCAATGGAGGGTTAAATGACTTGCCCAGAGTCACAAGGAGCTGCCTGTGCCTGAAGTGGGAATCGAACTCAGTTCCTCAGTTCCCCAGGACCAAAGTCCACCACCCTAACCACTAGGCCACTCCTCCAGATGGACAAACTGTTTGAATGCTGACTTTTTGGGAGTTAACTAGTTTTAAAAATCCATACTCCTCCTTTCCCTTACCATCACCACCAGCATAGACTGGATAAATTTTGTCCAGCTATCAAGTTGGCTGGGCAAAATTCATTCAGTGAAGAAGAAAAGTATTTAATTAATCTGATTTGAATTCAGCCTGATAGCTCTAAATATCAGTTAAACTTCCAAACAACATTGATTGTGCTGTAGGGCTGACTTAAAGTTAAGCTGAATATCTTTACCCAGTTAACTTTAGCTGGTTATTTTCAGTGTCACGTTAATCAGATAAAAGTCATCCAATTAACCTTTCTGTAATGACACCACTCACTACGCTGATATTAATCAAAAGTGCCCAGGTTCCAGACAGTGTTGGATCCAATAATTGAAGCAAAATGACATGTTGGTTTCCCTCTGATTATTGCATTAAAGAAAAATTCTCACAAATGCCTTGAATGTTCTTTTGTCTAGGTAATTTTTTTTTTTAAGCACGTATAAGGTGAATAATTTTGACATGCAGCCTTGTCCACACTGAGGGTAATTACGAATATAAGAATAGCCATACTGGGTCAGACCAATAGTCATCTAGCCCAGTATCCTGTTTCAAACAGTGGGGCCAATCCAGGTCCCAAGTACCTGCCAGAAAACCAAATAGTAGCAACATTTCATGCTACCAATCCCAGGGCAAGCAGTGGCTTCCCCCATGTCTGTCTCTATAGTAGACTATGGACTTTTCCTCCAGGAGCTTGTACATACCTTTTTAAAACCCAGATAGGCTAACTGGTGTTAATACCTCAAGGTGAGTTTGCACCATGGAGCAATACAGAGGCATTATATTATTCTCAGTCTTATTTACCATTCCTTCCTAATAATTTCTTGCATCCTGTTTGCTTTTTTGGATGCCGCCGCATACTGGGCTAAAGATTTCAGCATATTGTCTACAACGACACCTAGATCTTTTTCTTGGGTGCTGACACCCAAGGTGGACCCTAGCATCAGGTAACTATGATTCGGATTATTCTTCCCAATGTACATCACTTTGCATTTGTCCACATTAAATTTCATCTGCCATTTGGGGGCCCAGCCTTCCAATTTCCTAGGTCTTTCTGCAATTTTTTCACAGCCACATGTGTTTTAACAACCTTGAATAGCTTTGTGTCATCTGCAAATGTAATCGCCTCACTTGTCATTCCGATTTCCAGATCATTTATAAACTAGTAAAAAGGGCCCATTTCTGACACAAATGAAACGGGCGCTAGCAAGGTTTTCCTCGGAGTGTGTATGTTTGAGAGAGTGACTGTGTGTGAGAGAGAGAGTGAATGTGCGAGTATGTGTGTGTGAGAGAGACAGTGAGTCTGGGTGTGAGTGTGTGTGTGAGAATGAGAGTGTGTGCAAGTGTGTATGTGAGATACAGTGTGAGGGAGAGAGAGAGTGTGTTTCACACAGATGCAGTGTGCGAGAGAGAGAGAGTGTGGACACAGACTCTCTGTGAGACTGAGTATATGAGACCAAGAGAGTGTGAGTGACTGCGTGACACATAGAGAGTGAAGGTGATACAGTGTGAGACGGTGTGTGAGAGAGAGAAAGACATTGAGAGTGTGTGTGTGTGACAGAGATACCTCCCCCCCCCCTCTGGTGTTAGGCCCCCTCCCTCTCTCTGGTGTCAGGCCCCCCCCCTCTGGTGTCTGAGCGTTACTGTGCAGGACGCTGAGCTCTGGCTGTGCTTCAAGGAACTGACATTCTATTTAATAGAATGCACCTCCAACATTCTGAAGCCGAGAAACCTCGTGTGGTTGGTCACTTCTGCTTGTGACGAACCCAGAAGTACATGATGGCAATTCAGGAGATGGATACAGAGAGCAGGAATGCCTCAGCCATGCAGTCAGCTTTAGAATGTTGGAGGTGTGTTATATGATATAGGATATGTTAAATAGCACTGGTTCCTGTACAAATGCCTGTAGCACTCCACTAGTCACTCTCCTCCATTGAGAGAAATGGCCATTTAACCCTACCCTCAGTTTTTTTGTCCAATAACTAATTTCTAATCCACAACAGAGCATTGCCTCCTATCCCATGGCTTTTTAATTTTCTCAGGAGTCTGTCATGAGGAACTTTATCAAAAGCTTTCTGAAAATAAAGATACCCTACATCAACCGACTCACCTTTATCAATTATTCACGCCTTCAAAGTAATGAAGCAAATTGGTGAGACAAGACTGGCTGAAACCATGCTGAGTTTGTCCCGTTAAACCATGTTTATGTGTTTTTCTATAATTTTATTCTTTATAGTAGTTTCCATTATTTTGTATGGAACTGATGTCAGGCTTACAAGTCTGTGATTTCCCTTCCCTATCCTTCCTACACCATACCCCTCCCTATCTCTTTATCCTATCTTCATTACTCCTTCCCATGTTAACTTACATATTCTCAAATACTTTTATTACTATGTTACATTACAGTTTGTAATATTCTCCTTACTGACTCTTAGCAATTGTAATTTTGTTTACTATGTAAGCCACATTGTACCTGCTTTTGTGGGAAAGTGCGGGGTATAAATGTAATAAATAATAATAATAAATAATTTCCTGGATCTATTCCTGGAACCCTTTTTAAAAATAGGTGTCACAGCTACCCTCCAATATTCAGGTACTACAGGCGACTTTAACAACAGGTTAGATTTTAGATTGTAAGCTCCTTGAGCAGGGACTGTCCTTCCATGTTTAAATTGTACAGCGCTGCGTAACCCTAGTAGCGCTTTAGAAATGTCAATTAGTAGTAGTAGTAGTTACAGATTTCTAACGGCAGATCAGCAGTTTCATGTTTGAGTACTTTCTGTGGGCTTGAATGCATGCCATCTGGTCCAGGTGAGTAAGAGTTCATTTCAGGAAATAGTTTTGAATATTGCCTGCCAGTATATGTAACTCCTCTGTTGGTTAACGGATGCACCTTTTGGATTCTGTGGACAGATATTCACAAGAGGCTTTTATTTTACATGCATCATCTTCCCCTGTTTGGGCTGCATTGCATCATTGACTTTGGTAACCTCTCTTTGCTCTCAGAAGAGCATATTTAGTTTGTAAAGAACCTTTCCCTCTGGCATGCTTCATTTGGAGCCAATCTTGCGTATCAAAATCTGCATCGTTACTTTACTGGTTTTCAGACTTCTCCATCAAATTGCTGTGCACTGCAATTTTCTTCTTTCTCCCATGCTTTTACCACTGTAAGTGGAAGTAGGTTTTCCTACTATGCCCCTAAAATCTCAGCATGTCTAGCTTTCATGTGATTGGATTCTGTTGTGAAATTTCCATTGAAAACTCATTTTCCTCCCTTTATGTTGCCTTCCTGTTGGTTTAATCAGAATTTTTACACTTCCTAATATTCAATCGCTCAGTCAACTTCACTGTATCTTTCCTATTATTTTAACCTTTTGACATTTATTCTGTTTAGTTGTCTTTTCCACAATTAAATTAAAACAGTTGGAATATGTTTGTATGAAAGTTCCTATATAAAATCAAACTGAGCAATCCACTAGTTTTGGAATTTTATATGCGCTCTAAAATGTTTGTATTCTGGTTGCCTGGAGCTGTGTGTGACCAGTATCAGCTGTTAAGGCAGTGATGGTTGCTTAAAGGCTAGGGGATGCATTATTTTTGTCTCCACATAAGTTATCCCTCTTTAGAAAGACAACTAAGTTAAACCTTCTGCCCTTAATGATGAAGCAGTGTAATATATCTGAATTACCCCAACCTGTTTACCGATGCTACTTTACTGTACTTGCCACTGTAATAGTACCCTTATACTGTATTTGTTCACACTGGAGTCTGTAACCACCTCTCTGGAACTATGTAAGCCACTTTGAGCCTACTAATAAGTGGGGAAAGGTGGGATACAAATGTAACAAAATAAATAAATAAATATGTAAATACAGACTTGAAAGTCTCCCGCTTTAGCGGGCCATCTGCACTCCCACTAGGAAAGCTTAAACTCATGCTCAGTCTCAGCTCACAGTTCTGCCCATCTTTCCTCTTCCCCCTCTTACATCTTCCCTTCATGATACCCCTCTGTGGCCTGCCCTCTCCACTCAAATATTCCTTTTGCACCTCCTCCTTAATTTCTACCGCAACAGCATCAGTACCGTAAAGAAGAGCAGCACTGCGGAGCTTCATTCTCAAGTGTGCTGAAAGTCACTGTTGAGTCCCACTCCCTTGATACACATTTCCTGTTGCCATGTGGGTGGGTCCCTGTAGTGGCTTTCCACGTGCTTGAGCGTCCTTTACGGTACAATATTGTTGCAGTAGAAATTAAGAAGGAGCCAGGAAAGGAACATTTAAGGAGAGAGAGCAGGCCACAGAGGGGTGTTGTGAAGGGGAGATGCAGGATCACATGGGGAGGGGAGAAGGAGAGGAAGGATACTCTGACCATGTGGTGGAAGGGCAAGGAAGAAAGGATGCTTGATAAGAGGAGGGGAAGGAGAGAAAGAGATATGCTGGACCATATTGGAGGGGGGGGGGGGGAGGAGGAGAGAGGGGAAAGATGCCAGACCATGTTTGGGGGGAGAATGGACAAGGAGTGAATAAAGACAGGAGAGATGCTGGATTGGGGAGGGGAAAAGAGAGAGAGAGATGCTGGACTATGTTGGGGAAGAGGGGGAGGAGGACAAGGAGTGAATAGAGAGAGGTCTCTCTCTCCTCCTCCCCCCCCCCCCTCCCAAGTCCCACAGGGGAGGCTGATGGTGGTAGATGAAAGGGTGGGAGAGGGTCTGATGCTAGAGGATAGGGAGAAGGCGACTGACCTGAAAGATGTTTAAGGATGGGAGAAAGCAACAAAGGGGGAAAGAATGGTGAGATGGGTGGAGAGGTGGTGTTAAGAGATCAGAGGGGCAGGGGGCCTAGGAAGCAGTGTAAGAAAGAGGTCTATGCAAAGGCAGGGAGAATATGAAAATGGAGATAAATTGAGTTAGGATGGAAAATAGCCTGATGTCAGGAAGGGTTGAGTTACAGGGAAGGAGCTGGTGAGGGAAGATAGTGTCAGAGAAAAGTAGATGAGGACTTTGGGAAAGGATGGAAATGGGGGACTAGGAGTGAGTGAAAGACAGTGGGAGAATAGGCTGGGACAGGAAAGAGAGAGAGAAGAGACCGGACAAGGGGAGGCTGGGAAGGGTGTAAATTGGGAGATGGAAAGATGATAAGTAGGTGGGTGTGAAAGAAGGCAAAATGAGCCTATATTGTTAACTCGGAATAGATAGAAGAGGATGAGAATGAAAAAAAAAGAAAGATATCATTGTTCGACAGATGTATAGAAAAAGGGAAAATGACAGGGAGAGAGAAGAAATGTAAAGGGATACTGAAAACAGGAATTTGGAGAGAATCACACAAGGAAATGGAAAATAAGACTAGAATTAACCTGGTCAGAAAAATTAACTCAGACAGCAAAGGTAGTAAGGAAAAAATTAAGTTTTTACTGGAATATATCAGCTTTGGAAAAAGTGTATTTTTCCATTTTTGTATTTTGTAGCAGAGAAGGAAACATTTCTGTTTTTCTTTAGTGGTTCTGCACTGCTTACAAAGTCTGGTTTTCTTAGAGGTTTTGATTTCAGTTTTTAATTCCCTGTTTATTTCTAATTTTTGGCTCCTTATATTTTCTGTTGGATGAGAGTTTATCTGTATTCTGCATGTGTGACAGTGGTAAAGGATTCTAAAAGTGTGCAGTTCTTGTGTAGGAAACTGAACCCTTCAGCTTGTCCTGGTTTCCCAGTAGTAGTATATGGTGCTTTAGGGCCTAGTATATTTACAGAGCTGTCCTACATCTAACAAAAGGAAAGCGACTGATAGGGAAGCTAAGTTACAGGAAGAGTTGAGTAGAGATGACAGGAACAGGAGAAATGGTTATCTGTAGTTCTTCTCATCCATCCCTGTTGTCATCAGTGTAAATAAGATAGTTTCTGGAATGAGCATGATATAGAGGTGCACCAAGGGGTGGAGCCAGGAGACAGTGTGTGGGGCTGGGCGTGGGGCATTCACTAAAAATGTTCCTCAAAAATTGGATCCCCTTGGCAGCTCTGTAAATTTGCTTTTCATCTAAAGATTGTGTTAATTTTTGCTTCCTGCCGGGATGATGCTGAAATCTACCAATATGAAGTTGTAGAAATGGTGCAGACAGCACCCCAGAACTGGACTAGTTATTGCCTGTCTCTTCATTCTGCCTTCTACCTCTTTTCAGAAAAGTAAGTTACATGAGGAGGAATGTGTAGAATTAAAAACTCACACTATCTCAAAAAACAATGGGCCCAATATTCAAAGCGATTTAAATGGGCAGGATGATGATCATGATGGTTATGATGATGATGTCTACATATAACTTGCTTCTATCCTGCCTGCTCAGAGGGCCGGCTACTGTTATTCAGCAGCATCTAACTGGACAGTGCTGCTGAATATTGGCACTAGCCAGCCATCTTGGAACCAGACAAGAGAGGGGAGGCGCTGACAGCCTACAAGTCCCCAATAAAAACTCACATTTTATCCACATTGCAAGTTTCTTGGCTTATCCTTCTAGGCCAGCGGTTCTCAAACCTGTCCTGAGGGCTCCACAGCTAGTCAGGTTTTCAGGATATCCACAATGAATATTTATTAGAGAGATTTGCTTGTACTGTCTCCACTTAGCGCATGCCTTTGTGTGGTTCCTGAAGTGGCATTTGAAGCTGATATCCAATTTTGATTGTCTTAGCTGAGTAGGAGCCTTGCTACTTTGCGAGTAAGTTGATTTTTGATCGAATATGGCTTTATTTGTTTATTTTTTTATCTTGGGAGGAAACTATGAAAGTATAAATGTTGGGTGTGGGGTTTACCTACTGCACCTTATTTTAGTTCATACCCATCTAATCCTGTGATTAGGCAATCAGGCAAATACTTGCTAGACTGTTCTTATTATAGTGAATTCCTTCAAAAAGGCGGTAAATAAATCCTAATAAATAAATAAATATGTCTAGATCTATTGTTATGTTAACAAGAAATAGAAAACAGCGTCTATATAAACAATGATCTAGGCATATTCATAAAAAGGGGAATGAAAGATATCTTAAACAGGTCTCTTTAGAAAGTTTTCAAAATCCTGATTCTGTTCCTATTCTTTATTATGTGAATGCTCGCTCCTTCAGGAACAAGGTTAATATTATCAGAGATGGATAGTTGAGGCTCAACCTGGTTTTATGTTTTTTTCTGAAACATGGTTGTTAATGAATAATGATCCCATATTGAATGACCTTTGTCCATTAGGGTATAAATTTTTGTCTTTGGGTCAACAGGTGTCACGTCTGTGGCCGTGACCACCCTCAGCCTTACCTTCTTTCTGGGGGTCAGCAGCTCTGCTGGCTTCTGTTTGTGTTTGTCTTGTCTCTAGTCTCTGGGCTGATTGGTTCACTAGACCTCACCTGTGTGGGCTATGCCTCTCTAGGGAGCCAGCATCTAGGATGGCTGCCACTAGCTCTGTGCCAGCTTCCAAGATGGCTCCTGCTTGTCTTTCCTGTGGGCTCACTTCCTATGTGTGTCAAGCCTCTCTTTGGGGTCTGTGTACTTCCTGCTTCTGCCCTACTGCTGGTGACTCATCAGTGAGAGCCTTCATAAGGAAGTGCTGTGCTTGCAGTCGAAGCCTTTTGTATAAGTGTTATGTTCTTAGGCCAGGTCAGGTTAGTAAGTGTCTGCTGCACTACTGCTTAGCCTCTCTCTGGGTTCCAGCCCAGTTTCTTTCTGTGTGTCTGTTGTCCTTCCGTGGGGGGTCTTCCCTGCCACGGTCTGTCTGTGGACTGCGGGTCCTTCTTGAAGCCTCTGCTCCAGGCTTACCCTGTGTTGGGGTGAAGCCTCTGTTCCTGGCTTACCCTGGGTTGGGGTGAAGCCTTTGTCCGGGTTTGTTTTCTGTCTGTATGCGAAGCCTCAGCCTTTGTGGGTTCCCCAGTCAGTGTGTGGAACGGCCGTGGCTTCAGACCCTTGGCCTGTTCTTCCTGGTTACTCTGTTTGCTGTGCTGCCTGCCCAAGACCCTTGGCCTGTTATTCCTGGTTTGCTCTCTTTACCCTGAACCCTGCCTTGCCTAGCCTGTGTGCCTACCCTGCTTGTATATCCTGAGGGTATATCCTGTATCCTGTATCTGTCTGACTAGTGTGTATTTCCTGGGTGATTATTCCTGAATCCTGTCTCCACCTAGCTAGAGAGTTTACTCTGTGGGTATTCCCGGATCCCCGTTCTGCTTAGTGTGTATGCTGCCCTAGTCCTTGCTCCTGCTAGCTTCTGTACGCCTTGTGTTCCTTGGTCTGTCTTCTGGGTCTTGCTAGTGGCTGTGCAGCAGCACACTGTCTGAGTGTAGTTCCTAGTCTAGTCTCCCTCGTGTATCCCAGACCCAGGGTGGGTCCTCTGGATCTTCAGTTCCTGCCTTATCCTGCAAGTCCTGCCGGCCGCCTGCACTTCGGAGCTCAACTCCGGAGGAACGGTGGCTAGGTGCAGGTGAAGCTGTTCCTGTCTCATCTGTTCTAGTTGCCTGCCTTGTACTACTCCAGTCCAGAGTTCCAGTACTGCTCTTCTGTGTTTCCAGTCCCCAGGTGGTCTTGCCTGCCGCTGCTGCTCCTCGGCAGTAGCCCAAGGGTTCACGAACTCCAGTCCTGCCTCGAGGACCTGACAGAATGCCAAGGCCCTCGAGAACGCGACAACAGGGTAGAGGAGAGGTGGGATTGGCATGGTATATAGGAATTTTTAAAATATTTCCTTGGAAGAATCCTTTACCTCTTCATTTTTAGAGATCTTATGTTGTAAAATTTATGATCCTTCCTTAATAGGTTTATTATCCTGTATACTATTCTACTGTTTCCCAGGTAAATGGACAGGTGTAAAAGATGATTTTTATGACTATAAGGAAAAATATGCTAAATTCCTCTTATAATTTACTCTTGGACGATGTAAAGTTACATTTGGAACAACTGGACAATAATAAGGGAGAATTGAGGACATTTTTAGATGATCTGAATCTTGTATTACCCACGTTACAATCTACTCATGAAAAAGGACACCAATTGGATTTTATCTATTTATTTATTTATTTATTTGTTACATTTGTATCCCACATTTTCCCACCTTTTTGCAGGTTCAATGTGACTTACATAATACCGTGAAGGTGTTCGCCAACACTGGTAGAGAAACAAATACAATAAGGTGTTGTGTTCAAATAAGGTTTGTGTGTACAGACACATTTAGGAATCATGAAGAGGAACAGAAGAGTTAATTTATGACATTACGAGCTTTGGTTTCATTGTGTTTAATTTTTCAGGCGTTTAAGTTGGGTCGGTTGGGTATGCCTTTTTCAACATGTTGGTTTTTAATAGTTTTCGGAAGTTTAGATAGTTATACGTTGTTTTCACGGCTTTTGGTAGTGTGTTCCATAATTGTGTGCTTATATAGGAGAAGCTGGATGCATATGTTGATTTGTATTTGAGTCCTTTGCAGTTTGGGTAGTGGAGATTTAGGTATGCTCGTGTTGATCCGATTGTGTTTCTGGATGGTAGGTCTATGAGGTTGGTCATGTATCCCGGGGCTTCGCCGTAGATAATTCTGTGAACCAGGGTGCAGATTTTGAAAGCTATACGTTCTTTTATAGGGAGCCAGTGCAGTTTTTCTCAGAGGGGTTTGGCGCATTCGAATCGCGTTTTTTTCAAATATGAGCCTGGCTGCCGTATTTTGAGTGGTCTGCAGTTTTTTTATGAGTTGTTCTTTGCACCCTGCATAGATTCCGTTGCAGTAGTCAGCATGGTTTAGTACCATTGATTGTATCAAATTACGAAATGTTTCCCAAAGGGAGGAATCGTTTCACTTGTTTGAGTTTCCACATTGAGTGGAACATTTTCTTAGTTGTAGATTTCACTTGGCTCTCAAGTGTAAGGTTCCGGTCGATCGTAACGCCGAGGATTTTCAGGCTATCTGAGATGGGGAGGGTGTAATTCGGGGTGTTTATATTTGTGAGTTTGTACGTATTGTGTTGGGATGAGAGGATAAGGCAGTGTGTTTTTTCTGTGTTGAGTTTTAGTTGAAATGCATTAGCCAATGAGTTCATGATCATGCTGAGATTGATTTTGTTCGTGATTTCGGTCAGGCCATGTTTGTAAGGAATATATATTGTGACATCATCTGTTTAGACGAATGGGTTAAGGCCTCGATTGGATAAGGACTTGGCTAGTGGGGTCATCATTAGATTGAATAGGATTGGTGATAATGGGGATTCTTGAGGTACTCTGCAGTCTGCTTTCCATGGTGATGATATTTTTGAATTTTGATTTCACTTGGTATATTCTGGTGGTTAGGAAGCCCTTGATCCAACTGAGCATGTTTCCACCTATCCCGAAGTAGTCTAGGAGTTGTAAAAATATATTATGGTTTACCATATTGAATGTACTTGACATGTCGAATTGAAGGAGAAGTATGTTTTTACCTGTTGCTATTTCCTGCTTGAATTTGGCTAAGATAGTAACTAGTACTGTTTCGGTACTGTGGAGGGGGCGAAATCCTGATTGTGATTCTTTGTAAAATTGGGAATCTGTTTATGTAATCATTCAGTTGTTTGGTTACCATGCTTTCTATCAGTTTGACAGCCAGTGGGATAGATGCAACTGGGCGATAGTTTGTAAGTTCGTTTATTTTTTTTTTGGTATTGGGGTGAGTAGGATGTTGCCTTTTTCCTTGGGGAAGAAGCCGTGTTGGAGCATGTAGTTTAGGTGGGATGTGAGGTCTGCTATGAAGCGGTCGGGGGCAGATTTTATAAGGTAGCTGGGGCAGATATCCAATTTGCAGTGAGTGTTGGAAAACCTATGAATCGCCTGGGTAATTGTTTCGACGGAGAGGAGAGTGAAGTTAGTGCAGGTTTGGTCCGCTGGGTATTTGCCCGTGATTGGGTCCAGACCGGTGATGAAGTTCTCAATATCAGTAATGTCCTGGGGTAGTGTTTTGCATAGGTTTACAATTTTTTCGTTGAAGTATTTGGCGAGTTTATCTGCAGATGGGATGTCTGTATTCGTTGTGTTGACCGGGGTTGTGTCTAGTAATTTATTAACTAGTTGGTATAGTTTCTTCGTATCTTTGTAATCTGGCCCTATTTTAGTTTTGAAGTAGGACCGTTTAGTCTGTCTTTGTGCTTGTTTCCATGCATTGAGTGTGTGTTCATCTTTGATTTTTTTCAATGCTCGTTCAAGTTTCCTGGATTGTGTTTTTAGCTTTTTCAATTCGTCATTGAACCATGGTATTGAGTTATGTCTTTGGGAGATTCTTGTTCATAGGGGTGCTAATTTGTCTAGTATACTTTCGCATCTTTTATCCCAGTCTAAGAGGTAGTGTATGGAGTCCATTTGTGCTGACCATTCGTTGTTGTAGATCTGTTGCCAGAATATATTCGGGTCTATTTGGCCTCTTGTGCTGTAGGTTGTGTGTTCTTGTATGAGGTGTGAGCCCTTCTTCCTCCATTTTAGGGATAGGTTTAATTTGTAGTGATCGGACCATGGGGTTTCTGTCCAGTTAATGTCTGTTATTATTAAGTTTTGGTCTGTGGACAGTTTGTGTGCGATAAGGTCAAGTCTGTGCCCTGTGATGTGGGTTGCCTGCATGTGTGGCCATTTGAGATCTCATAGGTGGAAGAATTCTATGCATTCTCGTGCGTTGGTGGAGTTTGTGTCTTCTAGGTGGAGGTTGATATCTCCTAGTACTAATATATTGGAGTTGGATACACAGGTAGTTGAGATGAAGTCCATGAAGTCTGATTGGCTTTCATTCCATTTGCCTGGTGGTCTGTAAAACAAGACGCAGTTTAGATGATCATGCAGGAATTTGTTTGGATTCTGATGGAGGCAATTTCGAGTTGAGTTGTTATGGATTCGACAGTAGTTTTGGTGGTAAAGTGGGATCGGTAGATTAGTGCTATGCCTCCGCTTCTCTTTACCTTCCTGGTCCAGTGAATGATTTTGTAATCTGAAGTGCAAAGATTAAGGATTATGGGGTCCTTTTGATCATGGATCCATGTTTCATTGATGAAAATTAGGTCGAGTGGTTTTGTTAACTACGGATCTGGCGTTGATGTAACCCACCTGAATTTTTTGGTAAGGGGCTTCCGTGTTTGGTATTTTATGGATTTTATTTTAGGTGTCGATTCTTTGGTAGTGTGTGACTATTATTTCCTTTCTTTCTGTTCTGTTGATGTTCTCCGCATGTGGATAATCTTCCTTTGTTTTGGTTATTATTTTCATTTTGATGAGGTGTAGAGAATCTGATCCGTCTTTGATGGTTGTGTCATAGGGGTATGATGTTCTTTTCTAGGAGTGGGACGGTTAGTGTTTGGATCAGGGATAAGGAGTAGGTTACTAGGTGTAGGTTAATGGTGTTCATTTCGGGATCAGTTCAATTTGATTTCTTGTTGGTTGTGTTCAATAGGGTGTGTGATAGGGCTTGGTACTTGGGATGGGATCTGATGTTCTGGTATTAGGTGTTTGTGTAGTTTAAGGATTGCCTTGGCTCATCAGTTGCTCCGGGTCCTGTGTCATGCTGGTGAACAGGGGGATGGGAGGTGAAAGGGTAATATTCTGGGCTAATGTGCTTCTTTGAGATGGCTCTTGTCGGTTAATTGCTTTTAATTGTGACAAGTCAGTAGCATTGGGTTGAGCAGTGGCAATCAGTACTCTCGTGATGTCTCGCTTATCAGAGGATTCTGTTACTGATTAGATACAGATTTTTTTTTTTTTTTACTCACAGTCACATGTTCGGGGATGTTGGCTCAGGGTGTTGAGACTCCATGATTCAGCATGCTGTGTCGGTGGATAGAGGTAGGATTTTGAGGAGAGACAGCTATTTTACTAAGCAGGAGGAAGGTTGAACAGGTAGGGTAGATTGGCTAGGTGGTTGGATCGTGCAATATCTCTTCGGGGGGTGTGGGCACTGGGTTCCTTATCAGCGGCTGCAGAACGATGGCGGAGGTGGAGTCGGAGGCCGGTTGCAGCCTAAGTCACCCTTCGGCTGTGCGGTCTCACGAACTCGTTTACAGGGTGCCCCTTCGCTCTGGCACTGTTCATCGGCATTATTGCTTTTGTGATGCGACGCCGTCTGCTGGGTCTTTGTGCTCACTAAGGTGCTGCAGCTGTTGTTCCGCTGGGTAGCTCTGCCGACTCAGCGGTGGATGAGGGGGGAGAGCCAGGCGCGCGATCTCCTATTCTCTAGATATTCTGGGTCAAATTACTTTCTCCAGACCAATTTGGCCTCATATTGTTTGGTCTGACCACTTTCTGGCATCTTTTAATATCAACTGGTGGCCTTCTTCATCGAGAAATTTGAATAGGTTTAGTCCAGCAGTTAGGTCCTGTAGGCGAAAAATTGATCAGATTCACTTTTGGAATATTATTGTTCCCAAGATTCCTTTAATGAAAGATGAACAGATTTCTTGGATGAATAATTGGAATAGGAATTATTTAACTGTGTTAAATGAAATAGTTCCTATGTATGAGAAGAAAATTAAGAAACCAAGTAATAGGTGGTATTCAGAAGACTTGCTAAAATTAAAGCATGAATGTAGACTATTGGAGAGAATATGGAGGAAGGAGAAATTGACTCTGAATAAGATTAACTGGAGGAAGGGAATAAATATATATAAGAAAACTATAGTTCTTGCTCAGAAAGAGTATTATTCTACTATTATTGCTAGAGATGTATCCAATGTGAACAAATTGTTCCTACTACTACTACTACTATTTAACATTTCTAGAGCGCTACAAAGTGTACGCAGCGCTCTACAAACACAGAAGAAAGACAGTCCCTGCTCAAAGAGCTTACAATCTAATAGACAAAAAGTAAAGCATTTAAATTTAAAATATTTAAGCAGTCAAGCACAAGAGAACAGTCACAGAAGGACTGAAGATGTTGAAGGGTGGTCAGTGTGATTAGGTGTAACTCTGGTTGGAGTAGTAGTAGTAGTTCCAGGTAGTAAATAATTTGTTTGATACATCGCACATTCATGAGAAGACTGGAGAGCTTTTACCTTGTGCTGATCAGCTGGCTGATCGTTTTAAAACAAAAATTGAGGTTTTTTTTGCTTCTTTGCATAATGACACTATTATGAAAAGTAGAACAAACTATACTTGCTATTATGATGATAATTGGCCAGCAGATTGCTCTTGGGATGCTTTCTCTAGTGTTTCAAAGGAGGAATTGAATTCTTTATGCATTAAGTTTGCTAAATCACACTGTTAACTGTTCTACTCACTTAATGAAAACAGCACCTAAAATTTTTAAGGAGGCCCTGCTCCGCTGGATCGAAGATTCGTTTGCCTCTGATATTTTTCCAAAAGAGTTCTCTGAGATTATTCTTACTCCAATATCGAAAAACCCTTTAAATTCAAAAGGAAATTTGGACAGTTATAGACTGGTAGCTTCAGTATCTTATTTTGTTAAGATATTGGAGGCTTTGGTGACTAGACAGCTGGTGAGTTATCTTGAACAGTGAGTTATTGCACGTGTCCCAGTCCAGGTTTTGGGTTAACCACGTACACAAACTCTAATGGTCACACTCTTGAACCATGTTAAATCTTGAGTAAAGGTCAAAAAACGCTCTTTATGCAACTAGATCTTTCTAGTGTATTTGACTTGGTTGCTCATGAGGTGTTACTTGAGATCTTCGATGGTTTTGGCATTACTGGTAAGATGCTGTCATGGATCTGGGGTTTCCTGATATGTAGATTCTACAGAGTGAAGATACAAGGGTTGCTTTCAAAAGGCTGGGTTCAGCCATCAGGAGTCCCTCAGGGATCTCCCTTATCACCCATTTTGTTTAATGTGCTTATGTGTCCGTTGGGTAAATTGTCTGGAAAAAGAAGGTTATCAAGTTTATATTTATGCAGACGATATAACAATAGTTTTTCCTTTTATGGTAGATCTTAAAGAAGCACACTATCTTAAATTAAATAGGGAGAAAACTAAGGTTTTTTTGTTGGGGACTAAGCAGAGTTCAAATTTGGATTTAAAATTCAATATCGATGGCGATTTCTATTCCCTAGAATACTCTGTTAAGATTCTGGGTGTCCTGTTAGATGAGAATTTAAGTATGGAAAATCAAGTTAATTTCTTAGTACAAAGCTCTTTCCACATGATGAGAAAGTTGAAGAGTTTTAGAAAATATCTGCCAGAAGATTTATTTGGATTGGTGGTACAGTCACTCATTCTGAGTAAATTGAATTATTGTATTATTGTCTATTGTCTAGGTTTGTCTAAACACATCTTTAGAAAAATCCAAACTATTCAAAATGTGGCTGTTCGTTTGATCTTCTCTCTTAAAAAATATGGTCATGTTACTCTGTTTTTTTTTTTGTTATATTGCACTGGTTTCCAGTTGAAGCTAGGGTACTTTTTAAATTAGCGTGTTTACTATATGATTGTTTTGCCCTTATTCTTCAATATATGCTATGCTGCTTCAGTCTTAAAATATAATAATTGTAAACCATCTTTTTTCCTCCTTCCTAGTCCTTGGGGAATTATTTCAAATAAATTGTTTACTAGGCTGTTTTCTTATCAAGCTGCTTCTCTATGGCCAGTTTTGTCACCTATTGTAAGCTGTATACCTAGTTATGCCACCTTTAAGAAGAATTGAAAGACGTTTCATAAACATGTAATAAGGAAACAGTTATATTGTAATGTACACAGTAATATAATTATTTACTGTTAAATCTTAGATGTCTTATTAATCTAGTATCTTGGTTGTGATCCACTATGAACTATTTTTTTGGTATGAGCGAGCTATAAATGAGCTAACTGTAAATGTAGACCAGTTAACTTCATTGTCTTGTGCTGATCAGCCTTCATCAGGCGTGGTACTGTAGGTCCATATAAATTCACAATGCATTAGAGGCCATGTGGGGCCATCGAAGTAAGGGAAAGGGCTACCTTAGTACTTTCAAGATATGAGGACCCTAAAGCCAATCTGCCAATGTCCTATGGTGCGCTGCTTGATAATATTGATAATAGCAGGAGACTCCCATAATCCCCCCGAGTCCGCAACTGATACAGTACATCCCGTCGGACCTGGGGCATCCTTCTCCAGATATAGGCAAAAACCTTACGCTGTAAACCCTGAAAGAACTTCTCTCTCCTTGTCGCCAAAGCACTGCAACTTGAGTAGTATAAGTTGATTTAGGGTGCAAAATGGAGAGTTAAATCTATAGTTAAATCGGGTTTATAAGAGGGTGTCTGGAGAAGCACTAATCACCGTCTGCTCCAGGTCATGGCATCACATGATCTCCTTTATAGAGTAGGATTAAATGGTCAGTATTCTCACTGGAGAGGGTAGATAGTTGGGTTCCCCAGAGATCTATGTTGGAACCACTGCTTTTTAACATATAAATGATCTAGAGGTGGGAATAACTAGTGAGGTAATTAAGTTTGCTGATGGTACTGTTAGGGGAAAAGTGTACTGTGCTATGTTGTAACCCCTTTCCAAAGCTATGCTTTTTACCCAGAGGTGATATTAAAAGGAAGAAACCTTTCTCTATGAAAATTAAGAACTTTATTTAGGTGTCAATTAGAAAGAATCACAATGTAAAATTAGTGGTACAAGATTAAGGTTTGTAAAATGACAGGAAGCATGGCTGGATCAGTTATTGCACGTGTCCCAGTCCAGGTTTTGGGTTAACCACTGTACAGAAACAAGCTAAGCACACAAAACAAATGAATTATTAGCAGAGTCAATCCTAGCACAACTGAAAGGAACATCAGCTTCTAGGTCATGTTGATTGTTTGCATAGCTAACCCATATACTCACCAAGCTTGTTACTCTGAGATGATAACAAAATTCAGGCTAATAACACAGGAATTAAGGATTCTCTGCTTTTCCCTGGATGCAAGGAAATCAGACAGTCATACTTTCTTCCCTCATCTACTCACAATCATGCAGGTTTTCTGCACCCCCCCCCCCCCCCACCACCACCAAAAAAAAGACACCTTTCCAGTTCTCATTTTTTTTATAATAAACTTAAATAATGGACCCCAGTGGGAAGCTCCACTCCTGTTCTATGTGTCCTAGGGCATCCGATGATGTGGCAGTAAATGGTCCAGGGAGGAAAATGTTTTCAGACATCTCGTCAGTTTACCATTGTTCACTGTCACAAATCGCCTAGCCACCCACCTGGGGTTACCCTGCAGCCACTTAGAGGGTCTATCCCCAGCACAGCTCAGGTCCAACTGCACCTGCCGCTTGTGCTCTACACTAGCACCCTCCTCCCACCGACTGAGTCACAACCAACTCTGGGTGAGTGTCCTGCTTCCAAATTCTCCCCAGTGATTTCTAGGTTACTGGGGCCACACCCCCAGTGGTCCCATAGTTCCCAGAAAGCACTCACAGACCCAACACACAAACTACCAGGATTTTTTATTACTCCAGACAAGCAGAGCGAACAAACGGAACAGTTCTGTTTATTCTTAGAACCGTGGACAAAAAAAATGTGCAAATAGCAAACAGTAACAAATAACTGAAAAATGGATCAATTAGAAAACTAGCTAAACATGGGAAGATCAGGACATATTATTCACCGAGCCTCAGTAAAGATCTCTCTCTCTCTCTCTCTCTCTCTCTCTCTCTCTCTCTTTCTCTCTCTCTCTCTCTCTCTCTCTCTCTCTCTCTTTCTTCCTGACTAAGACTGAACTCAAAACTAGTAAAATCCAAATAAGATGAACTCCTGGGCCAATCAGAGCCCAGTCAACAAGATTTGAAATATATACTGCTTCTTGCTTCCTGTTTGTGTCAAACTAAAGAAAAAAACATTCCATTTTCTGTAACAGCTTTAAGCATAAACATGCACCATCTGCTGGCCAATTAGGAGAAATACACTTCAGTCATAATTAAAACAGGCAAATATCCAATACATTTTACAGGCTTAAAACACACTGTTTCTGCACAGTCACTTCCAATGTCTTCACTTTGCACCCCCCTTTTCAGAACCTTCCATTGGTCCAGTTCATCACTCTCATTAGCTTATCTTGGGGCACTCTGAGCTGAATATCCTTCCCAAGGATCTGGGTCAGCCTGGCCTCTTCTACATATACTGCCTGAGTAAATGCAAATGTCACTTGCATGAATGCAAACTTGGCCCCAGTTTATCCCGAACTTAACAATAACATCCAAAGATGAATTAAGGAACCAGCTTTGCCCTGTGTCCTGTGGCTTGTCACTGTATAATCATCTCAGAGTAATATGGCTCCCCTGTCCTCTAATTAAAAATCCTATCTTAGCCTAAGTATTCCATGAGATCTTTAACAATTTTTTTTCCTAACACTGCAAAGTTATTCAAAGTTGTTAAATCACAAGAGGATTGTGAAAAAATACAAGAAGACCTTACAAGACTTGGAAGACTGGGCATCCAAATGGCGATGGCATTTAATGTAAGCAAGTGCAAAGTGATGCATGTAGGCAAGAGGAATCCAAACTATAGCTATGTAATGCAAGGTTCCATACTAGGAGTCCCCGCCCAGGAAAAAGACCTAGGTGTCATTGTTAATGATACATTGAAACCCTCTGCTAAGTGTGCAGTGACCGCTAAGAAAGCAAATATATTGTTAGGAATTATTAGGAAAGGAATAGAAAACAAAACTGAGAATATTATAATTCTGTTGTATCACTTCATGATGTAACCGCACCTCGAATACTGTGTGCAGTTCTGGTTACCACATCTCAAAAAAGGTATAGTGGAATTAGAAAAGGTACAGAGAAGGGAGACGAAAACGATAAAGGGGATGAGATGACTTCCCTATGAGGAAAAGTTAAAGAGGATAGGGCTCTTCAGCTTGGAAAAGAGATGACTGGGGGAGATATAATAGAGGTCTATAAAATATTGAGTGGAGTGGAACGGGTAGACGTAAATCGCTTGTTTACTCTTTCAAAAAATAGAAAGACTATGAGGCATGCAATGAAAATACTAAGTAGTAAATTTAAAACAAATCTGAGAAAATAGTTCTTCACTCAACGTGTAGTTAAAAACTGAAATTTGTTGCCCGAAAATCTAGTAAAAGCTGTTAGCAGGATTTTATAAAGGTTTGGATAATTTTCTAAAAGAAAAGTCCATAAGCCATTATTAAGATGGACTTGGGAAAATCCATTGCCAATTCCTAGGATAAGCAGTATAAAATCTGTTTTACTCCTTTGGGATCTTGTCAGGTACTTGTGACCTGGATTAGCCACTGTTGGAAAGAGGATGGACTTGATGGACCTTCGGTCTATCCCTGTATAGCAATGCTTATGTTCTTATATAACTGACTGCAAATATTTCAACAGGCCCTAGAACACTAATACCTATGGGAGGTACATACTGGAAAATGAAACAAGCTGATTCCCCCCCCCCCCCCCCCCCCTATCTACAGGAAAATTGACCACAAATTGGAAATTGGAATTTGCAAGCAAAAACTGAATTGGAAACTCTGAGTCCATATGCAGTACAATACTGGAGAAAAGAGAAACAGAAATTAATTTCTTCTTGTCCTATTGCAAAATAGAAAAAGCTCAGAGATGTTCATTTCCCAAAGCTAACAGAAAATCAAACTTCCAGCAAAAGAATGAGCAAGAAAAGCTCATATTATCAGGGGAAAGCAGGAGAAGCAGCAAATTAGCTGCAAAATTTGACATCCTGCCAGACCACCAAAAAATGTGGTATGGCCAGCAACTGTAAGAGCATAAGAAAAGTCATGCTGGGTCATACCAAGGTCCATCGAGCTCAGCATCCTGTCTCACATATTAGCTAGTTCAGGTTATAAGTACTCAACAGGTCCCAAAAAGTTGATCTACTTCTCATAGCTCATTTCCACTGATAAGCATTGGTTCTCCCAAGTCTGCTGGCTGGTAAATTTTTATAGACTTTTCCTCCAGGAGCTTGTCCAAAGTCTTTTTGAATCCTTCTCTGTTAGTTGTCTTGGCTACATTCTCTGGTGACAGATTCAACAGTTTAATTATGCACTGTGTGAAAAAAAACAAATCTAAGATTTGTTTTCAATCTGCTGGTGGTTAGTTTCATAGAGTGTCCTCCTGTTTTAAAAACCATTCCCTATTTTACTGTTCCACCCCAGTCATGTTATTATAAACTTCTTTTATATCCCCTTTTCCAAACTGAAAGCCCATTTCCATTATTTTCTTTTAGAGATGGGGTAACCAGAATTGTACACAGTATTCAAAATGTGATTTCACCATGGACCTATATAAAGGCAAAATGTTGTTCTCAATTTTGTTCTCCATCCCTTTTCAAATAAGCCTGACATTCATGTGCTTTTTTTTTTTTACAGTTGCAATATACATCACTAGAGCCATGGAACTCTCTATTTCTCTTCTTTCCTTATATCTTCTTGCTTTATTACTTACAATATTACTTTGTGGTGGCATGTCCATATTTCTAGAGCACTAAAATGTCTTGAATGGAATTGTATATAGCAGTTGTGAGCACCAAAGTTTGATTTCACACTACTGCTCGCTTGAAGTCCATGAGTCTTCTTTCTCATGCCAGCCTGTGACCTCGCAGATTCACCTCTGCTCTCAGTCAGGCTCTGTATTGACACTCCCTCTAACTTTGGGCAAGTCACCTTGGGCTTGATGCAAACCTGAGTACTACTGTGTATCAGCTGTGAAGAGTAATTTATGCCTTTGTAATTCCTGAATCATTGATAAGCTTGCCCAGTTTGGGAGTCAATTAAAACACATTTTGTAGCCAACAGCCAGCTGAAATAACAGCTGAGGTTGGAAGCTGTTGGATTAAATTTGAACCCGAAACAGCTGTTTCAGTATCCCTCAGTACTTTAATTCTAATAGACCTTTGTAGCATCTGTTTTGACTTTTTCTCTCCAAAATCAAAACTAGCTGGTCCTTATTTACATTCTCCCCAGCTGTTGCTTTTCTACCACTTTGATTTTTCTCATCTTGGACATCTCCACCTTCATTCATCACTCCCAGCTATTAAAGGCTTGTTTTCTTCTATAGTTCCTTCTCTTCCTTTTCATTTGTTACATTCTCCCTTTTCTCAATGTCTTTCCTTCCATTGTTTTCTCCCTTAAGGAAGTTTACTTTAACCCCCCCCTCCCTTGAATCCTACTGGTTATCATCTTGTTAAATTACTGTTGTGCATATTATGATCTTGAAAAATCATATATTTGACTTCTATATATTTTTTGCTGTCATCTTTTTTTTTTTTATTGCACTTTTAGAAAATAGCATGCAAGTTATACACTTAAATAAGCAATATGGAACCACGAGTATATTCCTAAGAAAAGGAGAGCAATATCAGGAAAAGCAATCATTCCTTCTTAGACCTCAAAAATAAGAGGGGAGTGGAACATCAAGACAAGGAGATCATAATAAAGAAAAATAACTAAAGAAAAGGCATTATTGTGAAAATAGAACCCTTCCCGTTAAAATGCCATGCAATATCAACTATATTGGGCCTTTCCTGTGACAATGTTTTCTAAATCTAAGAAAGTTCTCAATTGCTCTGACTGAAAAAAACAATTTATACCCAAATACCTTATCAGGCATTTGCAAGGGTACGCTAAAGGAAAAGATGTCCCCAAAGTCAATGCTTCTTACCCCATAGCTAAAAAAGCTTTCCTTTGCTCTCAAGTTCGCCTTGTTACATCAGGATATATCCACACCTTTTTGCAGTAAAAAAAGAACCTGAGAATTCCGGAAATACAACTTCATAACTGCATTCAAGTTCTGCTCAGAAACAAATGATACCAGCAATATTACCTTTTCCGAGTCCTCGGTAACAGGTGATTCAAGTATTGCTGATATATTAAGATACTCGGTTCTTGGAATTTTAGCCATGATCTCTGGCTAGTACCCTGACAACAATCTTGAAGGAACATAGTAATCCTTATTTAATGAAGGAATAGCTTCAGCAGGAAAATTTTAAATTTCGATTAACTATCTTTTAAACACATCCACGGGAGTAGTCCAAAAAAAACAGAGGTTTAATCTTCTATTATAATTCTCAATCAGTTCAATCTTTCTGTGTATAATAAATTTATCCTTAATTATAGCTAAAGATGTAGCTTGCAAAGTTTTTACCTCCTCTTAAGAGATGTAATCTGGCCAGAAAACTCACTTTGTTTCATCCATTTTCTTAATTAAATCATCAGATTTACTCACAAGTGTTGAAACTTGGAGATTCCAAGATGGCGCTGTGAATGGACGCACCTGTGTTTGCTCCTGGAGGCTGCTGTGTTTGTGAGTTTTCCTCGGTGCCTCTGTAGCCTCGTCACCGATGGGGAAGCGGAGGGGGAAGGTAAAGGAATATCCCTCGGTTCCTGTGACCTCCTCGATGATGAAACAAACAACCCTGCAATTTCCCAGGCAGCAACCGGGTCCTCAGGGAACTTCGACCCCCTCTGCAGCTCTCGGCCCTTCGGAGTCGATCGAGAGTGGAAACGGGCTTCCCTGAGCCCTGTGGAGCGAATTGCACCTCCCCAGCCTGGAGGAGAGTTGCTGGCTGTTCAAACAGAGACAGACGCCAAAGTGGCTCAGCTGGTCCTGTCTGAGGGTGTGACTGCAGCAACGGAGATAGATTCTCAACTTCGGGAAACATTACTACAACAGGCTTCAAAGGTATTGCCTCAAGCTATTGTTTCCAAGTTAGCTCGTGCTGATAGTCTATCTAAAACTCCACCTGTGGCTAGTGGAGTGATTAGACCAGCAATTGTGACGCTGGAGTCACTATGGGATATGGTTTACAATATCCAAACCTCTATGCAAACTACTTTAAAGCAGAATTCTTCTGATATTGACGTTCTTTCTGAGGCTGCCCTGCTTCAAGCACAAGTGACTGCACAGCAAACCCAGAAATTGGAACATGTGGATATCAAAATTCAAGAAATGGGATCTATAGAAACAGCTCTGGTTAAAGACAATAATTTCCTACATAAACGACTTGAATACTTGGAAAATCAGACTAAAAGACTTAACCTTAGGTTTCTTAATTTTCCCAAATCGCCGTTAATTTCTCCCTTGGAGATGGTTAAAAAATATTTGGTGGACATCCTAGGAATGGACAAGGACTCACTCCCTCCCATTACACGGGCTTATTACATCGGGAGTATTGGAGTGGGGGTAGGAAACAACCCCCCCCCCCCCCCGTAATAGGGGAAGGAATGAATCGGTGAGTTATCATTGTATAGGTTATATTGCACTTGCTGTTGTAATATTGTTGTTGTTTGAGATGCCTGTACCTGAGGCCCTGAGATAATAAAAACAGTTAAAAAAAAAAAAAAAGAACCTTGCCCACGGAACCTCAGTCTTAATTAAATTTAACTGAATTTTTGGAAAGTTCTTTAGAAGTAATAACTGAACGAACAACCCTCTTAGTAACTTTTGCATTTGAAATGGACAGAAATAATATATTTCGATTGTACTTTAGATCTATGACTGCACAATTTCTTGGTGCTAAGATACAAATATTTCCTAATTTAAACAAGGATATGCAAAAAAAGAAGACGGGAATTCATGGGGTTGAAACCAAGAATCATCGCTTTGGATGCAACTTTTGTATTAAAATTTGCATGTAGATGTCTAATATCCTTAAATTTGATTAATTATGGGTTGTTTTTTTATCTGAAGAACATACAGAAATTCATAATATCTAAAGAAGGGGATGGTGGGTTTACCCTGAATGCTCAAACAGGTTAACTATGCTGAAAATCGTTTGCAGGTGTTTAGCGGTCCCCCTGTCTGATTTCTGTTAAAAGTTCCTTAATTTTATTTCCTTGTATCTTGTCTCAGTAATGTGGACAAATTTAGAAGTTTATTTTCCTCACCTTGATTAAAGGGAAAAATGATCTTATTTACATTTTATCTTTATTTCAATGCATTTATGTAATGTGAATGTAATAATGAAACTTATAAATAAATAATAAGACAAGAACAAAATTACGGAGCATATTCAAAAGCATGGGTTAGTGAGACAAAGCCAACATGGAGTTAGTGAAGGGAAATCTTGCCTCACCAATCTACCAGATTTCTTTGAAGGGGTGAACAAACATGTGGATAAAGGTGAACCCGCTGATATTGTGTGTCAGGATTTTCAAAAAGCATTTAACAGAGTACCTCATGAAAGACTCCTAAGGAAATTGGAGAGCCGTGGGATAGGATTGTGTTCTGTTGTGGATTAAAAACTGGTTAAAAGATAGAAAACAGGGAGTAGGGTTAAATGGTCAATATTCTCAATGGAGAAGGACAGATAGTGGGGTTCCCCAGGGGTCTGTGCTGGGACCGCTGCTTTTAAACATATTTATAAATGATCTAGAGATGGGAGTAACTAGTGAGGTAATTAAATTTGCTGACGACACAAAGTTATTTAAAGTTGTTAAATCACAAGAGGATTGTGCAATATTACAAGATGACCTTACCAGACTGGGAGACTGGGCATCCAAATGGCAGATGATGTTTAATGTGAGCAAGTGCAAAGTGATGCATGTGGGAATGAGTAACCCAAACTATAGTTACATGATGCAAGGTTCCACATTCGGATTCACCGACCAGGAAAGGGATCTAAGTGTCATAGTTGATACTTTGAAACCCTCTGCTCAGTGTATGGCAGTGGCTAAGAAGGCAGATAGAATGTTACGTATTATTAGGAAAGGAATGGAAAACAAAGATGAGGAGGTTTATAATGCCATTGTATTGCTCCATGGTGTGACTGCACCTCGAATACAGTGTGCAGTTCTGGTCACCGCATCTCAAAAAAAGATATAGTGGAATTAGAAAAGGTACTGAGAAGGTTGATGAAAATGATGAAGGGGATGGGACAACTTCCGTTTGAGGAATGGCTGAAACGGCTAGGGCTCTTCAGCGTGTTGAAAATAGTGATCTATAAAATTGAGTGGAGTGGAACGGGTAAACATAAATTGCTTGTTTACTCTGTCCAAAAATACTAGGACTAGGAGGCATGCAATGAAGCTACAAAGTAGTAAGTTTAAAACAAACCGGCGAATTCTTCTCTCAAGGTGTAAATAAACTCTGGAATTTGTTGCCAGAGAATGTGATAAAAGCAGTTAGCTTAGCAGGGTTTAAAAAAAAGTTTGGATAGCTTCGTAAAAGAAAAGTCTGTAAGCCATTATTAAGATGGACTTGGGGAGAATCCAATGCTTATTTCTAGGATAAGCAGCATAAAATGTATTGTACTGTTTTGGGATCTTGCCATGTACTTGTAACCTGGATTGGCCACTGTTGGAAACAATTATAGGCTTGATGGACTTTCAGTCTGTCCCAATATGGCAATACTTATGTACTTATCATGTTGGTTATTGAGGCTGCACCTCATTATCTGTTCTTGTTTTTCCACCTTGTTCCTCTCTCTGCCTCATCTAGTGCATACTGGTATAGTAGTTGTCACCTTTGCTATCTCCTTTTCTTTTCTACCAAACATGTCAACTCAGATTAAAATATTTTGGCCTCATCTTCCCAACATTCATTCTATTCGTCTGCTCCTTTTGGTTTGCACTATTAAAATTCTTATCCAAGCTCCTTTTGGTTTGCACCATTAAAATTCTTATCCAAGCTTACTTCTCCATAAGAAGATTATTGGAACTTCTTGTCGGCAGACCTACTTTACTCCTATCACCTTGTGTTTATAGTCCTTACTTCTAACATGTTGTCTGTTCCCCTTATTCCTCTGGCATCCTGTAAAATAAATGTTCAACCATTTTATGTTTACTTTGCTTGAAAGATGTATGGCAGTGTTGGCAGTTTCTAGGTGTTTCTGTTGTTCCATAACTTTACTTTGGCTTTATTTACAGGCAGAAATGGATATCGTTGAAAAATTGTCTACAATGATCCCATGTGAGCATGAAGACTTACTGAATATCACCCTACGATTACTGCTCAACCTCTCCTTTGACACGGGCCTGAGAAACAAGATGGTGCAGGTTGGACTGCTGCCCAAACTCACTGAGCTGCTCGGTAAGTTGAAATGCATTTCATGTACTTATCCTCCCAGATAATAGGCCAGGGGTGGCAGAACATAATATTGATGAGCGAGGCCAAACAAACCAGTCTCCAGCCCCACCCCCAAACCCTCTAGTTGCTGATGTCGTGATGGGCAAAATATTGTTGGGGCCATGGACCCTGTGGCACACTCTATTGCACTGCCTATGTAATAATGAGCAAGATTGGAGGGACAACTGCAGGATCTCATTGAGCTGTGGCCATACCACTTACTCAACCCTCTCTGCGTGCATGTGCTACAAGTGGAAAAATATGCACTGGCAAACAAGGAATTACTTACAGGATCTCACTGTGTTGTTAGTGTCTCTCGTAGTGTCCTGTGCCAAAGGCTGTAGAGCAGGCAGTGTAAATGCATACACCATTACCAGTTTAGTTCAACAGTTCTGTTGTCATTGTTCTTTGGCACTTTATCAAGCAATTCAGCTATGTAACAGAAACACTCTGATGTAATTACAACCTTCCCCTGCTTGATCAATCAAGTCCTGTCACACAGCACTGTGTGTGCAGAACACAAACTTTATCCTGTACTTACAGCCTATATCCCTGCTAGATCCATCTAGTGATAGAATAGAGATGGTTAACATCCAGGATCCCAGTGTTCATCCTGTTCCAAGATTCATCTGTGGCATGATTAAACAGGGAAATGAAAAATATTTAAGCTTTCATTTTTACTGAGTAATGAGAATATCCATCTCCTTATGCCTAACCCAAATGTAATTACAAATGGTAAAATATGAAGGAAAATGATTGAAATTTAATTAGCTGGTTCTGCAGTTTGTTCTTGAATGCACTGATTATACCCTAAATAAAGGCCAGCCTATAATCAAGAGCTTTGAAACTAGTTTGACTGTTAACTAATTGCATGTCCGTGGTACTTTTGGTTTTGTGATTCAGTCCTAAAGACCGAGCATGGTCATTGCTGACTGTATTTGGGAATCTGTGGGATAATACCTTAAAGCCCTCACTTCTCTCTTTCCCTTCCTGGAATTTGAAATGTATGTGGAAAGGAGCCTATTACTACCTCTCTGCAGTTGTCCTCAGATGGTTTGAACTGAACAACCAATGTTTTTCAAACTCCTTTGTAGGACAAAAAGTGAATTGAAGATGGAATATCAGAATGTTACTTAGATTCTAAAGTGCATTTTATTTTATTACTAGTAAAAAAGGCCCGTTTCTGACACATATGAAATGGGCGCTAGCAAGGTTGTCCTCGGAGTGTGTATGTTTGGGAGAGTGTATGTGAGAGTGAGTGTGTGTGAGAGAGAGAGTGAAAGTGCGAGTGTGTGTGTGTGTAAGAGAGAGAGAGTGTGGGTGTGAGTGTATGTGTGAGAATGAGAGTGTGTGCAAGTGCGTATGTGAGACACAGTGTGATTGTGAGTGTGTTTCACACAGATTCAGTGTGTGCGTGAGAGAGAGTGTGTGTGATACTGAGATGCTCTGTGAGACTGAGTGTATGAAACCAAGCGAGTGTGTGAGTGATTGTGTGACTGTCAGATGAGTGTGTGTGTGTTTGTGGTGTGGGTTCATGAAGCACTTGCAGAAGAGAGAGTGAGTGTGTGTGTTTGGGGGGGGGGAGGTTTGAGGTAGCAGGGCCAAATGATAGTGAGTGTGTGTGTGGGGGGGGGGTGTTTAGGGACGGCTGCCAGATTATTAAGTGAGTGTGTGGGGGGGGGGGGGGGGCAGTGGTTTCAGGAAGTGCTGCCAGATGAGTGACAGAGTGTGTGTGTGTGTACGGGATTTTAGGATGCGCTGCCAGATATGAGAGAGTGGTTTTGGGGGGGGAGGGGGTTCAGGAAGCGTTGCCGTAGTTAGAGAGTGTGTGTGTGTGTGTGTGTGTGTGTTGTAGGGGTGTCGGGGTCTGTGTTTGGGGTTTCAGCAGGGAAGAAGAGAGGTTTGGGGGTTGGTTATGGAAGCGCTGGCAGTTGATGAGTGTGTGTGTGAGGGTGTGTTTATTGTGCGTTTCCACATGAGAGAGTGTGTGTGTGGTGGGGTTCAGGAAGCGCTGCCAGATGAGAGAGTGAGTGTTTGTGTGTGTGTTTGGGGGGGGGGGGGGTGTTCAGGAACTGTTGCAAAATGAGAGTATGAGTGTGTGTGGGGGGGGGGGGGGGGCAGGGGTTTGAGGAAGTGCTGCCAGATTACAGAGTGAGTGTGTGTGTGCGTGTCTGTGGGGGGGGGGGGTGCGTTGAGGAGTTGTGGCCAATTGAGAGTAAGTGTTTTGTTTTGTTTTTTGGGTGGTGGGTTCTGGGACCGCTGCCAGATGAGTGATTGATTGTGTGTGGGGGGTGGGGGCTGGGGTTTCATGGAGCGGTGCCTGTTGTGAGAGTGTGTGTGTGTGTTTTTTCTTTCATTTTGAGTGGGGGATTGTATTGTGTTGAATTTCGAAGGAAGCAGAGGCTGCTTTCTGGGGTTGTTTGTTGTATTCCGTCTCCGCTTCCTCCGCGTGATGCACCCGCCGCGCGTTGCTCCCCCCCCCTCCTGCCGCCATTCCAGCCTACCGTGTCTTAGTTTTGCTGGCGGGGTACCCAAAATCCCGCCAGCAGAAGTCCTTTGTCGTGGGCTCTGCTGAGTGCCGCTTGATGTTCTGCATCTAGGCTGTGCAGGGCGGGGTTATGTGTGTCTTATGTCATGCACGTGCATGACGTCAGACGCACATAAGCCCTGCCTGCAGATCACGCTGGATGCGTTCTTGTGGGGTTTCGGGTTCCCCGGCGCCGGCGGCAAAGGTACACGTCGGTGGGTGGGTAGGGTTGGGGGTTCCTTCATGTGGATTGTGTTGCGTGTTTTTTTTTTTTGCAGGATTTTCGTGGGTGGCCTTGGGGGGGGGGGCGCGGGTGTGTTTGTTGCACCTGCAGCATGTGTTGGCTGAGGTTTTTTTCTTTTTTTTTTGCGGTTTGTCGTGTCTGTGTGTGGCTTTGTGGGGGGGGGTGCGGTGCGGGGGGTGGGTGTTGCACATCCTGGGGGAGGAGTACTGCTCCCCCTGCTTGTTTGTTTTTTGTTTTTCCTTGACTTTTTTTTATTTTTAAACGCTCCCTAAAGGTTCTTTTTGCTAAGGTTTTGAACTCACGTCATGACGTTTGACGTGAGGGCGGGGCTCCGAGTCATAGTGGGATGGCTTCACCACCATGAACTTACGAACCCTTGTGCTGTGAGTTCAGAAACCTTTGTCCTCAGATCGTTCAGGGTGCGTTTTATTATAGTAGATGATATAAAATCAGGATCGGAACAATCCCAGGTATTGGGTTACTTGAGAACCTGAAAATTGATGTGAGAGCATTTGTGCAGTATTGTGGATAATTGTGGGAACATGTTTTATAGCTACAGAGTGGCACCTATGTTGCTTGTATAAAATAGCTACATTTTTTTCAAATTTGTGTAGGTGTCATATTATAAAATTACTTTCCACATGACCAGAGGGGTGAAGGTAAATGTGAAAAAGCAGAGCTCCAAAATTAGAGCCCTGGAGTTTCTTCATTAATACAGTTCTGTTCTAGTTATAAATTAGAAAGCCAGTGTTGACTAATTAGGTGTCTTCTGATCCCTCCCAACCTTTGCCCCTGTGTAATTCCTTTGCTGCATTTGGGGCATTATGATGCTCAGAAAAGAAGTACTGAGATGGAGCCAGAGGCGAGGAATGTAACTCAGTCTAAAGGAAATACCCCCCCCCCCCCCCAAAAAAAAAAAACAATGACAAAACGGCTCAAAGCAGAAAATTCTTACTGCTGTGAGACTCCATTATAAGAGGCATTAACTCAGAAACACAGTTCAAGGGTCTCAACCTAGTGAAATGCCTTCCAGGATCCTCTGCTACCAGAAGTATCAACCAGATACTGAATGTGGTCTGAGAAGAGAGTAAGGATTCCGATATTGATATTGTGATCCACCTTGGGGACAAAATGACCTGGTCAGTAATTTATTTTACATTTGTATCCCACCTTTTCCCACTTATTAGTAGGCTCAAAATTGCTTACATAGTTCCGGAGAGATGGTTACAGACTCTGGTGGGAACAAATACAGTATAGGGGTACTATTATAGTGACAAATACAGTAAAGAAGTATCGGTAAATAGGTTGGGGTGATACAGACAAAATGTTAGGGTGTGATCATGCGTTGGGGTTGAAAACTGTCCGTTTCCTGATTAAAATGCCATATTTCATTATTCGGTATTTGTCAGATACCGTGGGGTATGCCTTCTTGAACAAGTGAGTTTTTAGGGTTTTTTTTTCTGAATTCTAGATGATTATTCGTAGATTTCAGGCATTTTGGTAGAGAATTCCAGAGCTGTGTGCACACAGAGAGCGTTCCAGAAGCTTGGGGAGGGTCTTAAGTCTTTGATTCAGACTGCAGCTTTTTCTGAAGTTATTCCTACATATGGTAAAGGAGAGGAAAGATTGTGTAAAACAGAGGAGTTCAATAAGTGGCTTGAAGCTTGGTATAAAGAAGAAGGTTTTAGATATATAGGAGGATGGGGCAGTATATAGAAAAACAGCGTGCTGTACTGTACCGATGGCCTACACCTTTCTGTGACAGGAAAAGGGATCCTTGGGGAGAAGTTCAGTCAGTCTGTTTCTAGACATTTAAATTAGAGGACAAAAGGAAGCAAAGGAATTCAGAAAGTCACTCCTAAAGAAAAACATGACAGCAGTTGGGAAGGTAATGTTAATATAGAAAACCATCTGAACTCAATGACACCTGGAAAACAATGAGCACAAATGCTCTTTGCAAGCCCTGATGTTTGAGGAAAACTTGAATTTTGGTATTACAGAGGAATGGTTCAATGCTTCCCATGAATGGGATGTGACCATACTAGGCTATTGTCTTTTTAGGAAGGATAAGGAGAGCTGAAGAGGTGGAGAAGTGGCACCCACGCTTCCTACCTCTCTCTCCCCCCCACCAGCAGCCTACTTTTCCATAGTTAATATTTGGAGGAGGAAGGGAATAGCACTCTCTCCTCTTTGGGTGCCTTCTCAAAATGGCAGCGTTCCACTCTCCCCGGTTCATACTGAGATGCACTGGGTGGGGCTTAATCCTTATATTGAAGTTAAGCCCCGCCCGGTGCATCCCAGGATGCACCAGGCAGGGCAGGACGCCGCCATTATGGGAAGGCGCCCAAAGAGGAGGGAAAGAATCTCCCTCTTCCAACTACTACTACGGAGAGGTAGGCTGCCGGGGGGTGGGGGGGAGGGAGGAAGGGTGGACTGACTGGCTGGCTAGCTAGATAAACAGCGGGCTTTTTTGTTCGATGTGGGGGGGAGCTAGTGGGGTTTTTGTGTTTGGGGGTGGAGGGCCTGAAAGTCCACCAGACCTCTAGGTCTTGTGTTGGGGGTGGGGAGGGGCATGGACTTAGATTTGACAGGTCCAGAAGAAAATCCCGGACCTGTCAAACCTCTTCAGTGGGTCTCCCCATTCGTCACTCATTGGTAAACCATTGGTAATGCCAGCTCCGATCTAGCGTAGGGTTTGCAGCAGGAGCAGCGCCCTTGTATGGCGCGCTGCCCACTGATCATGAGGGGGGAATGCGTGAGACCTTTGTTTGTATGCATTTGCATACAATTAACGTTCAGAGACGGTGAACGCGTTATTACATGCACTCACTGGCTGTGATCATTAGGGGGGACAAAGGCAAACACTATTGGCACCTGCAACCTTGTCACCCCAAGGTGATCATCAGCCTATAGATTCGATAGAGGGTGGTGGTAAACGGAATTTGCTTTAAGGAAAGGAAGATGAGTAGTGGAGTGCCTCAGTGGTCGGTACTGAGGCTGATTCTATTTAATATATTTGTGAGAGACATTGCTGAAGGGTTTGAAGGAAAAGTTTTTCCTTTTTGCAGATGACATGAAGATTGCCAATAGAGTGGATGCCCTGGAGGGAGTAGAAACCATGAGAAGAGATCTCCAGTAATTAGAAGAATGGTCAAAGGTCTGCAGTGAAGTGCAGAGTGATGTACTTGGTGCAGAAATCCAAAGGAGATTTACCAGATAGGAGGGGAGATTGATGAGCCCTGCTCAGGAGAGGAACCTTTGGGTGATGGTGTCTGAGGATCTGAAGGTGACGAAACAGTGTAACAAGGCGGTGACCACGGCCAGAAGGATGCTAGAGTGCATAGAGAGGGATATAACCAGAAGAAAGGAGGTGCTGAATTGATGCCCTTGTACAAGTTGTTGGTGAGGCCCTACTTGAAGTATTTTGTTCAGTTTTGGAGGCCGTATCTTGCTAAGGATGTAAAAAGACTTGAAGCGGTTCAGAGAAAAGTGATGAAAATGGTATGGGGTTTGCACCACAAGACATATGAGAAGAGACTTGCGGACTTGAAGATGTATACCCTGGAGGAAAGGAGAGACAGGGTTGATATGATACAGACATTCAAATATTTGAAAGGTATTAATCTACAAACAAATCTTTTCCAGAGATGAGAAGGTGCTAGAACTAGAGGTCATGAATTGAGGTGCAGGCGGGCTGACTCAGGAATAATGTCAGGAAGTACTTTTTCACAGAGAGGGTGGTAGATACCTGGAAGGCCCTCCTGTGGGAAGTGGTGGAGATGAAAACAGTAACTGAATTAAAAAATGCATGGGATAAACGCAAAGGAATCCTGTATGGAAGGCCTGGAGCCAAACAAGCTTAGTTGTGATTGTTGGCAACACCAGTAATTGAGAAGCAAAATCAGTGCTGGGCAGATTTCTGTGGTGTGTGCCCTGAAAATGGCAAGGTTAAATCAAGGTCAAGTATGCATATATGGTATTACATTATACCCTATGCTATGAGTTTATGTTGTTGAGCAGACTGGAAGGACAGTACATATCTTTATCTGCCGTCATCTACTATGTTACTACACCTTAATTATTTTGACATTGCTCTCATACTTTTTAAGTATTACGTTTAAGTGGTTCTCTGTCTAAGGTAATACACAATAAAACCCCAAGGCTGCTACTCTCGAAAGAGAAGTTAAGAAAACAAGATGCTTCAGGCTAGCCAAGTCCTGATAATGCTCTACAGGGCCAAGCTGAACTCACCCAGTGGTGTAGGCTGGCTAGATCTGATTTCCATAATTGTGGGTCTAAATTGCTGTGCTGATAATGAAGCTGGTCATTCCCGTGCTCCCCAAGAAGAAACATTTTACTGTATAATAAATCAGAGTGTCTTTTGGTAATTGTTCCAGAAACTGAAACCACAGTGAATTCTGAAACCAGCATATTTTCCAGCCCAGCAGCTCCAGCTGTTTTAAAGCTGCAGCTCCTTTCTGAGATTCAGATATTTTTACACACCGTAGAATGTGCTGTATCAGTAGTAATTCCTTGCCCATTGCATTTTGTTAAACAGGAGGTGCCCACATTTGGAACTTAGAAATGAATTGTATCTCAGGCATTCCTCTGTAAGTGCTGTCATTTTTGTCTGTGGTTTGTAAATTTAAGAGTTGCATCATTAATAGTATGTGCTGATTAATTAGTGAAATTCTACCAGTTTTTAATTAATCAGTGTCTGATTCTGCAGTATGCAAAATGATTTGACACTGGACTAGTATATTAGGAGCAGGAAATGTTCAGGCTTTGCAGCTGAGATATCACTGATGCTTACAAATTCTAAGTGTCTATTCCATCTTCAGCCTTTAGGCTCTTTTATGTGTTGGACAAACACTTGGGCAGTGTTAAGTTCTATCCCCATGCTAAGTTCCATTCCCACTGTACCATTAAACATTTGATTTTCAATAATTCACATGGAGGGGAATTTTCGAAAGGACGTCCAAGTCAGAATTAGAACGTCCTGCTCATAACGTCCAAAAAACCCCATCCATCTCTCAGCCATTTTTGAACACGAAAAACATCTGAGTTTTCTGTTCGAAAGTACTTGAAAACATCCAAAATGAACAGGTTAGGGTGGTGGGGAAAAAAAACAGAGACAAGGATGTCTGGCAGTATTTGTACAAAAATGGCCACACAAACATCCTTTCAGAGCACAGGGGCAGCCTAGTGGACAGTGCAGTGGACTTTAATCCAGGAAACCAGGTTCGTATTCCACTGCAACTCAGTTTTAAATGGTGAGCCCTCCAGAGCCCTCACCTAACTGTACCTGAATGTGCACCATCTCAATAGCCCTCACGGTTGTAGGTGTGTTTAATATTTAGGTACAGTAGGTATATTTGTGTTTCTGGAGGGCTCACAATTTAAAAGAAAAAAAGAGAGTTGAAGTGGAATTTGAAACGGGGTCCTCTGGTTTACAGTCCATTGTACTGACCACTAGGCTACCCTTCAGACCGGGTTGCCATTGTTTTCAGAATGCCCATAATGCCTAGTTTTCCTTTCCAGTGTCACTTTCAGGAGTGAGGGAGGGGTAGAGTAATCGCTGGGGGATTAAGGATGGTTATGCTTTAATCCCTCCAGTGCTCAGCTACTTGTGATTGAAACAGGTCTAACTTAGGACACCCTTCTTTTTTTGACATGGACGTTTCTATCCATTCGATTATTACTGTTCAATGTTTTAAATTTAGGTCCTTTCTAGTCCTGCCCTAAACATGCGCACAACATGACGATGGTGCAGGGAGGAGGGTTTTAGATTTGTTAGGAACTGGGTAACATTCTGGGGAAGGGGGAGCCTATTCCGAAAGGATGGGCTCCACCTTAACCAGGGTGGGACCAGGCTGCTGGCATCGGCATTTAAAAAGGAGATAGAGCAGCTTTTAAACTAGAAATGGGGGGAAGGCCGACAGTCGCTCAAAAGCGCATGGTTCGGGAAAAGGTATCTTGCAAAGATACCTCACAAACAGGGAAGATAGGGTTTCTGGATAGTGAGGTTGCACAACAGACCATGGTAGACCAGGTGCCCTTAAATACAACTAAAGATCAGACAAAAGATGTCAAATCAATAGTGTCAGGTACTAAGCATCATGCAAATAAGAACAACAAACATACTCTGAAATGTCTATATGCAAATGCTAGGAGTCTAAGAAATAAGATGGGAGAGTTGGAATATATTGCACTAAATGAAAAATTGGATATAATAGGCATTCTCCGAGGACAAGCAGGCTGCTTGTTCTCACTGATGGGTGACGTCCTCGGCAGCCCCTCCAATTGGAATCTTCCTAGCAAAGTCCTTTGCTAGCTCTCGCGCGCCCGCGCGCACCGCGCATGCGCGGCCGTCTTCCCGCCCGAAACCGGCTCGAGCCGGCCAGTCTTCTTTCGTCCGCACTCGGTACGGCTGTGTTTTTGTCGTGTCGAGCCCCGGAGAGTCGACCTCGCGCGTCCGTTATCTAAATCGACGTGTTTTTCTTCGGAAAAGTTTCTTTTTCGTTCGGAAAGTGCTCCGGAAACCCCCTTGGGTTTCGTTTGCCCCTTCCCGTATTTCCAGTTTTGCCCCGGTAAGTTTTCTTTCGTTGTCGGGGTAGGCCTCTTTTCGGCCTCGGTCGAGATTTTTTCTCCCTTAAAGTTTTGGTGCTCCAAATTCGTCATTTCGGATTTTGACTTCGCCGGCGTGATTTTTCCGCCCATGACATCGAAGCCTTCCAGCGGCTTCAAGAAGTGCACCCAGTGCGCCCGGGTAATCTTGCTCACTGATAGGCACTCTTCGTGTCTTCAGTGTCTGGGGGCCGAGCACCGTCCCCAGAACTGTAGTCTGTGTTCCCTCTTACAAAGGCGGACTCAAGTAGCGAGATTAGCCCAGTGGAACGTTTTGTTCTCGGGCTCTTCGTCGACATCGGCACCGGGGTCATCGTGTGCATCGACGTCATCAGCGTCCAGACCTTCTTCCTTGGCTGCCAGTGCATCGAGTGCATCGAGGCATCGGCCCTCTGCATCGGCGCCGAGACATCGGATAGCTGCATCGACGTCGGTGGTACCGGGACCTCGTCTCCTGATGTCGTCGGACGGTGGTGCATCGAGTGGAGTTCAGGTGAGGGCTGTCCATTCCCCTGCTGGTGGCGGTGAGCCCTCGGGTGGGTCTCCTCCTACCCTGAGGGCTCCTGCGGTACAGCCCCCCCGAGATCGACCCCCTTCGGTCTCGGCCCCGAGGAAGCGACGGATGGATTCTACGTCCTCCTCGTCGGTGCCGGGGAGCTCCGGTGACATGCTTCGGAAGAAGTCGAAGAAGCATCGACACCGGTCCCCTCCCCGCGTCGGCACCGAGAGCTCTGGGTCGCCGAGGGAGTCGGCACCCAGCAGGCATCGGCACCGAGAGGACCGCTCACCCTCTGTTCAGGAGGTGTCGATGCGCTCCACTCTGGACAGCCCGGAACAGCCTCCACGCCCGGAACAGGTTCTGACGTCGACGCCTGCATCGACCTCCATGCCTTTCTCTGCAGCCGCTCTGCACGAGAGCCTCCGGGCCGTTCTCCCAGAGATTCTGGGAGAGCTGTTGCGCCCTACCCCTCCGGTACCGGCGGTGCTTGCGCCTCCGGTACCGTCGAGCGTGGCGCCGGCTGGCCCATCGCCCGGGGTGAGGTCCCCGACGTCGGTACCGCGTGCGGTGCCGACTGCGGCCACCTCCCAGGAGGGCTCCCCGACTACATCGGCGGAGGGAGCTTCGCCGATGCGGGCGAGGGAGTCTACCTCTCGATGCCCCCATCGTGGACGTGGCTCCACGGAGTCGAGCCGGGCGCGGTTGCAGACGCAGGTCCGTGAACTTGTGTCTGACACCGAGGGTGAGGCCTCGTGGGAAGAAGAAGAAGATCCCAGATATTTCTCTGACGAGGAGTCTGAGGGTCTTCCTTCTGATCCCACTCCCTCTCCTGAAAGACAGCTTTCTCCTCCCGAGAGTCTGTCTTTTGCTTCCTTTGTCCGGGAGATGTCTACGGCCATCCCCTTCCCGGTGGTTGTGGAGGACGAGCCCAGGGCTGAAATGTTTGAGCTCCTGGACTATCCTTCTCCACCTAAGGAAGCGTCCACTGTTCCCTTGCACCATGTCCTGAAAAAGACATTGCTTGCGAACTGGACCAAGCCACTAAGTAATCCCCACATCCCCAAGAAGATCGAGTCCCAGTACCGGATCCATGGGGACCCAGAGCTGATGCGCACCCAGTTGCCTCACGACTCTGGAGTTGTGGATCTGGCCCTAAAGAAGGCTAAGAGTTCTAGAGAGCATGCTTCGGCGCCCCGGGCAAAGACTCTAGAACCTTAGACTCCTTTGGGAGGAAGGCCTACCATTCCTCTATGCTCGTGGCCAAAATTCAGTCTTACCAGCTCTACACGAGCATACACATGCGGAATAATGTGCGACAGTTGGCGGGCTTGGTTGATGCTCTTCCCCCTGAGCAAGCCAAGCCTTTTCAGGAGGTGGTCAGGCAGCTGAAGGCGTGCAGAAAATTCCTGGCCAGAGGAGTTTATGACACTTTTGATGTTGCGTCCAGGGCCGCTGCTCAAGGTGTGGTGATGCGCAGGCTCTCATGGCTGCGTGCCGCCGACCTGGAGAATAGACTCCAGCAGCGGATTGCGGACTCGCCTTGCCGTGCGGACAACATTTTTGGAGAAAAAGTCGAGCAGGTGGTAGAGTCTCTCCACCAGCGGGACACCGCATTCGACAAGTTCTCCCGCCGGCAGCCTTCAGCTTCTACCTCTACAGGTAGACGATTTTTTCGGGGGAAGGAAGACTGTTCCCTATACTTCTGGTAAGCGTAGGTACAATCCTCCTTCCCGACAGCCTGCGGCCCAGGCTAAGCCCCAGCGCGCTCGCTCTCGTCAGCAGCGTGCGACTCAGCAAGGCCCCGCGGCTCCCCAGCAAAAGCAAGGGGCGAGCTTTTGACTGGCTCCAGCAGAGCATAGCCGACATCCAAGTGTCAGTGCCGGGCGACCTGCCAGTCGGAGGGAGGTTGAAAGCTTTTCACCAAAGGTGGACTCTCATAACCTCCGATCAGTGGGTTCTGCAAATAGTCCGGCAAGGATACACCCTCAATTTGGCCTCCAAACCTCCAAATTGTCCGCCGGGAGCTCAGTCTTACAGCTTCCAGCACAAGCAGGTACTTGCAGAGGAACTCTCCGCCCTTCTCAGCGCCAATGCGGTCGAGCCCGTGCCATCCGGGCAAGAAGGGCTGGGATTCTATTCCAGGTACTTCCTTGTGGAAAAGAAAACAGGGGGGATGCGTCCCATCCTAGACCTAAGGGCCCTGAACAAATATCTCGTAAAAGAAAAGTTCAGGATGCTTTCCCTGGGCACCCTTCTCCCCATGATTCAGCAAAACGATTGGCTATGCTCTCTGGACTTGAAGGATGCCTACACACACATCCCGATACTGCCAGCTCACAGACAGTATCTGCGATTTCAGTTGGGCACACGCCACTTCCAGTACTGTGTGCTACCCTTTGGGCTCGCCTCTGCGCCCAGGGTGTTCACAAAGTGCCTAGCTGTAGTAGCAGCGGCACTTCGCAGGCTGGGGGTGCATGTGTTCCCATATCTCGACGATTGGCTGGTGAAGAACACATCCGAGGCAGGAGCCCTGCAGTCCATGCAGTTGACTATTCGCCTCCTGGAGCTACTGGGGTTTGTGATAAATTATCCAAAGTCCCATCTTCTCCCAGTGCAGAAACTCGAATTTATAGGAGCTCTGCTGGATTCTCGGACGGCTCGCGCCTATCTCCCAGAGGCGAGGGCCAACAACTTGTTGTCCCTCGTCTCGCGGGTGCGAGCGTCCCAGCAGATCACAGCTCGGCAGATGTTGAGATTGCTAGGCCACATGGCCTCCACAGTTCATGTGACTCCCATGGCCCGTCTTCACATGAGATCTGCTCAATGGACCCTAGCCTCCCAGTGGTATCAGGCTGCTGGGGGTCTAGAAGACGTGATCCACCTGTCCACGAGTTTTCTCGAATCCCTCTATTGGTGGACAATCTGGTCCAATTTGACTCTGGGACGTCCTTTCCAAATTCCTCAGCCACAAAAAGTGCTGACAACGGATGCGTCTCTCCTGGGATGGGGAGCTCATGTCGATGGGCTTCACACCCAAGGAAGCTGGTCCCTCCAGGAACGCGGTCTACAGATCAATCTCCTGGAGTTGCGAGCGATCTGGAACGCTCTGAAGGCTTTCAGAGATCGGCTGTCCCATCAAATTATCCAAATTCAGACAGACAACCAGGTTGCCATGTACTACGTCAACAAGCAGGGGGGCACCGGATCCCGCCCCCTGTGTCAGGAAGCCGTCAGCATGTGGCTCTGGGCTCGCCGTCTCGGCATGGTGCTCCAAGCCACATATCTGGCAGGCGTAAACAACAGTCTGGCCGACAGACTGAGCAGGATTATGCAACCTCACGAGTGGTCGCTCAACTCCAGAGTGGTGCGCCAGATCTTCCAAGCGTGGGGCACCCCCTTGGTGGATCTCTTCGCATCTCGAGTGAACCACAAAGTCCCTCAGTTCTGTTCCAGGCTTCAGGCCCACGGCAGACTGGCATCGGATGCCTTCCTCCTGGATTGGGGGGAGGGCCTGCTGTATGCTTATCCTCCCATTCCTCTGGTGGGGAAGACTTTGTTGAAACTCAAGCAAGACCGAGGCACCATGATTCTGATTGCTCCTTTTTGGCCGCGTCAAATCTGGTTCCCTCTTCTTCTGGAGTTATCCTCCGAAGAACCATGGAGATTGGAGTGTTTTCCGACCCTCATCACGCAGGACGAAGGGGCTCTTCTGCATCCCAGCCTCCGGTCCCTGGCTCTCACGGCCTGGATGTTGAGAGCGTAGACTTTGCCTCTTTGGGTCTGTCAGAGGGTGTCTCCCGCGTCTTGCTTGCTTCCAGGAAAGATTCCACTAAGAGGAGTTACTTCTTTCTGTGGAGGAGGTTTGCCGTCTGGTGTGACAGCAAGGCCCTAGCTCCTCGCTCTTGTCCTACACAGACCCTGCTTGAATACCTTCTGCACTTGTCTGAGTCTGGTCTCAAGACCAACTCTGTAAGGGTTCACCTTAGCGCAATCAGCGCATACCATTACCATGTGGAAGTTAAGCCGATCTCAGGACAGCCTTTAGTTGTTCGATTCATGAGAGGTTTGCTTTTGTCAAAGCCCCCCGTCAAGCCTCCTACAGTGTCATGGGATCTCAATGTCGTTCTCACCCAGCTGATGAAACCTCCTTTTGAGCCACTGAATTCATGCCATCTGAGGTATTTGACCTGGAAGGTCATTTTCTTGGTGGCAGTTACTTCAGCTCGTAGAGTCAGTGAGCTTCAGGCCCTGGTAGCCCAGGCCCCTTACACCAAATTTCATCATAACAGAGTAGTCCTCCGCACTCACCCTAAGTTCTTGCCAAGGGTCGTGTCGGAGTTCCATCTGAACCAGTCAATTGTCTTGCCAACATTCTTTCCCCGTCCTCATTCCTGCCCTGCTGAACGTCAGCTGCACACATTGGACTGCAAGAGAGCATTGGCCTTCTACCTGGAGCGGACACAGCCCCACAGACAGTCCGCCCAATTGTTTGTTTCTTTTGACCCCAATAGGAGGGAAGTGGCTGTAGGGAAACGCACCATATCCAATTGGCTAGCAGATTGCATTTCCTTCACTTACGCCCAGGCGGGGCTGGCTCTTGAGGGTCATGTCACGGCTCATAATGTCAGAGCCATGGCTGCGTCGGTAGCCCACTTGAAGTCAGCCTCCATTGAAGAAATTTGCAAAGCTGCGACGTGGTCATCTGTCCACACATTCACATCTCATTACTGCCTGCAGCAGGATACCCGACGCGACAGTCGGTTCGGGCAGTCAGTTCTTCAGAACCTGTTTGGGCTTTAGGATCCAACTCCACCCCCCGAGGGCCCTGTTTGTTCTGTTCCAGGCTGCACTCTCAGTTAGTTGGTAAATTTTTTAGGTCAATCTCAGTTATGTCCTCGCCGTTGCGAGGCCCAATTGACCATGGTTGTTGTTTTGAGTGAGCCTGGGGGCTAGGGATACCCCATCAGTGAGAACAAGCAGCCTGCTTGTCCTCGGAGAAAGCGAATGCTACATACCTGTAGAAGGTATTCTCCGAGGACAGCAGGCTGATTGTTCTCACAAACCCGCCCGCCTCCCCTTTGGAGTTGTGTCTTCCCTTGAAGTGTATTGTCTTGCTACATACTGGACTGGCCGGCTCGAGCCGGTTTCGGGCGGGAAGACGGCCGCGCATGCGCGGTGCGCGCGAGAGCTAGCAAAGGACTTTGCTAGGAAGATTCCGATTGGAGGGGCTGCCGAGGACGTCACCCATCAGTGAGAACAATCAGCCTGCTGTCCTCGGAGAACACCTTCTACAGGTATGTAGCATTCGCTTTACTGAGACCTGGTGGAAGGAGGATAACCAGTGGGACACTGTCATACCGGGGTACAAAGTATATCGTAGTGATAGGGTGGACCGGACTGGTGGAGGGGTAGCATTGTATATTAACGAGAGCCTTGACTCAGATAGATTACAAATTCAGCAGGACACAAATCACACCTTTGAATCATTGTGGGTTGAAATTCCATTTATAAAAGGGGAAAAAACGGTGATAGGAGTGTACTACCGTCCGCCTCGTCAGGATGAGCAGGTAGACACAGAAATGATAAAAGAAATCAGAGACGCGAACAAAATGGGCAATGTGATAATAATGGGTGACTTCAATTATCCAAATATAGACTGGGTAAATGTAACATCGGGACACGCTATAGAGATACAATTCCTTGATGAAATCAAGGACAGCTTTATGGAGCAACTGGTGCAGGAGCCGACGAGAGAAGGAAAAATTCTAGACTTGGTCCTTAGTGGAGCGCATGATCTGGTGAGGGACGTTATGGTACTGGGGCTGCTTGATAACAGTTACCATAATATGATCAGTTTTGATATCGACCTTGAAGTAACTGTACGCAGAAAGTCAAATACGTTAGCGTTTAACTTTAAAAAAGGAGACTATGATAAAATGAGAAGAACGGTAAAAAAAAAAAACTTAGGGGGGCAACTGAGAGAGTAAAAACTGTACAACAGGCGTGGACGCTGTTCAAAAATACCATCCTGGAGGCCCAGGCCATACATATTCCGCGAATTGGAAAAGAAAGACGGAACTCCAAAAGACAGCCGGCCTGGTTGAAAAGTGAGGTGAAGGAAGCTATTAGGGCTAAAAGAAACGCCTTCAGAAAATGGAAGAAGGAACCGTCTGAAAATAACAAGAAGCAGCATAAGGAGTGTCAAAGCAAATGCAAGGTGCAGATAAAGAAGGCCAAGAGGGATTACAAAAAAAAGATAGCACTAGAGGCAAAAAAACATAGTAAAAAATTTTTTCGGTATATTAAAAGCAGAAAGCCGGCAAAAGAATCGGTTGGGTTGCTGGATGACCGAGGGGTAAAAGGGGCGATCAAGGAAGACAAAGACGTAGCGGAGAGACTGAATGAATTCTTTGCTTCGGTCTTCACCGAGGAAGATTTGGGTGGGATACCGGTGTCGGAAATGGTATTTCAAGCGGACGAGTCGGAGAAACTTACTGACTTCACGGTAAACCTGGAGGACGTAATGGGGCAGTTCGGCAAACTGAAGAGTAGCAAATCTCCTGGACCGGATGGTATTCATCCTAGAGTACTGATAGAACTGAAAAATGAGCTTGCGGAGCTACTCCTAGTGATATGCAACTTATCCTTAAAATCGAGCGTGGTACCGGAAGATTGGAGGGTAGCCAATGTAACGCCCATTTTTAAAAAAGGCTCCAGGGGAGATCCGGGAAATTATAGACCAGTGAGTCTGACGTCGGTGCCGGGGAAAATGGTAGAGGCTATTATTAAAAATAAAATTACAGAGCACATCCGAGGACATGGATTACTGAGACCGAGTCAGCACGGCTTTTGTGTGGGGATATCTTGCCTGACCAATTTACTTCAATTCTTTGAAGGAGTAAACAAACATGTGGACAAAGGGGAGCCGGTTGATATTGTGTATCTGGATTTTCAAAAGGCGTTTAACAAGGTACCTCATGAAAGGCTACAGAGGAAATTGGAGGGTCATGGGATAGGAGGAAATGTCCTATTGTGGATTAAAAACTGGTTGAAGGATAGGAAACAGAGAGTGGGGTTAAATGGGCAGTATTCACAATGGAGAAGGGTAGTTAGTGGGGTTCCTCAGGGGTCTGTGCTAGGACCGCTGCTTTTTAATATATTTATAAATGATTTAGAGATGGGAGTAACTAGCGAGGTAATTAAATTTGCTGATGACACAAAGTTATTCAAAGTCGTTAACTCGCGACAGGATTGTGAAAAATTACAAGAGGACCTTACGAGACTGGGAGACTGGGCGGCTAAATGGCAGATGATGTTTAATGTGAGCAAGTGCAAGGTGATGCTTGTGGGAAAAAAGAACCCGAATTATAGCTACGTCATGCAAGGTTCCACGTTAGGAGTTACGGACCAAGAAAGGGATCTCGGTGTCGTCGTCGATAACACGCTGAAACCTTCTGCTCAGTGTGCTGCTGCGGCTAGGAAAGCGAATAGAATGTTGGGTATTATTAGGAAAGGTATGGAAAACAGGTGTGAGGATGTTACAATGCCGTTGTATCGCTCCATGGTGCGACTGCACCTTGAGTATTATGTTCAATTCTAGTTGCCGCATCTCAAGAAAGGTATAGTAGAATTGGAAAAGGTGCAGCGAAGGGCGACTAAAATGATAGCGGGGATGGGACGACTTCCCTATGAAGAAAGACTAAGGAGGCTAGGGCTATTCAGCTTGGAGAAGAGACGGCTGAGGGGTATATAAAAAAATGAGTAGAGTGGAACAGGTGTATGTGAAGCGTCTGTTCACGCTTTCCAAAAATACTAGGACTAGGGGGCATGCGATTAAACTACAGTGTAGTAAATTTAAAACAAATCGGAGAAAATGTTTCTTCACCCAACGTGTAACTAAACTTTGGAATTCATTGCCGGAAAATGTGGTGAAGGCGGTTAGCTTAGCAGAGTTTAAAAAGGGGTTGGACGGTTTCCTAAAGGACAAGTCCATAAACCGCTACTAAACGGACTTGGAAAAATCCAAAATCCCAGGAATAACATGTATAGAATGTTTGTACGTTTGGGAAGCTTGCCAGGTGCCCTTGGCCTGGATTGGCCGCTGTCGTGGACAAGATGCTGGGCTCGATGGACCCTTGGTCTTTTCCCAGTATGGCATTACTTATGTACTTATGTACCCCTTTGCTGTTTGGATGAACTGCAATGTAGGACGTCCAAATTCTGCCTTTCGAAAATTGCGATTTGGATGCATTTTTTGGCCATTTTGAGAAGTCCATATGCTTTGAAAATGAGTGCCATAAACTCTCTGCCTACTTTCTTAGTGTTTCTGTGTTTGCTTAATTCTGTTTTCCATCACAGGCACTGTGTATGCTGAGATATTGATTCCACTGAATGTGCCCCCTCAATATTGACATCCTTGGTCATGAAACCTATCTTTAGTTTATCTAGTGGTTTTTAAAATCAGTGTGTCTTCAGTATCACTATAATGCTACTACTACTACTACTACTACTATAAATCATTTTTATAGCGCTACCAGTCGTACACAGCGCTTCACAATTGAACATCAAGAAAAGACAGTCCCTGCTCAAAAGAGCTTACAATCTAAATCAGGACAGACAGAACCAATAAGGATAAGGGTAGGACAGACAGAAGGACACATAGGGAAAGGGACTATTGCGGAGAGGAAGACAAGATAAAGGTTACGAGCAAGTGACAAGTTAGGAGTCAAAAGCAGCTCATCAAACAGGTAGGCCTTTAGGCCAGATTTGAAGGCGGCCAGGGATGGAGCTAGATGTAATGGCTCAGGAAGCCCATTCCAGGCATAAGGTGCGGGGAGACAAAAGGAACAGAGTCTGGAGTTAGCGATGGAGGAGCAGGGTGCAATTAGGAGAGATTTGCCTAGTGAACGGAGTTCCTGCGAAGGAGTGTAGGGATGAGATGAGGGTGGAGAGGTACTGAGGGGCTGCAGAGTGAGTGCACTTATAAGTCAATAAGAGGAGCTTGAATTTTATACGGAAACGGATAGGGAGCCAGTGAAGTGACTTCAGGAGAGGGGTGATATGGGCATAACGAGTTTGGCGAAATATTAGTCATACAGCAGAATTTTGAACAGATTGAAGAGGAGAGAGGTGGCTGAGTGGAAGATCTGTGAGAAGCAAGTTGCAGTAATGTAAGCGAGAGGTGATGAGAGTGTGGATGAGGGTTCTGATAGCGTGTTCAGAAAGGAAAGGGCGAATTCTGGCGATATTATAAAGGAAGAAACGACAGGTTTTAGCAATCTGTTGAATATGTGCAGAGAAGGAGAGGGAGGAGTCGAAGATAACCCCAAGGTTACGAGCAGATGAGACTTGAAGAATGAGGGCTTTATTAAACTCCTCAAGTGACACTGTTTTGTGTATGTGGAGTTTTTTGTTAGCTTATTTTTTTTTAAGGTGGCCAGTTCTGTCTTTCTGTAGAGTTTTGCAGAGTCACAGTAAATTTGTACTCCTTCTCCACCAGGATTCCCTTTAAAAATTAGTAGCTTGGCAGGAGCTGCAGGTGCAAACTTCTCCACAAGGAAATATATTAAAAATACACTCTCCAGGCATACCTTCCATGTGTAAACACTAGTTTACCCCTAGCATATCTGTTTGAAAACTTTTCCCTGGAGTTTACTAAATTATCATTTCTCTTAAATAAATTGAGATATGAAAAAGAAATTGCACCACTATTGCTATGAATTTTGTTTTCCTTTTTGGCGAGGAAGGGGGTGTAGCAGGAATGTAGGGTTGGAAGTGTGTGTGTGTGTGGGGGGGGGGGGGGGGGTGCTAAATAAAAATGTTGTTGTTCCCACTACTGCTGTGTGTGCAATTTTGTCTTTGCTGTAGTAAATGCACTAATTGTTCTGTTATTTGCTGATGGCAAAAATAAAGATATTTAAAACATAAATTTCTTTTTTTTTACTCCTGAGTCTTTCTTGTCCAGCTCCATTCAGTGAACCCTTATTCTAGAATTTCAAACAAAAAGCACTTGACTGCTGTGTACCAGACCTGTTTACCTATCCCCCGTTTCTTGTTCTAAGCTATACTCTGCTGTGGGTGAATTTCTTCAAAAAGGTGGAAAATACATCCTAATATTTTGCATTTTGGGGTCCTTAATTTTTACTTTATGGAACTTGCGGTGCAGACTCTCACTATTTTGATGGGTTTCCTCTGCATTCCTTCTGCTCTATATAGATGAACATCTTGAAGTCTTGCTGAAAATTACTCATCTATCCAGATAAAAGTATGCCCAAGCTTCCACAATGTACATACTCTTAGCATAGGTCATGGCAGCAACTGAGGAAGGCATAACCTGAGCAGTGATTATCAGCAACTGTGAAAAGCCAAGAACACAGTACTTCTAGTACTAGGAGTGGGGGAGTAGCCTAGTGGTTAGTGCATTGGACTTTGATCCTGGGGAACTGAGTTCGATTTCCACTTCAGCTCCTTGTGACTCTGGGTAAGTCACTTAACCCTCCATTGCCCCTGGTACAAAATAAGTACCTGAATATATGTAAACCGCTTTGAATGTAGTTGCAAAAACCTCAGAAAGGTGGTATATCAATTCTCATTTCCCTTTCCCTTTAAGCAACATACTGGTTACAAGAGCCAAATTATGGGATGGTAATCAGCTTTGATGATAAGGATGGAAACTTGCTCAACAAGACAGAAAGGCACTGGTGCCTTTTCTTCATAGAGTCAGTTCCTCAGCCTCCAAGTGACAGCAAGAGTTAAGACTTTGAGATAAAACAGGAACTAGTCACAATCAAGTGCACAGAAAGCAAGCAAGAATACTTAGGTTTGTGAGAGATTCTGAAAACCGATGTAATGACTCATGGAAGCTAAGCAGTGAAGTTTACCAGTGGTGGTGACTATTTAAAAGGCAGTTCAGCATGTTGGCCATTATGAGAGTCATCACTAGAACATCTGATGGAGGAGATTGCACAGTGATCTGATGGGACCCTTCCACTTGCAGTGATGGTATGTAGCAAAGTACATTCTTAGTATTGTTGATAAAGCACAAGATAAATGCATGGAGTGTTCTCATGGGACAAAGGAAGTGTTCTAAGGAAGTTTGAATGAATGTAGAAGCCTGAGAGATTCGCATACTGAAGAATATTTGTGCTAAAAATGTATTTAAGTTCTGTTCTAAGGCCTGAAATGCATTCAGTGGAGCACACAGGATTGTATATGACCACAGTGCAGTGTACATCTCGCAGAAGAATGAAGTGGTAGAACCTATTAATCATATCCTGGTTAAGCTGGTCGGGAGAAAAACCCACAGCAGCAGTCTATCCAAAGCAGCTCAGATGGAAACGTATGGCATCATACATTAGGAAACCTGTTGATAAACAAATAAGTTGGAAAGACTTGTTTCAGCAAATGCTGTGTCTGTATCATTTGAGAGCCTGTAGTTTGAAATGTTTATATTCTCAAATAGAACAGGGGTCCTAAGATGACTGGTAAAGCCTACAAGGCACAGTCATGGGATACACCTTGAAAGGATGTGGTTGAAGGGTGTGGGTGCCCAAATAGCATGTTGCTGAATCACAGGAATGTTCCTTCAAGGGAGATGTGATGTGTTGGGCCACACATTTTCAAGAAGACCTGCCTTCTATTAAGAACTTTAGTGATAATGTGATGAAGTAGAGGAGATTAAGATGAAGTCAAAGATTGTAGCGAGGATGGTTATGCAGACGACAATGATGAGGACAATATCCCACATGTTGAGTCTGACAGAGAGGAGTCAGGAGATGATGCAACCTGCAAATATTCAAGAAGCAGTAAAGTGATCATCCTTCCAAAGAAGAGAGGGAGACCTGCTTATCCGACATTGCTGCATGGATGTCCAACCGCCACCTGAAACTGAACATGTCCAAGACCAAGCTTATCGTCTTTCCACCAAAATCCACTTCTCCTATTCCTCCTCTCTCGATCTCAGTTGATAACACCCTCATCCTCCCCGTCTCATCTGCCCGCAACCTCGGAGTCATCTTCGACTCCTCCCTCTCCTTCTCTGCGCATATCCAGCAGACAGCCAAGACCTGTCGCTTCTTCCTCTTTAACATCAGCAAAATTTGCCCTTACGTTCCCGCCCGAAACCTCCGCTCACAGGACAAATCCCTCCTCTCAGTACCCTTCTCCACCACGCCAACTCCAGGCTCCGCCCATTCTGCCTCGCTTCACCCTATGCTTGGAATAAGTTTCCTGAGCCCTTACGCCAAGCCCCTTCCCTACCCATCTTCAAATCCTTGCTCAAAGCCCACCTCTTCAATGTTCCTTTCGGCACCTAACCTTTATACCGTTCAGGATATCTAGACTGCCCCAATTTGACTGCCCCTACTTGACTGACTGTACATTTGTCATTTAGATTGTAAGCTCTTTGAGTAGGGACTGTCCTTTTATGTTAAATTGTACAGCGCTGCGTAACCCTAGTAACGCTTTAGAAATGTTAAGTAGTAGTAGTAGTAAATACCCCGCAAAATCCAAGGTGTCTCTTCCAAAAACTTGATTAAGTGATAAACCCTCCACAAACACAGTGTTCTAGAGAGACTGGAACTTTGAGCTTCCAAATCAGGTTTCTAACAAACTGCAAGTGCACAGCTCTCAGAAGAAAGAAGAATGAAGAAGACAGCACTGGTTTTCCTTATGAGCATGGGCAAGTTGCTTCAGGTACAACTTAGATTGTAAGGCCACAGGGTCAGGGAAATAACTTGTGTACCTGTTTGAAATGTGCTGTGAGTTTGAATTAGGAAAAGATAAGTAAGATGTAACAGTCAAGCAGCCATTACTCATGTGAAGTACCTTGAAGCTAACATCAAACCCCACCCCCCCCCTGCAAAAGTTGCATTCCCACAGGTATGACAAAACTTATTTTCAAAGAGGAGCTTTGTGTAAAACTTCCATTTGAAGGGTTAATGAATAATGGCTTCTATGTGCCTTTATAAAATAGACTCCAGATCCAGGTCCAATCGCACACCAGTGTCGACCAATGCTGAAGAAGTTGTAAATATGTGTGTATTCTCTATGGGGATAACTTTACACCCATAAAAATGCCTTTAAAAAACTTATATGGCCCCGTATGCATTCTTTTACATGATCTGCAGGTAGGCATCCCCAAGGAGCTTAATTTAAGCAGAGAAGTAGAGTTGCAATATATTCACGTATCTTATAAAACACACAAGTGTACACTTACCCCCTCATTCTATAACTTTAGCACCTAATTGTAAGCAACATTTGTGCACTAAAATTATAGAATAATAGCACTTAGCACATAAATGTGCACTTGCATGTATGTGTAAGTTCTAGTTGGGCACTAAGCGATATTTTATAACCAACGTGCAAAACTCTTTTTGTGTGTAAATGCAAGGGGCATACCCATAGGAAGAGCATAAGTATTAGGGTCTGGCTCCAGCCAGACCTGAGAGCAAGGTCTGTCAGCCTCAAACAAGAAGCAAAAGTGGCTTACCTCAGCCAGGTCACAACTCTTAACCATAGGTGGTGGTGGTGTACACTGGGGCTTTGATTCCTTTTTCTATCTGGACCTGCTTAACCTCAGTCAGGCCCTGTCTTATATACTTCCTGATTTAGTCTGTACATCTCCTCCCGATTCACTTCCTCCTGGATGGGACTAGTGCTCTTAAGGTGGCTCAGGCAGTCTAAGGGATTGTTCTTAAGGATGAGGGGCAGAGTTCTAAAATAAACCCCGTCACAGGCACCCATATGTCTTTATGAAATAGACAAAAGATAGGCCCAATTAAAGTATTACTACTAATTATTTCTATAGCACTACTTGACGTACGCAGCACTGTACACTTTATATGCAGGTACTTTCTCTGTCCCTGGAGAGCTCACAATCTATGTTTTTGTACGTGGGGCAATGGAGGGGTTAAGTGACTTGCCCATGGTCTCAAGGAGCTGCAGAGGCAGTCGAACCCAGGTCACTAGGCGCAAAGCTCACTGCACTAACCATTGGGCTACTCCTGAGTCTGCTAGTGAAGTGACCATTAGAGTCAAAGGGATCCCTATGGAGGGGGGGGGGGGAGGGAATGTAGAACAAAGATACAAATTCAGAAATACAATAATACCATTTGTATTCTGCTCATTGTGTGTTTCTCCTGAGGACACGGTGAAAATGTCTACAAGCATTGGGGGTAGTTTTTTAACAGGGCACCTGAGCTGTGAAGGCATAGTTGCCCCTGGTGTAATAAGCCTACATATGTGTCTTTGTACTTTTTAAAAAATAAAATATACTATCCGAAACTCCTGCACAGTTACAGTTGCTCCAAAGCAGGCACGACTTTTTTTTCTGCATGTATCTGCGTGAATATCTGTATATTCCACCCCTGTGAATATTTGTGCTTATACTGTGTAAAACTAGGCATTATGCCTTTAGAGCCATACTTTTTTGCATGTGTACCCCTGGGCCACTTTAAAATATTTTATGCAGAAAACAAGGCTTAAAAAATTACCTCTAATGTGTCTGACCAGTGCCTATTAACACAGTTGTGTCGTGTTTTGCACTCTGTGGTGGACATGGTGTGCGGTAAACTTATCCAAGTTTGAGCAAGCCTGTCATATGCTTGTTTTGTAACTAGTTCACACCTGAGCTCACTCATGTCCACATTACATTATATCTTGCTAAATATATAAAAAGACTTGAAGGGGTTCAGAGGAAGGTGACTACAATGATACAAGGTTTGTGCCAAAAGATGTGTGAGAAGAGACTTGATGACTTGAATACATGTACCCTAGAGGAAAGGAGGTATGATGTTTAAATACTTCAAAGGAATTAATGTGCAAACAAGTCTTTTCCAGAGATGGGGCAGATACAGAACCAGAGGACACGAACCAAGGTTTCAGGGTGGTAGATTGCGGAGTAACCTAAGGAAGTACTTTTCACAGAGATAGTAGTAGGTGTCTGGCAAAGATGAATCAGTTTCTAGTACACACATTTTATATCACATTCATATCATATGCCATGAGTATCTCAGAGAGGGAGGGGATGACATCATACATTTAAAATTTGCAAGTAAACGTTGATAGCAGCATTGCTAAAGTGTTGGTTTAATCACATATGGACAATAAATGTGACTGTGGTGTGGACAAAATACAAAACTTTATTGTGGCAGTGTTTAGTCATTAAAGAGTGGAACCTGCACAGAGTTCATGTGCAGTTCTGACCACCTTGATGGGCAGACTGGATCAATCATTCAGGTCTTTATCTGCCGTTATTTATTGTGTTACTCTGTTAGTCTTCTCAAGTGAAGCATTGCAGAAATCATACACTTGATTAATCAGTATCCTTTTCTGAGAAACTAAAATTCTTTTTCTTTCTTTCTTTTTTAGGTAATGAAAACTATAAACAAATAGCAATGTGTGTGCTGTATCACATCAGCATAGATGACCGTTTCAAGTCTATGTTTGCATACACGGACTGTATACCGCAGGTATCCACCTTTTGTGTGCTGAATTGATAACAGAAGTAGAGTGTAACATTGTACTTGGCCTTATTAATCTCTCTACATTTATTTCCCACCTAACAACCAGATGCTGAAGACAAGTTATTGCTGGTTATTCATTCTGGGCCATGTTTATTCTTCAGCATTGAACATCCAGTTTATGCAGCATTGGCTAACACAGGGCTGGTTACGTTGATATTCAGAACTTAACCGGCCATGAGTTACCACATAAAGATAGGACTGTGTTTTATACTGTCCCATTTATGCAGTTATCCTGGCCGGTTAAGTGCTGACTCTGCCCCCAGAATAGCCAGCTTTCTCTTAGGCACTAACTGCAAATTTTCAGCGATTAAGTGCTGCTGAAAATTAGCGGATAGTCGCAAACAATTGATTTAACTGTTCAGCAGCAGGTTAAATTGCTTTGAATATCAACTAGATAGTGATCATTTATCATTTATTAAGCTTGATATACCGCTTTAGTTGTTAGACAAATCAAAGCAATTAGCAATAAAAATAACAATATAATCATTAAGAATGAATTCCATAAATGAATAGGAAAGTAACATGCACTCATGAGGGAGAGGAGAAACCATCCACACTTTGGCAATCACGTGCTCGTTCTCACCATTTTCCACACCCCAGGTAGGCGATGATATATGTGTACAACTTAGTGGTTCTTAAGAGCCTGCTCAAAAAATAGGTTTTCAAATGGAAAGTGGTATAGGATCAGTTTAATATAGCATTAAAAACCTTTTAGCACTTCCTACATCATGATCCATGCAGTTCATCCATGTTTAGAGGGTAAGTTTATACTTGCAATAAACTGAGGGGGTCCTGCATGACAACGGCAGGCAGGAAGTGGTGCACATGCGCAATGAGACTTTCCCAAAAGTGGTGGTGAAAAGTTCCCACATGGGCTCTATTGGATAATGTCGCCCCATATGTGAGGATTCCTATCCTGCTGCCCTGTGAGGAAACCTACTATTGGTAAGTATCTGTGTTCACCCCTTGACTAAATATTTGGTAGAAGCCCCTTTTGCAGCCATGAGTCATTTAGGATAAATGTCTACCAACTTTGCACAGCAGAATGGTGGCCCATTCTTCTTGTCATAATAACTCATGCTTTTTTCATGTTGGCTTGGTATCGTACGTGAACTGCTGATTTGTCTTGCCATAGATTTTCAGTTGACTTCATATCTTGTGCTCAGGGCCGGTCTTAGCAAGTGCGGGGCCCTATGCAGACCAATTTGATGGGGGCCCCCTACCTCCGCCCCCACCCTAGCTCCACCCCCACCCTAGCTCCAGGGCTGGCCACCCCTCCCTCCGAGCTCCAAGGCCCCCAGCTCCAGGGCTTGTCGATCCTGCACAGTCAGTGCCAACTGAAAGCCATGTCTTTTTCACAAACACAGATACACCCTAATCCACTATAGAATAAGTAGTAATATTTAAACTTTCTATTTAGACAAAAATTAAACTGAACCCCCAAGATGCCAGACTCTGCATACAATGCAACACCACAGAAACAGAAAATGTCCCCTAGTATTATGCAAAATATAAAGACAGCAGATGTAAATTTGAAAAAAAACTAACAAATACCAATCACCAATTTACAAATTAACAAATATAGAAAATAAAATAATACCATTTTATTGGACTAATACATTTAGCTTTCAGAGGCCAAAACATCCTTCCTCAGGTCAATACAGTATAATACTGTTACAGTATCCTATCCTGACCTGAGGAAGGGGGTTTTGTTCTCCGAAAGTTAGCCAAAATGTATTAAAATTAGTCCAATAAAAAGATTACCTTGTTTACATGTTCTATTATAAAGGTTTCAGAATTCTCTGCAGTGCACACCTTGGACTGTAAGAGAGCATTGGCCTTTTTACGTGGAGCGGACAAAGTCCTATAGACAGTCCGCCCAGTTGTTTGTTTCTTTTGATCCCAACAGGAGGGGAGTTGCCATCGGAAAACGCACAATCTCTAATTGGCTAGCGGATTGCATATCCTTTACTTATGCCCAAGCTGGGCTGATTCTGAAGGGCCATGTCACGGCTCATAATGTTATAGCCATGGCGGCGTCAGTGGCTCACTTGAAGTCAGCTTCTATTGAAGAGATTTGCAAGGCTGCAACGTGGTCATCAGTCCACACATTCAGATCTTACTACTGCCTTCAGCAGGATACCCGACACGGCAGTCGGTGCTGCAGAATCTGTTTGGGGTTTAGAATTCATTTCCAGCCTCCTAGGCCTATTTCTGTTTTGTTCCAGGCTGCGCTCTCACTTAGTTGTGTTTCTTTTCAGGTCAATCTTTATGTCCTCGCCGTTGCGAGGCCCAATTGACCAATGTTCATTGTTTTGAGTGAGCCTGGGGGCTAGGGATACCCCAATCGTGAGAACAAGCAGCCTGCTTGTCCTCGGAGAAAGTGAAGATACATACCTGTAGCAGGTATTCTCCGAGGACAGCAGGCTGATTGATCTCACAAACCCACCCTCCTCCCCTTTGGAGTTGTTCTAGTTCTCTGTTTTGCATTTTATTAAACTGAGGAGGGCACGCTCGCGCCGCGGGTGAGAAACCGTTTGCTCATGTGCGGTTCGCTCTGCCCACGCGCCGGTGCGTTCTGGAAGGTTTTTTGTTTGCTTGGGGATTTGCTGGTCTCCTGGGCCATCACGGACGACGACCCAATCGTGAGAACAATCAGCCTGCTGTCCTCGGAGAATACCTGCTACAGGTATGTATCTTCACCTTACTCCTCATTGGAATTTATGAATAGCCTCCCCTTATAACAGTCTAGCACTAGCATTAATATGTTTCAGAGAAGAAAGATTGTCACTTCGCTTTGACTTTCAACGAGAAATTTTATGTACTTATTTTGTCATCATACTTGCATATTATTTTTAAACAACATTTAATTATCTTAAGCTGTGTTGATGTTACTGACATTTTAGAGTTACTACCTAGCAATTTTTGTGTGTTAAAAATATTGGAGCTAAAGCATAGTAAAATAACATTATTTAAATGATACAGTTAACAATGTGTCAGAATTTCACAGTCACTGTGAATCCTCAGTGTCCACCCCCAGCCTAACTCAGGCCTTCAGTCGCTTTGGGAAGTTAACAGCCTTGTTGATCAGTCACTGTGGCATGCTGTCTCAGATCATCTTCAGCGCATCCTTGAGTTTGGCGATTTTGTGGCTTTTGGTGGAGCTTGTGATAGGCTTCCAACATTGCTACCCAGACAAAAGTCTACATTTGTTAACTTTGTTAGCCACATTGAGCCCGCATAAGCTGGGAAAATGTGGGATACAAGTGAACCAAATACTAATACAATACATCACTGTGATGTTATGTGATGATTTTTTTTTTTTTCAAAGAATGGTAGTTTTATAGTGCAAGCATTTTTTTTAAATGCAAAAATTGCTGGGTAGTCATGCAAAAAAGCACTATGTTTAAAGATAATCTCCTTCCACTTGGCACATAAATGTAGATAGTAATAACAAATAAAGCTGGTAAATATCACATTGAAATTCCAAGCGGTTGCTGAGAAAATAGCAAAAAGAAATCATGGAGGTTACTTTTTTTTGCCTCACCCTGTGTGTATATATGTATATGTATGTGTGTATGTAATAAACACAGTATCCAGAAAAAAACAGGACCCCCCCCCCCCCCAACATTTTTCCAAATAACCCAAAAACAAATGTAGTATTATTAGAAAAATTATTACTTTTATTGACAGGTGTTACTGCGAGATGCTCTAAAAACTGGATCATCCATGTTTTCAAAATGATGTCATTCAGGAAGTGACCATTAAGAACCATTTTAGCAAAATGGCATTTAGCGAAGAAGATAAAGTTGCGATTACATTTTTGAGACAAAATAAGGCATACATCGCAAAGCATTTGTTAAGAGAGTTTCCTAATAAAGGTTGGACTAATGCATTTTCAAAGCTCATACTAGATGTTTAAACAATTACTGTTCCTCTCTCTTCCCTCTCATCCATCCATGTCCAGCTTTTTTCCTCTCCCCCCTCCATGATCCATATCCAGCATTTCTCCTCTCTCCTCCCTTCCCTCCATCCATGTTCATCTCACTTCCTCTCTCTTTCCTCCCCTCCATCCCTGTCCAGCATTTCAACTGTCTCCCCTCCATCCATGTGCATCACCTTCCTCTGTCTGCCCTCCCCTCCATCCATGTCCAGAATTTCTCCTCTCTCTGCTAAATCCATGTTCATCTCCTCCTCTGTCTTCCCTCCCCTCCATTCATGTCCAGCCTTTCTACTTCCCTCCCTCCCTTCCATCCTTGTCCAGCATTTCTCCTCTCTGCCTTCTCCTCCATCCGTGTGCATCTCCTTCCTCTGTCTTTCATCCCCGCCATTTCTCCTCTCTTCCCTTCCCTCCACTCCATCCATCCATCCATGTTCAGCATTTCTCCTCTATCCCTCCCCTCCATCTATGTGCATCTCCTGCCTGTCTTCTCTCTCTTCCATCCAGGTTCAGCATTTTTCCTGCTCTCCCTTCCATCCATGTCCAACAACTCTCCTCTCTCCCCTGGCCTTCCCTCCCATCTATGTCCAGCGATTCTCCTCTGCCCTCCCCTAACCATCCATGTCCAGCGATTTTCCTTTGCCCCTTATCCTCCCCTTCCATCCATGCGCAGTGACTCACCCCAGCCTCCACCTGCCCCCCTTTTCAGCCCCCCAGTTCCAACCCCCAGCGCTGGCTCACCTGCCCGCCCTCGGCTCCCCGATAGCCTTCCTTTCCTTCCTGCTGCCGCCCTGCCTTTAAATGTTTTATTTTACCTTGAGTCGCAGCGCTGGCACTGAAAGCAGCAGACTCGGCTCGCTTCCAGCCTTCCCTTCCCTCTCAGTGTCCTATCCTCTTCTGATATATTTCCTGTTTCCGCGAGGGCTCGCACTCCCACAACAACCGGCTCTCAAGATGCCAAAAAATTTAACAACCAGGTTTTGCGAACTGGCTCCAGCACACCACTGTGAGTGTGTGTGTGTATATATATATATATATATATATAAGGAACTATGCAGCACTCACATAGATGTATGAGGAATTACCCTGTTGCCCTGCTTGGATCTGTAAGCTTTGTAGGTTCCATCTATTTGAGAGGAAATGTCTGTCTAGGTTAGATGTACTGTGCATCACCTTCAGCCTTTTCTTTAGGCAGTAATTAAGGATTTGATAAAAGCCATTGGAAAAAGATGACTGATTTTGACCTGACCATGTGCTTTTTTTTTTTTTTTCTTTTAACATTTGCAGCAAGCCTGAGGGCTGCATTATCTGAGGGAAATCGTCCTGGAGGTCAAGAGTTAATGGTGTTATTCTAGTAACAGTGAAAAAGAAAGCATTAAAAAGTTCGATCTTATTTACCCTCTGAAATGTATGTTTTGTTTAAATAGGTGCAAATGCCATCCAGATGCTTATAAAAACCATTTGTTGCAAATAGCACAGCCAATCAAACTGCATGGCTTTGAGGTGATGTCATGGTGCTGTTCCACATTGGTTCCATCATGTCACGTCATGCAGATTTCTCCAAGACTGCCCCTGTTTCTCAGGGCACATGGTCTTGCTTGGCCCCCTCTTTGATGTGCTTGCTAATTGTGGGGAATGCTGGGGTACACCTTCTATGACAGTGCCCTTTGCTCCTGTCCACCATTATCTGCCTGAGCAGGGAGAGAAGGATCTCACTTCAAACAGCCAGAGTCAGGAGCAGAGATTCCTGTGGTAGGCAGAGCTGTGGCATAATCAGTCCAAGATGTGAAGGGGGGGATCATAGAGAGGTGTATGTGAATACAGAGCGCTGGGGGCTGCCCTCCAGTCCCTGGTAAATAAGCAAAGTCAGGTGCCAGAGAGTCTAGACATAGTGATTTCAGTGCAGGCTCAGTGGTATCTGATACTCGGTATGGGACTCAGTGATTGAAGGCCGGGGCCGCCTTGCTACAGATGCAGCAGCCCTTTAATGCCTTCCTCCTAAATCAGCAAGAGATGACAGTGGGGTGACTGAAAGCAGAACAAATTTCATTTTAATATTTCCTATCGGGCAGCAATCCTGCTTGCCTTTGAAGTGCCACGGGCAGCAATCACATTAAATAACAGAGAACAGGCTGCTGTGGGACTCAAGACAGAACATTTTCTTTTAATTAACTTACTTAATTGAAATGGAAACGAACTCTTCATTTTACAAGCAACTAATTCTCTGGCGAAAACATATCTCTGACATCTTAAAAACATATCACATTTCCCTGGATCTTTGCTTTTTGCTTTTTTAAATGCGGATGGAAACTATTTAATTTTAGAAACTACGGAAGTGATTTTGGAAATGTTATGGGGTGGGAGTTGGGAATTTGAGCTTGGGAGAATTCAGAAAAAAAGATATACCCTCTGTTTACTGTGCAGTAATTTGTGTGCACAGAGTTAGTACTTTCTTCACCTAATCGTTTAATGTTTATATTTTCAGCTGCTCCCCTTTATCCCTGGGAGCAGCTCAGTGTGAAAGTGCCACAAATTGCCTTGGAACTAATACATTATAATTTATATTGTCCTAAATTAGAATGCCTTACAATATATTCTGTACAGATAGGAGTCCCTTTTCCAGAGAGCTTGCAATCTGGAGAGGGTGCATAAGGCAGTGAAGATAGTTGTGTGCCCTCTGTCACAAGGCATGTCAGTGGCAGAAGCAGGATTTGAACTTGAAGTCTCCTGGTTTCCAGCCCTTTATTCTAAGTACTTACCCCTTAATTCTATCTTTGCAGGTATTCCTAACGTCCAGCTTAAGACTCCAAATATTGCAAAACTCCTCTACTTGTTTCTTCTGTTCGGCGAAACACGTTGATCATGTTAGCCAGCTATTTCTTCATCTCCAGTAGCTACCCTTCCCCTACAGAAGCTTCTTTAAGATCCTCTGTCTTGTTTATAGGGAATATCACACTGGTCTCCCCTCCTTCCTCTTTTCACTCACCATCCCATATACCCCATTCAGACTACTCAGGTCTCTTGATTCTCATCGTCTGGTTCTCCTCACCCCCCCCCCCCCCTTTAATTGCTCACCTAGAATCTACCAGGCACTCTGTTTATTTCCCGGGCCCAAAACTTTGGAATGACCAACTTCTTCTATAAGATCACAACCCTCGTTTAAGGCTTTTAAGTCTTTACTTAAATCCTTCTACCTCACTCGAGCTTTTTGGCCTCCAGCACTAGAAACAACTCTTTCAGCTGCAACTTTTTGTGTGTGTGTATGTATGTGTGTGTGTGTGTGCCTGTGCTTGTAACGTTTTACAATTTTATTATTGTGAACCGCATGTTCAATAATGGCAGTATATAAAATCTAATAAACATAATTTTATGCTTAACGCACAAAGTCACGCATGCAAGTTATAGAATGTCAGCTGCTCAAGTAACTTAATAGCTTAAATAGCTGCTAATTGGCATTGGTGACTAATTGGATATAATTTTAGTGTTAATTGGCACTAATTAGCAGTAGTGTGCATAACTGCCGTTAGTCGATATTCTATAAATTGCACATGCAAAATTCAGAGCGTGCAACTGCAAGGGGGCATGCACCTGGGAGGGGTATGGGCGGGTCAGGGTTGTGCCAAGCATACTTGCTTGGGTTATAGAATACAAGCATTTACAGGCCTATCTATCTACAGTTAGGTGTGAGCATTTATGCCAGCTATTGAGTTAGCACAAGTGTTCACACCTAAAGTTAGGCACATAAATGTAGACTTACACTAGTATTCTTAAATAGCAATGCTGCGCCGAATTGCCATTATAGAATTCGTGTTTAGCTCACATCATCCTGACACCTAACTTTAGGCGGTCTATAGAGAATTACCCCCTAAGCCAGTTGTGTTCTCAAGTTCATGTGTATGTGATGTCACAGGTAACAGCGCCTATCTAAACTCCTGTGATGCTGTTAGGGGAGATAATTGTGACTCTTGAAACCGTGGTTGTTCTCTGAGTCACAGAAGAATTTTCATAGGTTTCAGAAATGATGACTTTACAGAGGTAGTGTGACTACTTCTTCCACTCTGCTTACTTTGGAAGGGCAGAGCAGTGGACAGAGGGTGCAGCTTCCCTTTCAGTGAACTCTAACTTAGAGCCCCATTGCAGGCTTTAAAGCACCATTGGCAGAGCTTGCCTTTCTTCGGTTTTTCATGGGCCATTAATTACTCCAAGAGAACAGGAAGCAAGCTGCAGGTTTTTTCAGCTATTAGCTGAGGCTGCTTCTGAAAATGTGTTGAAAGAGTCTGTCTTGGGTGAGAAGTACAATCATTTAAATTGGTTTATTACGCTCCCCTACAGGGAAGAAATATGAACTGACTCTAATCTGAATAGTTACCTCTCTTTTATAGTGTGTCTCTTTGATCTCATAGCTTGCACCCCAAAGAAGTCCAATATAAAACAGTAGTTCAGATTAATAGGGCAATGATTTAATAAAGTTCTGTGTTATAGACTCAGTGATATTTCTTCATACTGAAATGCTGTGTTTATGCCCTTTAGTCTGATGGTCCCTCAGATCTTATGAAGAAATGTTTTTTTGTTTTTGGATTTATTTTGTGTGTTTTTTGCTGTCTTTTTTTTTTTCCTTCATTGTTTTTTGGGTTCTTGTATTAGTAAAGTGTCAACGTTTCTTCCGTTCTTTAAAAATCTTGGGGCAAATATTCAGATAGATATTTGGATGTTAGTACCATACAATATAGCTAAAGATATTTTAGAGCTTGTTGTTTCTTTATCTGGCTTATCAAGAAACTTGTAACCAGAGACCAGCTGAATAATGCCACTATACAGCTAAAGTTTAAACCCACCCTGCCACTCTCGCACTGGCTAAAGAAGGGACAGGATCCAAAGCGACATATGTACATAACAGCAGGTGAAAGCTAGAAAAGGGAAGGGATAGTAAAGTATGAGAGGGAAAGGGAAGAGTGCATGAGGTGAGGAGAAAGAAAGGAATGCAAAGAAAGGGGAAGGGTGAGGCTGAGTCGCACACAACATACATCCCTGTAATCACTTCCCCCGCCACGTCCAGGGACCAGTGCAGAAAGGCTCACAGTAGAGCTGCTGCACACAGAGCGTAATACCACGCCATGCAGAAAGCTGATGGTATGCAAATTTTATACGTGGAAAATTTGTAGCTAATGGGGTAGAACTTGCTGGACATATGTGCAGAAAGATTTCACAGTAAGCATGGGTTTTTGTGCACATGTTCAAACAAAAGCCAAAAGTGTCATCACACATCAGAGCCTGTTCTGCACCAAAATATGAGCCTCACAAAAATTGCTTGCACATAAAATTTTTGTGAGGCTTATATTTAAGCGCAAAAGAACAGGTGCCGAAATGTGCTTTCACTTTCGGTATTCATTTGACACATGCCTGTTACCTCTCGTTTGCCTTTGAGACTTGACAGGACCTTCCTTCTAGTCACAAATAAGACAAGGCAGTTTAAATCTCAAAAACGGACATGAAATCCTTTCCATAAGTTGATGTATGCTGCCCCATGTACTGGCAAAAAAATAATAATCTCACAGTATTCTTGCATCAAAAGCCCTTGTTTACCTCTCTGCGTTGCCACGGAATATTCAGTGGCCTCATTAGTATTCATTTTAGTGTAATGTTCAAAAATGTATTGTGCTCGTGTTAACACACACACTCAATTCTTCTCTGTATTTGTCGGACGTATGACCCACGGTAACCATGCAGTTAGGCTCACAGTAGGTTTCTGCATCATAGTAACATAGTAACATAGTAGATGACGGCAGAAAAGACCTGCACGGTCCATCCAGTCTGCCCAACAAGACAACTCATGTGTGCTACTTTTGTGTATACCCTACTTTGATTTGTACCTGTGCTCTTCAGGGCACAGACCGTATAAGTCTGCCCAGCACTATCCCCGCCTCCCACCACCGGCTCTGGCACAGACCGTATAAGTCTGCCCAGCGCTATCCCTGCCTCCCAACCTCCAGTCCCGCCTCCCACCACTGGCTCTGGCACAGACCGTATAAGTCTGCCCCGCACTATCCCCGCCTCCCAACCTCCAGCCCCGCCTCCCACTACCGGCTCTGCTATCCAATCTCGGTTAAGCTCCTGAGGATCCTTTCCTTCTGAACAGGATTCCTTTATGTTTATCCCACGCATGTTTGAATTCCGTTACCGTTTTCCTCTCCACCACCTCCCGCGGGAGGGCATTCCAAGCATCCACCACTCTCTCCGTGAAGAAATACTTCCTGACATTTTTCTTGAGTCTGCCCCCCTTCAATCTCATTTCATGTCCTCTCGTTCTACCGCCTTCGTATCTCCAGAAAAGGTTCGCTTGCGGATTAATATCTTTCAAATATTTGAACGTCTGTATCATATCACCCCTGTTTCTCCTTTCCTCCAGGGTATACATGTTCAGGTCAGCAAGTCTCTCCTCATACGTCTTGTTACGCAAATCCCATACCATTCTCGTAGCTTTTCTTTGCACCGCTTCGATTCTTTTTACATCCTTAGCAAGATACGGCCTCCAAAACTTAACACAATACTCTAGATGGGGCCTCACCAACGACTTATACAGAGGCATCAACACCCCCTTTCTTCTGCTGGTCACACCTCTCTCTATACAGCCCAACAACCTTCTAGATACAGCCACCGCCTTGTCACACTGTTTCGTCACCTTCAAATCCTCAGATACTATCACCCCAAGGTCCCTCTCCCCGTCTGAACCTATCAGACTCTCGCCACCTAACACATACGTCTCCCGTGGATTTCTATTCCCTAAGTGCATCACTTTGCATTTCTTCACATTGAATTTTAATTGCCAGACCTTAGACCATTGTTCTAGCTTCTTCAAATCCTTTTTCATGTTTTCCGCTCCCTCGGGGGTGTCCACTCTGTTACAGATCTTAGTATCATCCGCAAATAGGCAAACTTTACCTTCTAACCCTTCGGCAAGGTCACTCACAAATATATTGAACAGAATCGGCCCCAGCACCGATCCTTGAGGCACTCCACTACTCACCTTTCCTTCCTCCGAGCTAACTCCATTCACCACCACCCTCTGGCGTCTGTCCATCAACCAGTTCCTAATCCAGTTCACCACTTTAGGTCCTATCTTCAGCCCATCCAGTTTATTTAAAAGCCTCCTGTGGGGAACCGTGTCAAAAGCTTTGCTGAAATCTAAGTAGATTACGTCCATAGCTCGTCCCTGATTCAATTCTCCTGTCACCCAATCACAAAACTCAATGAGATTCGTTTGGCACGATTTCCCTTTGGTAAAACCATGTTGTCTCGGATCTTGCAACTTATTGGCTTCCAGTGCTCATAACCACACAGTTCTCCCCCATCCATTTGCTACACACCCATTGCTACTGAATAAAATTTAGTCTTTCTATCACTAATACAATTTAGTATGTACCAACCACCCATAATCAAGAGTGATAGAAGACAAGGCTACGTATATGAGAAATACAGCTTCTTTATTTCTTTTTCAAATACAGATACAATTAATAATTTCTCATGGGAGAACAGCTCTGCTATACAAAGGTATTATCTGAACCCGTCTCTCCAAAGTAATGATCTGGATCAGCTGTTTATATATTTTTATGTTAGACAATGCTTCATATAACTTTAGCACTTATCTTCCTCAGAGATCACCATCTATTTTCCCTTAAGTTGCTAATCCACATTCTCCTGTTTATTTACACTGGCCTCCCTCTCATGGCTGCTTGCACGCAAGAATGTCTTATCAGATCATGAGTCTCCGGCTCACATGCTTATCAACTTTAGCATTTTACTCTGTCCAGTTTCAAAGTGCCCTTTCGCTTTGTTTCAGGATGCACACCTGTGCTCATTATTTACATCTTCCCCCTTGAAGACCTTTTGAGAGTAAGGGCTTCACATGGTTAAAATGAGGTGTATTCCCAATAGTTAGTGCCCTGGCCGTAGGCTGTCTTAGATTGCAAACCACTTAAATTCCATTGGCTGGAAAAGATCCGTCTTACCCGTTCTGGCCACATGACCTCATGTATGGGCACTGAGAAGCATATGGGCCTGGATCGTACATGGGGAGATTAAGGATACAAGTCATGTTCCATATCCACATAGAAAAAGCGTGAGCAGGGATCGGGCTATAGGTGACAAAGTGGTTATAGTGAGATGTAAGTTACCCCTCTTTAACCTTCCCTGGGCCTTATGTTACTTACAATACCTTACCCTCTAAATGATCCTAGAGAGGAAGACAGTAATACAAAATAAAGTGTATCACAAAGAAATTAAACATTATCTCCAACTTTTTCAATTTCTGCGCTAATGCGTAGTCTTTTATACAGAACATATGCATGCCCTACAGGTTCTCTCTTATTCAAGGCAATTTCGATTAACTGTTGCACCAATCTCCTAATACAGGGTATTATACAGCAGCCAAGAAGTACAAATACAGCAATAATGATTATCAATGTGGTCAAACCAGATAATATGAAAGTTTTCCATAGCATGGTGAACAGTGTATAAGCAATTAACAGTAGCAGTGCATAAAACAGCTTGTGATGTAAGGAGAATATAAGAAAAATAAAATCTTTGGAAAAGTCCATAATGTGTGGTTTTAAAATGTAAGCAGTTAGAAATCAGGTAATTCAAAGTCACTTAAAATTTTATTGATCTGATAAGTAGACAATCTTGGCATCAGAGAAATTTATAGGTCAGTGTAGGTTCTGGTATTGTGAAGTAGCAGTCTGTATATGGTTGAGAGGCTTACACAGACAGGCATCATGTTGCATCCAGAAGACTTCCACTTAGAGCATCTCATAGTTTCCAGCAAGTTAAATAGTCCATATAATCATAGGAGCCAACTTTTCAAAATGATTGGGGGTTCTGAATTTTTTTTTAACTGGTGGTGCATTCCCCCCCCTGCCCCCCCCCCCCTCCACCTCCTTTCGAGTTCCAGGCCCACCTCCCTCCCTCCCAGCCCCTCCGAGTTCCAGGCCCACCTCCCTCCCTTCGAGTTCCAGGCCCCCCTCCCTCCAAATTTTAAAAGTCATCTGAAAACCCACCTTTTCACTGCTGCCTTTAGATTGTAAGCGCTTTGAGCAGGGATTGTCCTTCTATGTTAAATTGTACAGCGCTGCGTAACCCTAGTAGCGCTTTAGAAATGTTAAGTAGTAGTAGTAGTGCTTTTAGCTCCTAGCTGCCCACTACTCAGTTGTCCCTTACTTCCTTCTCACCCATTACTTCCCTCACCGGTAACTGTCTTGTCTGTCTGTATTATTTAGATTTTAAGCTCTTTTGAGCAGGGACTGTCTCTTTGTGTCATATGTTCAGCGCTGCGTGCGTCTGTTAGTGCTATACAAATGTTAATAATAATAATAATATACAGGCAAATATGCTGTGGCTGGCCCCTACTCGACCTTATATGTATTTTTCAAACGTTTTCATGTTCACCAGAGATCCTTATAAAGAATTTTTGAACACAGCTGACATGGACATCTCTTTATTCCCTTCTCCAGTCTAAAATGGGCTTATTTATGTCTACACACCTAAATAAATAACCTTACCTACGTTGTCTAGGTCTGGGCTGGCACCTTTCCCTGTACCTCGTCCTCTCTGGCTCGCTCTCAATCTCTGCCCTTCAATCCGGGCCGCCGGTAAGCACACTCGTGACCCAGTGACCACACAGCAGCTGCCTTTGCGCTCCCGAGCTTTCCCTCTGCTGCCTGCAGCATCCCGCGATTCCCGCCTATGCGGGACAGGAAACTGCTGCACACTTGGGGCGGGCCCAGAAGTTGAAGCTGTGCAGGGCGGGCCATGGCAGGGAGCATGCAGGGACTGGAGCGGGAGCCGGCCCGGGACAAGGGAGGGAGAGGACAGGAGGACAGAGGACATGATCACGCCATCACGCGCGGTACCACCAGCCTACCCCACCACTGCCTAAGTTCGTGCTTCTTCGGTGACGGCGGCTCCAGGACCAGAAGCTCCTCTGTGCTCTGCCTTTCTGTTGCAGCACGATGATGATTGATCATCCTGCCTATGTGGGACCGGAAACTGAACAGAGCAGAGCCAGAGGGAAAGCTTCCGACGGCAAAGGCAGTGTCTGCACACGGAGAGTCAGTCCAGACGGAGCATTGAAGGAAGGAGCCAGGTAAGAGGCGGAGCGGTACAGCAGGGCAAGGAGTCGGGACAGACGGTGCAAGGAGGGAACGGTCACGTCGACGTCGTCACGTGCCACTGCCAAATTATTGGGGGTGCTTGAGCACCCACGGAGTCGGCGCCTATGCATATAATAGTTGTCCAATTCATTAGTAACATGTCATTAACAAGAGTGTTCTCAGATTTCATTCTTTGTACAGTTCAAGGTATATGTAGGATATTAAAAATCAATGGCCATACTAGTTTGACCAAAAAAAGGATGTCAGAAGTCATATACACTACTTATAACCACTGTCTACTTACTCATTATACTTTCCTTTTCACTAATGACATCCCCTCATCCACTCGCCTACTTACTCAAGGACCTCCTCATTAGTCCCCTGTGCACTCAGTTTCTGAATCCTCCTTTGATTTGTCACCTATCAACTCGGATCCATTCATGCACTTAACTTTTATGACACTCATAATACTCCTGTGTACTGATAGTCCCCTGCCAGTTGTAATCATCATCTATTCACTGCTCAGTTGCTGCTTATCAATTTTCCACCTACTCTGATCCAATCAAAATACACATTTATGCCTCAGTTGGGCAGTCTTTCCATGGAAAATTCTTTTGCACCATGGTTAAAGCATGCACTTTTGATCAAATTAAAAATTGGTGTTATATTGGCTACCCTCCAAACTTCAGATATGTTAGAAATTATTTATACTAGGTCTGAAACTGCATTCCATCTGGTCTAGATGATTTTCTACTTGTTTGATTTATCTTGTTATGTCTTCTGAGTTCACTGAGATTTATTTTGGTCTTTCTGAATCAGCAATGTTAATTTTTTAAAATTATTTTAACACTTTTTCTTTTTACACAAGGTAAAGGAAAATATACAAAATAAGTACAATAATAAATTAAATCAAAGAAAAACAATTGTAGCTAAATACCATTTCTGGTATCAGTTTATATCTTCCTCAGAATAGACTAGCAGAGAGTTCATGTGGAGGAGCATTTTCTTTTTTTTTTTTTTTTTTTTTTTCATTTTCCTGAAATTTTATTTATTTTATTATAAACAAGAATACAAAAATACAATCATTTTAATATTAAAAAAAAAGTTGGTGCGCTCAGTGAGGATAAAATGAGAAACAAAAGTATAAGTGAAAAAGAAAAATAAGCTGAAAAAGAGTTGTTTAGAGGCCTCTACAATAGGAAGGAATTCATAAACAATTGAATAAGTACAAGTTATAATGAAGTGTAAGATAAAGTTATGTAACATATTTGGAAAATTTGAGATATTTATTTAACAAGGACCTTTTTTCTTAATTGCACTCTTAGTTTTGAGTTTATGGTATAATAAAACTGGCTGTCACCAAAAATGAGTATTTAGCAAACTTGCTTGTTTCCAAATAGCTAGGACAAGCTTTTGTGCAACAGAAATTAAAATATCAAATAACTGTATTTGGTGATCATGTAGTTGGTCCTGGATTGCTTTCGATTTAAAAATAACAATTGCTGCTGAGTTAGGCCTGTCAAGATGAAAAATTGTTTTAATAGTAATCCATATTGATTGCCAGAAAGATGGTATAAGAGCACAGTCATAGATCATATGGATTATGGTTCAAACTTATGATTTGCAATGCCAGCAGTGATTTGAAGGAACTAAACCTGCAGCACATAGTGTTCTTGGAGTCCATACAGCTCTGTGATAGAGGAAGAACATTGATTGTAGAGTATTGGCTGAAGAGTGGTCGCAGAACTGTTAGAGATGATTTTTTTTTTGTTTTTTGGTTCTTCATCTATTTGGCAGTAGACTTCTGCTCCCCAGTTATGTATGATGGAGTCTTTGTCCTTATAAATTGTATTAATAAACAGCTTGTATTATGGACTTTTTCGAAGAGAGTCTGATTAATGTTGGCATATTAGTGTGAAACGTTTCTAGTACATTCAATTTGGTTAGTGATGCAGTTGTAGCCAGCGAAAATAATTAGTAGGGGCAAGAGAGAATTTAGTCAACAATGAATTGAAGGGTAATTTACATTTAGTGGCAGTATTGCAGATAACTTTTAGTGACCAAACACCTTTAATAGTGTGTGAGGGTTTGTTCTAATTGGAACCAGAGGGACATATTCAGTACAGTTAGGAGATAACCATCTGTATCCTTGTTGTATAATAAAGGATTTGTGATATAGCGCAAAATCTATTTTCATACATTTTAATATTTTAATGTTTTGGTACATGGATATTGAATTATAATATTTTTTTGTAATAAAAACAATTGGAAATAAGAATATTTTTGTCTGGATTTGGTGTTCTTGTGTGGAGTTTGATTGTATTATATTGAAGTTATTAGGTTCATTATTTTTCCATAAGGGATATTTAGATTAATCATATAATGAAAATAGAGTATTTACTTTAACATATTCGGAATGTTAAGCTTATAACAAGACAAGATGAAATATGCTTAATAACCGAGCAATGAAACAGACAAGCAGTTAGTATATATAATGTATGTGTATAAGAACCTTTTGAGGGAACAGACAGTTTGTGTGATAGTGAGCAGGTCCAGACATTCAAAGTTGCAGCTGAATAAGAGCACCTTAATACTCAGGACATTCCTTGAGATTGAAAGCAGTTGAGATAATGTTGGAGTTGTTCAGGCGAGTCAAAGACTTAGGGGGAGTTATAGTAATTATCATGTGTGCTGGATACTGGAGCCTAAAACTTGCTCCAATGGATTTGAGGTGAGCTCGCATATCTAAGGAGGATTTGCTATTCCATGCTGTTGTTTTCGCCAGGTCAGGAGTTGAAGAGCTGGGTTGGTGCGAGCAGCAGTTAAAATTTCAAGAGTGTGTTGAAACCGCAGTAGTTTGGCGACAACAGGTTGCATTTGTATTTGGCCTCCTCAAGAGGAGGATCAAAAGAGAGATTAAGCAGAGCTGGAATCCACTTTGTCAAGAAATCTATCATGTTAGCTCCGTCAATGCTTTCTCTCAGGCCTAAAATCCTGATGATGTGCTGAGATCTGTTGGAAAGGTCAAGCTTTTTCCAAGTCAAGCTTTTTCAAATGTTTAGATCAGACATCTTGGTGCTGTGCAGTCAAAAGCACCGTGTGGTCAACTGAACACTCTAAATCCTTAACCTTCGTCTGAAAGGCTGCCAGGGATTCAGTTATTGCAACTACTTCATTTTTAAGTTCACAAGTTGTTTCAAAGTGCCTACATGAAAGTTCACGGAGTGCTCGAAGTTCATCTAATATCAGGTCCAATACAGTAACAGGGCACTTAACCGGCGCCATTTTCTCCAGGGTTGACAGATCATGTTTGGAGTGCTTGGCACTTGAGAGAGATCCTTGCGGGTTATTTTTAGGCAATTTCGCTGATGATATTGTGAAGGAGAGAATGCAGGAGAGTTCTCGCAGTAGATATAAATCATAAACTTTGCACGATTATCAGTCTGAGTCGCTATTAATCTTAAATTAGGGAGACAGCAATTGATTCAGATGTCCATGTTCGTCGATGGCTCACTAGTGCCCTGGTGGAGCATTAAAAAAAAAAAGTCTAAGTCAGAATTAGGACAGTTAACTCATTACATCCCAAAAAAGTCCATCTTAGAGCCATTTTCAAACAGGAAAACATCTGGGTTTCCCTTTTGAAAATGGTTCAGGTATGGATGTTTCTGCACAGATGATGCCTAAAAAGAGGAGCCATTTTCCAGATTGACACATCCAACTTATAAATACCAAAGTACAAGAATGTCTGGCATCATTTTGAGAGAAATGGTCACATAGACATCCCTAAAGATCAGTAGGTCAAGTAGGTCAGCCTAGTGGTCAGTGCAGTGGACTTTAAACAATGGTACCCAGATACAATTCCCACCATAACTCCTTTATGTTTTATTGTGATCCCTTCAGGAACAGAATCATTTTGCACCCTGCAAGTGCCTCCTTGTACTGCTCTAATTTTACAGCCTGCCTCACTGACACAGACTGCTTAATAATTACTGTGGATTCTTTTGGATTCATATTAGGTAATGAGACTTTTATTAGAGGTTCATGTTAAACAGAGAGTCATTATTGTCTAAGATACACATGATTAAAATATATACACAATGATTAGGTTATATAGCTGAGGAGAAACAACAATACCTATAAAAGAAACAATCATTACATCACTGGTCACTACATCCAAGCAAAGCCAGCAGTCTCTAGACCAGAAAAAGCAATAATAAACTATACATCACTGGTTACTACATCCAAGCAAAGCTAGGAGTCTCTTGACCAGGAGAATAAAGAAAGATATTATACATACATCACTGGTCACACATCACCCAGGCTTTTTGCATCAGCTGAGAGAAGCCCCTTTTTTAGCGAAGCCGGAGTCTCGTGACCAGGAGCAGTCTTTGTATGCGATATGTCTACCCATAGATGATCCTCCGATTTCACTGTTAAAAGCTTCCCTTTTTATTAAGCTAAAACTCATTTTCAGAGCCAAGGAAAATTACAAGAATGTGCATGAGAATTTAGTCACATGCTCTTGGTTCAGATAAACAAACCATTGGCCAGGTGGCTTATCTCCTGAACCTTAAACATGCTCCATCTCCCTCCTGCACATACCAAATTAATTAGAGCCGTGTCTTACCTTCTTCCACATTCCAAGTCATTTTCACACAAACAGAATTACTTTTAATCAAAAATACAGACTCCAAGTGCACTGTCGGTCACTCAGACAGAGTTGAAAAGCAATCTTTAAAATCCTTTACACTCCTATATTTAAGTACAGTAGGTAATTTGGTGGTTTTGAAGGGCTCACAATTTCTACCACAAATGTACTAGGTAGAGTGGGATTTGGACCTGGATCCTCTTGTTCACAGTCCATTGCTCTTACTGTTAGACTACTCCTGGGTGCTACTTGTTGCTCTGTTGGTATGCCCGTAATACCTGATGATGTCATAGTGTCTGGTGTATCTTTTCAGTTTCAGTTCTTAAGGGTGTGGGAGGAGGGCAGTATCTACTGGGAGATTAAGGTGGGGTCAAGCCTTAATCCCTCCACTGGTCAGCTGGTCATTCAGAGCTTTTTTTTTTTTCACTTGGATATGATTGAAGCAGGTCTAGATAAAATTGTACTTGTTTGTAGACTTCTTCCATTATTGCTGAAAGACATCCTAATTTTGGGCCTGCCGTAATTCTGCCCAAAACACGCCCCCTTGCTATTTAGACAAACTCAGTGGAAAATATCCAAATTCTACAGTTAAGTTAAATTGATTACATTATGATCATTACTGCCAAATGGCTGCAACACTTATCTCTCACACCAAATCCTGTGTTCTACTAAGGACTAGGTCTAAAATAGCTTTTCTTCTTTTTAGTTTCTGACCTCAGCTGCACCATAAAGCAGTCGGTTATTTCATTTAGAAACTTTAACTTTCTGTAGTATGTCCTGATGTGATGTTTATCCAGTCAATATTGGGATAATGTTACTGTGCTGCCAAATTTGTTAACTTCCCTAATTTCTGTTAACATTTCATCTTCTGTCTGTTCGTTCTGGCCAGGTGGATGGTACCCCCATTGCTATTCTCTTTCACTTGATACATGGAATTTCTATCCATAAATATTTAATTATATATTTTGTTGTCTGTTTGACTTAATGCTCACTATAAAACATAGGAGCACCACCCCTCCACCACTTTCATTATTACTGTTTAAACTGCTTGTTCTCTCGGCTACGTTTGGTTGCACAGTGTTTTCAATTCAACATCCAAGTTCTTGGTTGGCTTGCTGGATAACCTTAGGAAGCGTTATGTACCATACAGTGGTTCTGGATATCAGATATTTTGGTGAATCTAGTATCTGTAAAAATAAAGTGATAATTGCTTCTGCTGCTGTTTAAAGAATAGTATTCATGATTTAGCTTACCAGGCTCAATAAGAGAGAAGCTGTGAAATGCAGACTGACCTTAAACAAGTGTAGTGTTTCCCAAGTCGGTCCTGGAATACCTCCTTGCTGGGCAGGTTTTCAGGATATCCACAATGAATATGCATGAAAGAGATTTATATATAATGGAGATAGTATGTGCAAATGAATTTCTTGCATATTCATCGTAGATATCCTGAAAATCTGACTGGTAACACCGACAGTGCTTTGTTCTAAACTGAACTGTAAGCTCTAAGGATGGGTGTGGTGGCTGCGGAGCAGGGGTGCTAAGGTGCATCTTGCATAGATTGCGATTCTAGCTTGGAACACTCCTGCTAAGCTCTCCCTGTTCTCCATACTGAACTACCAAATCAAATTTCATTGAATATTGTATACCTATTCTTACATAGAGCCACTGATCTGTGCACTGAAAAGAGGGCATCTGATTGAGTGTGCTATAATGACCTTGAATTCTGTCCCTACTGTTCATGTTACCTAGTGGCACTGAGATCTTATTCTTCATGGGTCATTATGTCCTGGAATTTTGGTCTTTGTGTTACAAGTTACATAGAGGCATATTTTCAAAGCACTTAGACTTACAAAGTTAATAATATAGAACTTTTCCTACCTGAGCACACAACTGTGGAACGCACTACCAAAAGCAGTAAAAACCACACTCGACCACTTGAATTTCCAGAAAGCACTAAAAACAGAACTGTTCAGAAGGGCATACCCCACCGACCCAACATAAAAAACCTGGACATTTGCGACACAACGTAACCAAAGATCGTAACGGACATATCCTAACTCTTCCTTTCCCTCACTAAGTTTTCTCCCCAATTATCTTTACCATACATGTATCTCACTGTACCAAAATATCACCTTGAAACTACTCACACCTTGTATTTGTTCACACCGGAATCGGTTAACGCCGATTACGGTACTATGTAAGCCACATTGAGCCTTAAAAGAGGTGGGAAAATGTGGGATACAAATGCAACAAATAAATAAATAAACTTAAGTGCTTTGAAAATGAGCCCCATAGTGACTCAAGATTGGGCCTCTAATGCTTTATTTATTCTGCTTTTTGGCAGTTGATGAAAATGCTTTTTGAGTGCTCCGAAGAACGCATTGACCTGGAGCTCATTTCATTCTGTGTTAATCTGGCTGCTAATAAAAGGAATGCACAGCTCATCTGTGAAGGTAAGTGTCTCCTGCAGTCCAGTACGAGGTCCCATACACAGCTCTGCCAGTACACTGCTGTCCCAGGACGAGAAGACTGGGGATGAGTATAAGGAGTTTGGGAGACATGGTTTAAGGTATAATCATCTTCAGAGCAGGAGTTGTGTGGGTGGGCTTATAAGATTAAGTTGGGCTGTTAGGGTAAGCTTGCTTGAAGAGATGTGTCTTCAACATTTTTCTGAAGGGTAGATAATCGTTAATAGTTTGGATGGATCTTGGTAGAGCGTTCCAAAGCTGGCTGCCCAAAAATGAGAAACTGGATGCATAGGAGGTTTTGTATTTAATTCCTTTGCAGTCTTGGAGGTGTAAATTGAGGTAAGTACGTGAGGACATTGATCTGTTTCTGATTGGGAGGTCGATCAGGTCATTCATGTAGCTAGGGGATTCTCCGTATATGATCTTATGAATCATTGTATAGACTTTGAAGTTTATTCTTTCTTTCTTTTTTGTTTGTAAAACCCAATAAAACATACATCTCATTAAACGATAAAACTGTGAAGTTTTTACATTCTCTAGAAAAGTAAATGAAATCATCTTCCCCTGCATTAATATTTTAACAACTGACAATATCCATCTGACTTCAAATGAAAACCTTGTCAATCTTAGTATTGTCTAAGTAATCAGTCTTTTGCCAATTTCTAATAACTTACGTAATCTTTCTGTGGCAAGCTATTCTAAAACTTTGCCCCCTCATTTCACAATGGTGCTTATTATTAGGCAGTAGAGGAAAAAAGAAGAGGAATCTCTTGCAGATGGTGTCCAAAGAGACTCCTCTTCTTTTTTTCTCTACTGTTTTATACGTGGTATACCCTATCTGTGGAGGTTTTTGTCTGTTGTGCACATGTAGTTTATAGAATAGTAGCAATAATTAGCATGTAAACACACAAGTGCAAGGTGTGCTAAAGTTGCCTGGTGTGTAACTGTGAGGGGAATGTGGGTGAAGAATGGCTAGTCATGGGTGTGTCACCAAGTGACATGCAATTGCAATGCACACCTAGATGTTCCAACTTACACTAGCCATTGATCTACCATAAGTGGACTTACCTATATTTTGGCACACCAGTGTGGCTAGTATTTTTTAATGACTTAGGCACACCTATGTGCCACTATAAATTGGGGCTAAGAGCTCCCCATTATGGTGTTTACATCTTGGCACTGAGTTATAGAATTGCCCCCTTGGTACTGTACTTGAAAAAGCTTTATTCCTCAGGCAGGGCAAAGGGCTTCCTGAAATGCTAGTAATCCACTGTGAGGGTCAAAGTACATGTCCTGTGACATAAAATCACAGTCTGTTCTCTAATTTGTTCACCATTTGTTAAGCTCATGCAGTTTCCAATAAAGGGAGGACCTACATTTTCTTTTTCAGGAAATGGCTTGAAGATGTTGATGAAACGAGCACTAAAATTCAAGGATCCATTGTTGATGAAAATGATTCGGAACATTTCTCAGCATGACGGCACAACCAAAAACTTGTTTATTGTAAGTATGATCTGTGTAATATCTCAGGACCCTTTGTTTTGTGCCATCAGGATCTTTATCTTGAGTGCTGACTGTATGATAACTTGATGCTCCCTGCCTTCCTTGTCCTGGTAACAGACAATGTAATATCTAATTGTCCCATGACTAGGATTCTTACCCCAGGAACAGATATTGTAATAATTTTTAAAACCCTCTGAGATCAGGATTCTTCTCTGCAGCAGTGTCTCCGAATGGGTTAGTTTTGCACATACCATGACAGCAATGCATTTCACTCCTAATTGTCAGGGTATGTGGAGTATGATATCAGTCTCTCAAATTTACTGCTAATTCTTGCTTGTTGTAGTACCTTTCATATTTAAACATCTCTAAAGGTGGGACAGGTGAGATACGATACAGATGTTTAAATACTTGAAAGGTATTAATGAATAAACAAAGTTTCCAAAGTAGAGAAGCTACAGAACAAGAGGATATGAATTGAAGTTATAAGGAGGCAAACTTAAAAGCAACATAAGAAAATACTTTCACAAAAAGGGTGGTGGATGTCTGGAATTTTTATTTATTGGGATTTATTAATTGCCTTTATGAAGAAATTTACCCAAAGTGATGGAGAGCAGTTTAACATAAAACTTACAATTTTGTTAGCAGCTTAAAAATAAGAAAATGAACAAATATTAATGCATTCAACAAGAATGTCTTCCTAGTGGAGGTGGTGAAGTACGAAAAGAGTGACAAAATTCAGAAGGGTGTGGAATATACACAGAGGATCCCTGTATAGCAAGAGGGGCACCCGACATAATAGCCCTGATTTAAAAAAAAACCCAACAAAAAAGCCCCGACAAAACAGCCTTGTAACAAAATAGCGAGAAATCAGTCACTAACAAAATAACCCTTGACAAAATGGCCCCTCCCACAGAATAACCCTTGACGAAATAGCCCCCTTAACAAAATAGCCCCCTAGAAAAAAATAACATCACAAAAAAAGATGATAAACTAAAAGTGAAAGAAATCTTCACTGATAAAGGCTCTTACCAGCATTGCATTGTATAAAGCATATATAAATAAACAAAATTCTGTAGCTACCAATTGGTATTCATGATCTGTTCTGCTGTTTAAGGAAACTATTCTTCCATTGACATGCTAATTTAAAAAAAAAAAACAAAACAAAACAATATTGTCATCATTTTCATAGCCTTACCAACCTTATCCTGTTTGGCAAGGTAAGATAGGAAGAAAAATGCAGTGCCATATTCTGGGCAGCCTGATCGGGCCCTTTTGTTGGGGGGGCTAATTTGTCAAGGGCTATATTGTGCGCAGGCCGTTTTGACAGTGACTTTTATGTCAGGGACTATTATGTCGGGAGCTTTTTTGTCAGGGCTATTTTGACTGGGCACCAGCTAGAGGATGGAATAAAAGCAAACATTTAAATGACTTTCACACTTCAAAAAAAAACACAGAGGGAGTAACCCGATGTTAGGAATGGCAAACAGTTAGTCAGTCTTTCCATTTGTAGGTTTAAGTTAATATCTTCTTTAACAATTTATGTGTCTGGTTTTGATCGAAATATATATATGTGCATTTGCCGTTTGTTTTCCTCATTTGTTAATCTAATTAATTTAACTAGCTTTTTCTCATGTTTTTGAATTCTAATGCTTCCTTCTCTAATGGTACTGGTGGATTCTCACTCGTTTCTTCTATTTGTTGGAATGGTCATCCAAATTGAGGAACAGAAACCAAGTCTAGACACTTACCTTCATGTTTTAACATTTTTTACTTATTTGGGGCTGTTGATGCTGTTAAGTAGGCCAATGGCAGTAGCTCTGTATGTATAATATATTTCTGAGACCCATTCTTCCTTTGGCTTCTGGAGTGTATGGTCTTCGCATACACTGATTCTTATAAATTACTTCATGAGCATGGAGGTATTTTCGAATTCATATCCAGTTTTTCAACGTCTTTATGAGATCGGTCTACAATTCCAAAGCTGTAGGAGAGTACAGAAATTGCTAGCTGATTATAGCTTGTATCTTATTGAAAAGTGCTTTAACAGCACAAAGTATCAGTTTTAATCTCTTATAATATTTGTTTCTTGTAGTAATTTATGGTAGATTGTTGTTCTTTCCTCCTAAGTGTTTATATACACTTTCCTGTTCAAGTTTTTTTTCCCATATGATCCTGCTAAACCAGTCCAGATTAATGGATTATGTATCCCAGCCAGTAAAGGGAAGTAGAGAACACTGACTTTCAGTAATGCCATCACCAGTATAAGGAGTGGTATAGCACTGGAACCTGCTAGTATTCTCTGCCCCCAGCAGGTAGTTGGAGCTTGGTCTGGTACAGCAGGATTCTGGTATATGACTTGGCTCCCTGGGTGCTAACTAAGGTCTGTGATCGACATGGGCTCTTAGGGGATGATTGAGCAAGGAAGGAGAGCCCCTGGTCCAGAACATCGACCCACAGGTCCTAGTCCTGGAGGGCTATGGCATCTGTAGCAGTGTGGCCCTAGGGTTTACCTGCTTGGGGGATTGAAAGTAAGTTATTTGGGGGCCATAGAAGCTCTCTTGCTTCTCCTTCCCTTTCTCCTCTTTACTGAAAGTTTGTATTGGCATAAAGTTAAAGAAAAACATGAAAAAAGAAGGAAAATAGCACTAGCAATGCAGCAAGATCTGATGGATAATTTGATCAGACCACCCTTCACACCCTTGTCACTTAGATTCATCTTTCTCCACCCAATATCTCTCGGGTTGCCTTTTTAAAAATAATTCTAGACAACTCTCAGTTTGATACTCCTTTTTGTCACCTTCCCAGTCCACAGATGTTAGGTTATTATGGGTTCCACCCTCCAGCTTGGTTCCAGTCCCTTACCACTAGACTCCTCATTAGATATTAGGCAGGAGGAATCTCTTCTTGGGGAAAGCTTCTAGTTTCTGCAGTTCTCCTGAGACTTTGGGTCCAGGCTAGTACCACAAGCTCCCACTTAGGAATAGTTCTGCCGCCCTTGAAAAAAGTTCAGGATAGTGTGCTTTCCTTGTCCTTCTTTTTATCTCTGCAGTTCTAAGGGTATCACCCTCATATGATCTGTAGCTTTCTTCCTTGTTTAGATCTAAGTCTGCTTCTTGGGAGGCAGAACGAAGGGGTACAACAACTGCCGTTCATGGGAGTATCTTTTACTGTTGTCCCGAGGTCTCGGTGACCCTTCAGGGACCAGCTCCAACAAGGCCTTGAACTGCTGAATGCAGATCTGCTTTGCTACTGGGCAGCAAAAAAGAGGAAAGAGACACTTTTCCTTCAAAACTGGGGCCTTAGATTAAGTAAACCCACTTAACTTCTCCCTGAGCACATCCCAATTGTGTGCCTAGCTAGAACAGTCCTAGGTGTTTATCCCTTTATGCTTCTTCCTTGGAATTGTTACCTCCTCAAGGGCATGATAATATTCACTTTATTGCAAGGGAATTGATGACACCTGAGTTACACCAGCATTTTCCGAACCTGTGCAAATGACTTCTCCACCAAAACCAGTTGGGTTTTTAGGATATCTTCTATCAAATGTGCATGTAAGAAATCTGCAAACATTAGTCACCAATCTTTTTTTTTTCTGCCTCACAGGATTATGTGGGAGACTTGGCAGCTCAGATCTCCAATGATGAAGAGGAGGAGTTTGTAATTGAGTGTCTAGGAACACTTGCAAATCTGACTATACCTGACTTAGACTGGGAGCTTGTGTTGAAGGAGTACAACCTAGTGCCATATCTGAAAGATAAGCTCAAACCAGGTGAGTACACTGTAATCCTCAAAGACAGCCACACAACATTCTTTGTGCCTTGTTCCTCCCCACTCACAGGGCTCAAGTGATCTCATCTTATAGAAGAACAAGTAGGGAAAGTATGCAGAGCATGACTCATGGAATTTTTTCTAACCCCTCCATATGTATTTGTTTTGGTGTAGTTGTGTCTATATGTGCCTTTGACTTAAGGGAGAGAGGGGAGGGGACATTTGGGATGGGGTAGTTCTGGGTTGTAGTTGAGGGGAAATTGGGGTTGGCTTTGGGGGGTGGAATAGGTGTTTGGAGGAATAATGGGAGTTATAGGATAGGTGGGGGAGCTGAAGGTGATGGGGTTGTTTGAGAGTAGGTGGCACTGGTTTTGGGGTGTAGTTTTGTGGGGTGGGGTAATTGGTAGGTAGTTTGGGGGGAAGTTATAGGAGCATTTAGTTTTGGGAGATGGGGTGATTGGTTGATGCAGTAGTTTTGGGGAGTGGGTTGATGATTGGGAGGGGGTAGTTTTGGGAGGTACGATTATTGGGGAGGTTATGGGAGTTGATAGGTAGTTGGAGGCGATAGTTTTAGGATTTATTTGTAGGGAGGTAGTTGGAAGTTTGAAAGGAGCAGTTCCCTAACTCATAAGAACATAGAAACATAAGCATGTCATACTGGGACATACTGAAGGTCCATCAAGTACAGTATCCTGTTTCTAACAGTGGCCAATCCATGTTGCAAGTACCTGGCAAGATCCCAAAAGAGTAAAACAGATTTTATGCTGCTTATCCTAGAAATATTGTCAAACTACAGTGGCGGTTTTCTACTATAACCCGTTATACAATACCAAACTTAGTAGAATTTTTCAACAGGAGTGTCTTATATCTTGCAGATATATATGTGTGACACGCTAGTGCAAAAGGGAAAGTCTCATATTTTTTATTTATTTTATTTATTTATTTATTGCATTTGTATCCCACATTTTCCCACCTTTTTGCGGGTTCAGTGTGGCTTACAATACATTATGAAAACTGGAAGTACATTTTGTTACAGCTCAGTAATGGATTGCATTATGAAGCGTTATGAAAGACAAGTTTTGTAACAAGGAATATAATAATGGAAAAGATCATTGAGACATTGGAGGGAAAGAACGGGAAACTAAAAGGGGCGATACATTGGAGGGAACCCGCGGGAAACAGGAGGGGCGGTATATAATAACAGGCAAGCATTTGGTATACATTTTCTGTGAGTAAGGTATGAGTGAGGTAAGTTTGCGGGAGATGAGAAGGTGGGGTAGGGGATGGGAATTCAGAGTGGCTGTAGTGATGCATTGTTGAACAGTGAGTGCGGTTTTATGTGTTTTGGTCCTTTCCGTAAACTTCCTCAAAGAGGTGGGTCTTCAGTAGTTTGCGGAAGGTTTTTTGCTCATGGATCGTTTTCAGGTTGCGTGGCAATGAATTCCAATACTGCGTGCTCATGTAGGAAAAGGTTGACGTGTGCAGTGTTTTGTATTTCAAGCCCTTGCAATTAGGGAAGTGGAGGTTGAGGAAAGTTCGGGATGATCTTTTGGCGTTTCTTGGTGGTAAGTCTATTAGATCCGACATGTAGGCTGGGGCTTCACCGTGAATGATTTTATGGACTAATGTGCATACTTTGAAGGTAATGCGTTCTTTAAGTGGGAGCCAGTGTAGCTTCTCTCGTAAGGGTTTTGCACTTTCATATTTTGGTTTTCCTAAGATGAGTCTGGCTGCTGTATTCTGGGCTGTTTGGAGTTTTCTCAGTATTTGCTTTTTGCAACCTGCGTATAGTGAGTTCTCCGAGGACAAGCAGGCTGCTTGTTCTCACGACTGGGTGACGTCCGCGGCAGCCCCCACCAACCGGAAATAAGCTTCGCGGGACGGTCGACACGCAGGGCACGCCCACCGCGCATGCGCGGCCGTCTTCCCGCCCGTGCGCGACCGCTCCCGCCAGTTACTTTTTTTCCGCGACTGAGAGAGTTGTGTTTTCCCCTCTCTCTCGTTTCAGCCGCCGGATTTTTTCGACCGCGTTTACGCGGATCGTCGCTTTTGGCCTGTTCGGCCTCTTCTTCTTCTTCTTTCTCTTTTATTTAAAAAAAAAAAAAAAAAAAAAAAAAAAAAAAGAATTTTGCGCGTGTGGAGCACGCGCTCCTTCTTTTCCCTCGCTTTCTAGCGGGGACGCCTCGTTGCGGCCTAGTGGCCGCTCGGTCGGTTTCAGTTTTCGTGGTGTGATTTTAGCCACCATTGCCGACTTTGACTTCGCCGACGCGATTTTTCCGTCGATGTCCTCGAAGGTCCCGAGTGGATTTAAAAAGTGTGGTCGCTGCGGCCGGCCGATCTCGCAGACCGACACCCACGCTTGGTGCCTCCAGTGCCTCGGGCCGGAGCACAATCTCAAGTCGTGCGTTTTGTGTCTCGGTCTCCGGAAACGGACTCAGGTTGCGAGGCAAGTTCTGCGGGACCGTCTTTTTGGAACTTGCGCCGGCCCCTCGACGTCGACCTCGACGGCATCGGTATCGAAGACCGGTTCTTCGGTACCGGTATCGATGCCCGAGACATCGGCACCGATGGCAGCGACCCCAGGAGAACAGGTCCCGTCGGCCCGCCGGTCCGCCGGCGAGAGTGGGGTAGAGAGACCGCGTGGGCAGTCGGCCCCGGTCACTCCCTCAACTCGTGAGCCACGGGACCGAACCCTGTCGGACCCGGTACCCCGAGACCGAGGGGGATCGACCTCCTCCTCCTCCATGCCCTCCGGCACCGGTGACGTGCACCGGAAAAAAGACAAGAAGCGCCGTCACCGGGAGCCCTCGGTGCACCCTGAAGAGGAGTCGACGCCGAAGCGTCATCGCAGAGAGGAGAGATCTCCGTCGGTGGTGGAGGTACCGACGCGTCGGGGTTCCGGCACCTCGGTGCCGTCTCCTGGCCCCCAGCAGCTTCCGGCACCGACACCCTTACCGGCCCCACCGCCTTTCCCGGCAGCGGGCCTGGACGAGTGCCTCAGAGCCATCCTTCCGGGGATCCTGGAAGGGCTGATGCGCCAGGCTGTGCCGGCGCCGGGGGTGCTTGCGCCCTCGGCGCCGATGACTGTGGCGCCGGCGAGCTCTAGCCCGGCGCCGGGGCAGTCGACACCGCCGCCGCTTGCGGGGCCGGTCTCGACAGCCACGCAGGTGGAGTCCCCGTCGACGTCGATGGAGGGAGCTCCGTCCCCGCCGGCGCGGGAGTCCACCGCTCGACGACACCGAGACCTCGGTGCCTCGACGTCGAGCCGGGCCCGGTACCGGACTCAGCTACATGAGCTAATGTCCGATACCGAGGATGAGGACTCGTGGGGGGAAGAGGAGGACCCGAGATATTTCTCCTCAGAGGAGTCTACGGGCCTTCCCTCGGACCCCACGCCGTCACCGGAGAGGAAGCTCTCACCTCCTGAGAGTCTCTCCTTTGCCTCCTTTGTGCGGGATATGTCTATAAGCATTCCCTTTCCCGTGGTCTCTGTGGAAGGGCCGAGATGCTCGAGGTCCTCGACTATCCATCACCACCTAGAGAGTCCTCCACGGTACCGCTGCACAATGTCCTGAAGGAGACGCTGCTCCGGAACTGGGTGCGACCACTAACTAATCCCACCATTCCCAAGAAAGCAGAGTCCCAGTACAGGATCCACTCTGACCCAGAGCTCATGCGGCCCCAGTTGCCCCATGACTCAGCGGTCGTGGATTCTGCTCTCAAGAGGGCACGGAGTTCGAGGGATACCGCCTCGGCGCCCCCGGGGCGGGAGTCTCGCACTCTGGACTCATTTGGGAGGAAGGCCTACCAATCCTCCATGCTCGTGACCCGCATCCAATCTTACCTGCTCTATATGAGCATCCACATGCGGACCAATGTGCAACAGCTGGCGGACCTGGTCGATAAGCTCCCGCCGGAGCAGTCCAGGCCTTATCAGGAGGTGGTCAGGCAGCTGAAGGCGTGCAGAAAGTTCCTGTCCAGGGGGATTTTTGACACCTGTGACGTGGCATCTCGTGCTGCGGCCCAAGGTATAGTGATGCGCAGGCTCTCATGGCTGCGTGCCTCTGACCTGGACAACCGCACCCAGCAGAGACTGGCTGACGTCCCTTGCCGGGGGGATAACATTTTCGGTGAGAAGGTCGAGCAGATGGTGGACCAACTGCATCAGCGGGAAACCGCTCTCGACAAGCTCTCCCACCGGGCGCCTTCAGCACCCGCCCCCACGGGTGGGCGTTTTTCCCGGGCACGGCAGGCTGCACCCTATTCTTTTGCAAAGCGTAGGTACAACCAGCCGGCCCGAAGGCCTCGCCAGGCACAGGGACAGCCCCAGCGCGCTCGTTCTCGTCAACAGCGTGCGCCTAAGCAGCCCCCTGCGCCTCCACAGCAAAAGCCGGGGACGGGCTTTTGACTGGATCCACGGGAACATAGCCGCCCTACAAGTGTCCGTACCGGACGATCTGCCGGTCGGAGGGAGGTTAAAATTTTTTCACCAAAGGTGGCCTCTCATAACCTCCGACCAGTGGGTTCTCCAAATAGTGCGGTGCGGATACGCCCTGAATTTGGCCTCCCTGCCTCCAAATTGTCCTTCGGGAGCTCAGTCTTTCAGCTCCCTTCACAAGCAGGTACTTGCAGAGGAACTCTCCGCCCTTCTCAGCGCCAATGCGGTCGAGCCCGTACCACCCGGGCAGGAAGGGCAGGGATTCTATTCCAGGTACTTCCTTGTGGAAAAGAAAACAGGGGGGATGCGTCCCATCCTAGACCTGAGAGGCCTGAACAAATTCCTGGTCAAAGAAAAGTTCAGGATGCTTTCCTTGGGCACCCTTCTGCCAATGATTCAGAAAAACGATTGGCTATGTTCCCTGGATTTAAAGGACGCATACACTCACATCCCGATACTGCCAGCTCACAGACAGTATCTCAGATTCCGCCTGGGCGCACGGCACTTTCAGTATTGTGTGCTGCCCTTTGGGCTCGCCTCTGCCCCACGAGTGTTTACAAAGTGCCTCGTGGTGGTGGCGGCGTATCTACGCAAGCTGGGAGTGCACGTGTTCCCATATCTCGACGATTGGCTGGTCAAGAGCACCTCGGAGGCAGGAGCCCTCCGGTCCATGCAGTGCACTATTCAACTTCTGGAGCTGCTGGGGTTTGTGATCAATTACCCAAAGTCCCATCTCCAGCCTACTCAGTCTCTGGAATTCATAGGAGCGCTGCTGAATACCCAGACGGCTCAGGCCTACCTTCCCGAAGCGAGGGCTACCAATCTCTTGGCCCTGACTTCGCAGACCAGAGCGTCTCAGCAGATCACAGCTCGGCAGATGTTGAGACTTCTGGGTCATATGGCCTCCACAGTTCATGTGACTCCCATGGCTCGTCTTCACATGAGATCTGCTCAATGGACCCTAGCTTCCCAGTGGTTTCAAGCCACCGGGAATCTAGAAGATGTCATCCGCCTCTCCACCAGTTGCCGCACTTCACTGCTCTGGTGGACCATCCGGACCAATTTGACCCTGGGACGTCCATTCCAAATTCCGCAGCCCACGAAAGTGCTGACGACGGATGCATCTCGCCTGGGGTGGGGAGCCCATGTCGATGGGCTCCACACTCAGGGTCTGTGGTCCCTCCAGGAAAAGGATCTGCAGATCAACCTCCTGGAGCTCCGAGCGATCTGGAACGCACTGAAGGCTTTCAGAGATCGGCTGTCCTGTCAAATTATCCAAATTCGGACAGACAATCAGGTTGCAATGTATTACGTCAACAAGCAGGGGGCACCGGATCTCGCCCCCTGTGCCAGGAGGCCGTCGGGATGTGGCGTTGGGCGTGTCGGTTCGGCATGCTCCTCCAAGCCACGTACCTGGCAGGCGTAAACAACAGTCTGGCCGACAGACTGAGCAGAGTCATGCAACCGCACGAGTGGTCGCTCCATGCCAGAGTGGTACGCAAGATCTTCCGAGCGTGGGGCACCCCCTCGGTGGACCTTTTCGCCTCTCAGACCAACCACAAGCTGCCTCTGTTCTGTTCCAGACTTCAGGCACACGGCAGGCTAGCGTCGGATGCCTTTCTCCTCCATTGGGGGACCGGCCTCCTGTATGCTTATCCTCCCATACCTTTGGTGGGGAAGACCTTACTGAAGCTCAAACAAGACCGCGGCACCATGATTCTGATCGCGCCCTTTTGGCCCCGTCAGATCTGGTTCCCTCTTCTTCTGGAGTTGTCCTCCGAAGAACCGTGGAGATTGGAGTGTTTTCCGACTCTCATTTCGCAGAACGACGGAGCGTTGCTGCACCCCAACCTCCAGTCTCTGGCTCTCACGGCCTGGATGTTGAGGGCGTAGACTTCACTGCGTTGGGTCTGTCTGAGGGTGTCTCCCGGGTCTTGCTTGCCTCTAGGAAGGATTCCACTAAAAAGAGTTACTTTTTCAAGTGGAGGAGGTTTGTCGTGTGGTGTGAGAGCATGGCCCTAGAACCTCGTTCTTGCCCTGCACAGAACCTGCTTGAATACCTTCTGCACTTATCAGAGTCTGGCCTCAAGACCAACTCAGTAAGGAATCACCTTAGTGCGATTAGTGCTTACCATTATCGTGTGGAAGGAAAAGCCATCTCTGGAGAGCCTTTAGTCGTTCGATTCATGAGAGGCTTGCTTTTGTCAAAGCCCCCTATCAAGCCTGTTGTGTCATGGGATCTCAACGTCGTCCTCACCCAGCTGATGAAACCTCCTTTTGAGCCACTGAATACCTGCCATCTGAAGTACTTGACCTGGAAGGTCATTTTCTTGGTGGCAGTTACTTCAGCTCGTAGGGTCAGTGAGCTTCAAGCCCTAGTAGCTCATGCTCCATATACCAAATTTCATCACAACAGAGTAGTGCTCCGCACCCACCCAAAGTTCCTGCCGAAGGTGGTGTCGGAGTTCCATCTTAACCAGTCAATTGTCTTGCCAACATTCTTCCCCAGGCCGCATACCCGCCCTGCTGAACGTCAGTTGCACACATTGGACTGCAAGAGAGCATTGGCCTTCTACTTGGAGCGGACACAGCCCCACAGACAGTCCGCCCAATTGTTTGTTTCTTTCGACCCTAACAGGCTAGGGGTCGCTGTCGGGAAACGCACCATCTCCAATTGGCTAGCAGATTGCATTTCCTTCACTTACGCCCAGGCTGGGCTGACTCTTGAGGGTCATGTCACGGCTCATAGTGTTAGAGCCATGGCAGCGTCAGTGGCCCACTTGAAGTCAGCCACTATTGAAGAGATTTGCAAGGCTGCGACGTGGTCATCTGTCCACACATTCACATCACATTACTGCCTCCAGCAGGATACCCGACGCGACAGTCGGTTCGGGCAGTCGGTGCTGCAGAATCTGTTTGGGGTGTAAATCCAACTCCACCCTCCAGGACCCGAATTTATTCTGGTCAGGCTGCACTCTCAGTTAGTTGTTCTTCGTAGGTCAATTTCTGTTGTTTCCTCGCCGTTGCGAGGTTCAATTGACCTGGGTTCTTGTTTTGAGTGAGCCTGAGAGCTAGGGATACCCCAGTCGTGAGAACAAGCAGCCTGCTTGTCCTCGGAGAAAGGGTATGATACATACCTGTAGCAGTTGTTCTCCGAGGACAGCAGGCTGATTGTTCTCACCTTCCCTCCCTCCTCCCCTTTGGAGTTGTGTATTTCATATTTTTTGCTAGTCATTCAACTGGCGGGAGCGGTCGCGCACGGGCGGGAAGACGGCCGCGCATGCGCGGTGGGCGTGCCCTGCGTGTCGACCGTCCCGCGAAGCTTATTTCCGGTTGGTGGGGGCTGCCGCGGACGTCACCCAGTCGTGAGAACAATCAGCCTGCTGTCCTCGGAGAACAACTGCTACAGGTATGTATCATACCCTTTGCAGTAATCCAGATGGCTGAGAACGAGGGATTGCACCAGGCTACGAAAAACGGATCTTGGGAAGAATTGTCTTATTCTTTTCAGTTTCCACATGCAGTAGAACATCTTTTTGGTTGTGTTGTTTGCCTGAGTTTCGAGTGTTAGGTGGCGGTCAATAGTGACTCCAAGGATTTTTAGCGTTTCTGAGATTGGAAGGTTTAGTGTTGGTGTGTTTAAAGCGGTGAATTCTTTCGTGTTATATTGGGACGTGAGTATCAGGCATTGAGTTTTTTCTGCATTTAGTTTCAAGCGAAAAGCATCTGACCAGGTGTTCATGATGTGTAGACTTAGGTTGATTTCATTGGAGATTTCTTTAATGTCTTTTTCGAACGGGATGTATATAGTTACATCATCGGCGTAAATATATGGGTTGAGGTTGTGGTTCGATAGGAGTTTCGCCAGGGGGATCATCATTAGGTTGAAAATGGTTGGTGAGAGGGGTGATCCTTGTGGTACTCCACATTCGGGTGTCCAAGCAGCAGACGTGGTTGAATTTGATGTGACTTGGTATGATCGTTGAGTTAGGAACCCCTTGAACCAGTTTAGGACATTTCCTCCTATACCAAAGTATTCAAGTATGTGTAATAGGATTCCGTGGTCGACCATGTCGAAGGCACTTGACATGTCGAATTGTAGGAGGAGTATGTTGTTGCCGGTTGCAATCATTTGTTTAAATTTAGTCATGAGGGTAATCAGTACTGTTTCTGTGCTGTGATTCGTCCGGAATCCTGATTGGGCATCATGCAGTATTGAGTGTTTGTTTAGATAATCTGTGAGTTGTTTAGTTACCATTCCTTCGGTTATTTTGGTTGTTAATGGTATGGATGCTACTGGTCTGTAGTTGGTTAATTCGCTTGCGTTTTTCTTTGTGTCTTTTGGTATTGGGGTGAGTAAAATTTTTCCTTTTTCTTTAGGGAAAAGTCCGTTTTGTAGCATAAAGTTTACGTGGTTCGTTAGGTCTGTTATGAATTGTAGAGGAGCTGATTTCATAAGGTTGTTTGGGCATTTGTCTAGTTTGCAGTGGGATTTGGCGTATCTTTTTAGAGTTTTCAAGATGAGATCTTCTGATATTAACTCGAAGTCGGTCCAGGTTCTGTCTGCTGGGTATGTTCCGGCTTCTGGGTCTAGGCAGTCTAGAAGTGTGACGTATTCGATAGGGCTGGTGGGTATTTTAAGTCGTAGTTGTATGATTTTCTCTTTGAAGTATTTCGCAAGGTTGTCAACATCTGGTATGTCTTTGCTGTTGTTTGTAACTGGTGTGGTGTCTAGAAGTTTGTTCACAAGGTAGAAGAGTTTATGTGTGTCATTGTAGTTTGGTCCTATTATTGTTTTGTAGTATGATCTTTTAGTCTGTCTTATGGTGTATTTGTATTTCCTCCGAAGTAATTTCCAGGCATTTAGTGTTTGTTCATCTCTCTTTTTGTTCCATGCGCGTTCTAGTTTCCTGACTTGTGTTTTAAGTTTTTTCAGCTCTTCGTTGAACCATGGATTTGCTTTTTTCCTGTGTGATGTTCTAGTTTGGATTGGGGCGATTTTGTCTAATGTTGTTGTGCATAGATCGTCCCATTCTTGGAGGAATTGGATGGTGTTAGCACTTGTTGTCCATTCGTTCTGGTAGATCTGTTGCCAGAATGTTGTGGGGTCTATTTTTCCTCTCGTGGTGTATGTTGTTCGCTCATGTTTATTGATTGTGTTTATGTGTGTTTTTCGCCAGTAGAGAGAGACAGTTGCTTTATGGTGGTCTGACCATAGTGTGGGTGTCTATGTAGTGTCTGTAAGTATGATATTTGTATCATATGGTCACCTGGGTGATTTCATAACACCTATAAAGATGTGCCCCTATTTCGTGACAATTGTAATCATTGACTGACCCCCTCCTACCACTATTTTCGGTTTTTCATTTCTTCAACTTTTTTTATAAGATTTAAATATTTTTTTTAATGTTTTTGAAATTATTCTCAATAAATCTTCCTAATTTCTGTGTCTCTTAGCTCATTAATTACTTCTTTATTTTGAGACATTCATCCACTCCTTCACGAGATAATATTTCTCCGAGGACAAGCAGGCTGCTTGTTCTCACGACTGGGTTGACGTCCGCGGCAGCCCCCACCAACCGGAAGAAGCTTCGCGGGACGGTCGGCACGCAGGCCACGCCCACCGCGCATGCGCGGCCGCCTTCCCGCCCGTGCGCGACCGCTCCCGCCAGTTACTTTTTTTCCGCGACTGGAGAGAGTTGTGCAATTGCCTCTCTCTCCGTTCAGCCGCCGGATTTTTCGACCGCGTTTACGCGGATCGTTGCTTTGGATCCCCGTTCGGTTCCTCTTTCTTTTCTTTCATTTGTATTGTTAAAAAAAAAAAAAAAAAAAAAGATTTTCGCGCGTGTGGAGCACGCGCTCCCCTTTTCCCTCGCTTCCAGCGGGGACGCCTCGTTGCGGCCTAGTGGCCGCTCGGTCGGCTAATTTTTTCGTGGTGTGATTTTAGCCACCATTGCCGACTTTGACTTCGCCGACGCGATTTTTCCGTCGATGTCCTCGAAGGTCCCGAGTGGATTTAAAAAGTGTGGTCGCTGCGGCCGGCCGATCTCGCAGACCGACACCCACGCTTGGTGCCTCCAGTGCCTCGGGCCGGAGCACAATCTCAAGTCGTGCGCGCTGTGTCTCGGTCTCCGGAAACGGACTCAGGTTGCGAGGCAAGTTCTGCGGGACCGTCTTTTTGGAACTTGCGCCGGCCCCTCGACGTCGACCTCGACGGCATCGGTATCGAAGGCCGGGTCTTCGGTACCGGTATCGATGCCCGAGACATCGGCACCGATGGCAGCGACCCCAGGAGAACAGGTCCCGTCGGTCCGCCGGTGAGAGTGGGGTTGAGAGGCCGCGTGGGCAGTCGGCCCCGGCCACTCCCTCAGCTCGTGAGCCACGGGACCGAACCCTGTCGGACCCGGTACCTCGAGACCGAGGGGGATCGACCTCCTCCTCCTCCATGCCCTCCGGCGCCGGTGACGTGCACCGGAAAAAAGATAAGAAGCGCCGTCACCGGGAGCCCTCGGTGCACCCTGAAGAGGAGTCGACGCCGAAGCGTCATCGCAGAGAGGAGAGATCTCCGTCGGTGGTGGAGGTACCGACGCGTCGGGGTTCCGGCACCTCGGTGCCGTCTCCTGGCCCCCAGCAGCTTCTGGCACCGACACCCTTACCGGCCCCACCGCCTTTCCCGGCAGCGGGCCTGGACGAGTGCCTCAGAGCCATCCTTCCGGGGATCCTGGAAGGGCTGATGCGCCAGGCTGTGCCGGCGTCGGGGGTGCTTGCGCCCCCCGGCGCCGATGACTGTGGCGCCGGCGAGCTCTAGCCCGACGCCGGGGCTGTCGACACCGCCGCCGCTTGCGGTGCCGGTCTCGACCGCCACGCAGGTGGAGTCCCCGTCGACGTCGATGGAGGGAGCTCCGTCCCCGCCGGCGCGGGAGTCCACCGCTCGACGACACCGAGACCTCGGTGCCTCGACGTCGAGCCGGGCCCGGTACCGGACTCAGCTACATGAGCTAATGTCCGATACCGAGGATGAGGACTCGTGGGGGGAAGAGGAGGACCCGAGATATTTCTCCTCAGAGGAGTCTACGGGCCTTCCCTCGGACCCCACGCCGTCACCGGAGAGGAAGCTCTCACCTCCTGAGAGTCTCTCCTTTGCCTCCTTTGTGCGGGATATGTCTATAAGCATTCCCTTTCCCGTGGTCTCTGTGGAAGAGCCGAGGGCCGAGATGCTCGAGGTCCTCGACTATCCATCACCACCTAGAGAGTCCTCCACGGTACCGCTGCACAATGTCCTGAAGGAGACGCTGCTTCGGAACTGGGTGCGACCACTAACTAACCCCACCATTCCCAAGAAAGCAGAGTCCCAGTACAGGATCCACTCTGACCCAGAGCTCATGCGGCCCCAGTTGCCCCATGACTCAGCGGTCGTGGATTCTGCTCTCAAGAGGGCACGGAGTTCGAGGGATACCGCCTCGGCGCCCCCGGGGCGGGAGTCTCGCACTCTGGACTCATTTGGGAGGAAGGCCTACCAATCCTCCATGCTCGTGACCCGCATCCAATCTTACCTGCTCTATATGAGCATCCACATGCGGACCAATGTGCAACAGCTGGCGGACCTGGTCGATAAGCTCCCGCCGGAGCAGTCCAGGCCATATCAGGAGGTGGTCAGGCAGCTGAAGGCGTGCAGAAAGTTCCTGTCCAGGGGGATTTTTGACACCTGTGACGTGGCATCTCGTGCTGCGGCCCAAGGTATAGTGATGCGCAGGCTCTCATGGCTGCGTGCCTCTGACCTGGACAACCGCACCCAGCAGAGACTGGCTGACGTCCCTTGCCGGGGGGATAATATTTTTGGCGAGAAGGTCGAGCAGATGGTTGACCAACTGCATCAGCGGGAAACCGCTCTCGACAAGCTCTCCCACCGGGCGCCTTCAGCACCCGCCCCCGCGGGCGGGGCGTTTTTCCCGGGCTCGGCAGGCTGCACCCTATTCTTTTGCGAAGCGTAGGTACAACCAGCCGGCCCGAAGGCCTCGTCAGGCACAGGGACAGCCCCAGCGCGCTCGTTCCCGTCAACAGCGTGCGCCTAAGCAGCCCCCTGCGCCTCCACAGCAAAAGCCGGGGACGGGCTTTTGACTGGATCCACGGGAACATAGCCGCCCTACAAGTGTCCGTACCGGACGACCTGCCGGTCGGAGGGAGGTTAAAATTCTTTCACCAAAGGTGGCCTCTCATAACCTCCGACCAGTGGGTTCTCCAAATAGTGCGGTGCGGATACGCCCTGAATTTGACCTCCCTGCCTCCAAATTGTCCTCCGGGAGCTCAGTCTTTCAGCTCCCATCACAAGCAGGTACTTGCAGAGGAACTCTCCGCCCTTCTCAGCGCCAATGCGGTCGAGCCCGTACCACCCGGGCAGGAAGGGCAGGGATTCTATTCCAGGTACTTCCTTGTGGAAAAGAAAACGGGGGATGCATCCCATCCTAGACCTGAGAGGCCTGAACAAATTCCTGGTCAAAGAACAGTTCAGGATGCTTTCCTTGGGCACCCTTCTGCCAATGATTCAGAAAAACGATTGGCTATGTTCCCTGGATTTAAAGGACGCATACACTCACATCCCGATACTGCCAGCTCACAGACAGTATCTCAGATTCCGCCTGGGCGCACGGCACTTTCAGTATTGTGTGCTGCCCTTTGGGCTCGCCTCTGCCCCACGAGTGTTTACAAAGTGCCTCGTGGTGGTAGCGGCCTACCTACGCAAGCTGGGAGTGCACGTGTTCCCATATCTCGACGATTGGCTGGTCAAGAACACCTCGGAGGCAGGAGCCCTCCGGTCCATGCAGTGCACTATTCAACTTCTGGAGCTGCTGGGGTTTGTGATAAATTACCCAAAGTCCCATCTCCAGCCAACTCAGTCTCTGGAATTCATAGGAGCGCTGCTGAATTCCCAGACGGTTCAGGCCTACCTTCCCGAAGCGAGGGCCACCAATCTCTTGGCCCTGGCTTCGCAGACCAGAGCGTCTCAGCAGATCACAGCTCGGCAGATGTTGAGACTTCTGGGTCATATGGCCTCCACAGTTCATGTGACTCCCATGGCTCGTCTTCACATGAGATCTGCTCAATGGACCCTAGCTTCCCAGTGGTTCCAAGCCACCGGGAATCTAGAGGATGTCATCCGCCTCTCCACCAGTTGCCGCACTTCACTGCTCTGGTGGACCATACGGACCAATTTGACCCTGGGACGTCCATTCCAAATTCCGCAGCCCACGAAAGTGCTGACGACGGATGCATCCCGCCTGGGGTGGGGAGCCCATGTCGATGGGCTTCACACCCAGGGTCTGTGGTCCCTCCAGGAAAAGGATCTGCAGATCAACCTCCTGGAGCTCCGAGCGATCTGGAACGCACTGAAGGCTTTCAGAGATCGGCTGTCCTGCCAAATTATCCAAATTCGGACAGACAATCAGGTTGCAATGTATTACGTCAACAAGCAGGGGGGCACCGGATCTCGCCCCCTGTGTCAGGAAGCAGTCGGTATGTGGCGTTGGGCGTGTCGGTTCGGCATGCTTCTCCAAGCCACGTACCTGGCAGGCGTAAACAACAGTCTGGCCGACAGACTGAGCAGAGTCATGCAACCGCACGAGTGGTCGCTCCATTCCAGAGTGGTACGCAAGATCTTCCGAGAGTGGGGCACCCCCTCGGTGGATCTTTTCGCCTCTCAGACCAACCACAAGCTGCCTCTGTTCTGTTCCAGGCTTCAGACACACGGCAGGCTAGCGTCAGATGCCTTTCTCCTTCATTGGGGGACCGGCCTCCTGTATGCTTATCCTCCCATACCTTTGGTGGGGAAGACCTTACTGAAGCTCAAGCAAGACCGCGGCACCATGATTCTGATAGCGCCCTTTTGGCCCCGTCAGATCTGGTTCCCTCTTCTTCTGGAGTTGTCCTCCGAAGAACCGTGGAGATTGGAGTGTTTTCCGACTCTCATTTCGCAGAACGACGGAGCGTTGCTGCACCCCAACCTTCAATCCCTGGCTCTCACGGCCTGGATGTTGAGGGCGTAGACTTCGCTGCGTTGGGTCTGTCTGAGGGTGTCTCCCGGGTCTTGCTTGCCTCTAGGAAGGATTCCACTAAAAAGAGTTACTTTTCAAGTGGAGGAGGTTTGTCGTTTGGTGTGAGAGCAAGGCCCTAGAACCTCGTTCTTGCCCTGCACAGAACCTGCTTGAATACCTTCTGCACTTATCAGAGTCTGGCCTCAAGACCAACTCAGTAAGGAATCACCTTAGTGCGATTAGTGCTTACCATTATCGTGTGGAAGGTAAAGCCATCTCTGGAGAGCCTTTAGTCGTTCGATTCATGAGAGGCTTGCTTTTGTCAAAGCCCCCTATCAAGCCTCCTACTGTGTCATGGGATCTCAACGTCGTCCTCACCCAGCTGATGAAACCTCCTTTTGAGCCACTGAATACCTGCCATCTGAAGTACTTGACCTGGAAGGTCATTTTCTTGGTGGCAGTTACTTCAGCTCGTAGGGTCAGTGAGCTTCAAGCCCTAGTAGCTCATGCTCCATATACTAAATTTCATCACAACAGAGTAGTGCTCCGCACTCACCCAAAGTTCCTGCCGAAGGTGGTGTCGGAGTTCCATCTTAACCAGTCAATTGTCTTGCCAACATTCTTCCCCAGGCCGCATACCCGCCCTGCTGAACGTCAGTTGCACACATTGGACTGCAAGAGAGCATTGGCCTTCTACTTGGAGCGGACACAGCCCCACAGACAGTCCGCCCAATTGTTTATTTCTTTCGACCCTAACAGGCTAGGGGTCGCTGTCGGGAAACGCACCATCTCCAATTGGCTAGCAGATTGCATTTCCTTCACTTACGCCCAGGCTGGGCTGGCTCTTGAGGGTCATGTCACGGCTCATAGTGTCAGAGCCATGGCAGCGTCGGTGGCCCACTTGAAGTCAGCCACTATTGAAGAGATTTGCAAGGCTGCGACGTGGTCATCTGTCCACACATTCACATCACATTACTGCCTCCAGCAGGATACCCGACGCGACAGTCGGTTCGGGCAGTCGGTGTTGCAGAATCTGTTTGGGGTGTAAATCCAACTCCACCCTCCAGGACCCGAATTTATTCTGGTCAGGCTGCACTCTCAGTTAGTTGTTCTTCGTAGGTCAATTTCTGTTGTACCCTCGCCGTTGCGAGGTTCAATTGACCTGGGTTGTTGTTTTGAGTGAGCCTGAGAGCTAGGGATACCCCAGTCGTGAGAACAAGCAGCCTGCTTGTCCTCGGAGAAAGGGTATGATACATACCTGTAGCAGTTGTTCTCCGAGGACAGCAGGCTGATTGTTCTCACCTACCCTCCCTCCTCCCCTTTGGAGTTGTGTGTTTCATATTTTATTGCTTGTCATTCAACTGGCGGGAGCGGTCGCGCACGGGCGGGAAGGTGGCCGCGCATGCGCGGTGGGCGTGGCCTGCGTGCCGACCGTCCCGCGAAGCTTCTTCCGGTTGGTGGGGGCTGCCGCGGACGTCAACCCAGTCGTGAGAACAATCAGCCTGCTGTCCTCGGAGAACAACTGCTACAGGTATGTATCATACCCTATCAGGCGGTATTGAAAAAGTATCACGGCTATGCTTATCAATTCTTAATATCTAAGAGATTATCACTTATCTGTGTGTCCAGGTGCTGGTATTGCTCCAGCAGGTGCCTATTTCGCTCTATGTGGCTTTCTCAAGAGATAATCGCACTCAGGACCTAGAAAGATAAAATACACATCCATTACTGTATCCGTCCGATATTACCCTGACTTGCATAAACCTCGTTACACATGGCTCACAGTCTTCCAGCCTCCTCTTCGCCTCATTACTCTTGACAAGTGATCATGGCAGCATCTTATACACAGTGCTGCCCTGTATATATCCGGTTTCTGGCTCTACATACATCATCTCGGAAGGTGTTTCACATAAAGCACCCCCAATGAATGTATGTATTGAGCCCCTTTGGTTCCAGGGTGTCTAAATGGAAAATCCAAAAGGTTTCACGCTGGAGTAATTTTCTGTTCCGATCTCCACCCCTGATAGTTGGTATAATATGGTCAATCCTAGAAATAAGCAGTGGATTTTCTCAACTTGACTTTCCTTTTAGGAAATTATCCAAACCTTTTTTTAAACCCTGCTAAGCTAACTGCTTTTACCAAATTCTCTGGCAGCGAATTCCAGAGTTTAACTGTGTTTCATTGCATCTGTTTCTATTCTGCACAAGTTGAACTGCATCTCCCACTGACTTGCAATGGGACATTTTTGAGGGGATTTATTCCGCTGAAACCCCCCAGTCCCTTCTGGCCCATTTTCAAATCTGATTATATTTTCACCATTATTTTTCTGCATGCCAAATTTGATCCCATTTCATTAAATTCTTAGAGAATTATTTTGCCCACAGACAGACATTTTGAACCCTTTATGTATAATTATTTCCAGCTTCTTTTGGACAGGAAAGAATAGTAAAGAAGCTAATGTCTAACACAAATGTGAAATACAGCTGTGGTTTTTTTTCAGGTCATGTGATTGGTTCCAGAGCAACCTTAATGATAAGGTAACTAGTGATATCACAACTCATTTTTATCAGTACCCCCCAAAAAGAAGAAAATAATTGACTGTAGCTGTAACAGCATTCGAATATGACATGTAAATTGTCAGAATCTCTTTCCCAGGTTCTATGAAGGCATTCATCTAATGTACACTGTCAGAATCTAGTTACACCTTTCCTGGGTTTACTTTTATTTTCTGTCAACAACCAGGATCAAGTCAGGAACACAAGTGAGTGACATCATCACATTTTGCTGGAAGGGAGTGTTTCTCCCAGATCTTGGAACTACTTGTAAAAGTGTGATCATGTGCTGCTAGCTCTTCCTGTGCACAGTGGTGTCTCAATTTTGCGTTTTGTACTGAATGGATACAAGAACAAAGGTCTCGCAGTATTTCTTGAGGTATTTTTTTTTACCTCTACATCTTTCAGTGTTCTGTATTGTCATTGTTCAATTTTCTTTATTTCTTGTGTAAAGAGAATGGCTTGATTAACAAGGATAGGTATGAAGTAACTGAGGAGGGGGATGAGAATTTGACTTGATGTGGGGATTTACTCTGGTGAATAAGAGGGTGATTTGGAATATGTTAACATACTGTTTTATGGTTCTGTGGAAGGAGATAGGGAAATGAGGAGTGGTAGAGGTGTTTGTTGAAATTCTGTACTATATAAGCTGCTTGGGGTCTGGTGGATAGATGTGGTTGATAAATGGAAGAAAGGAATAAACTTTCAAAGAAGAAATTTTTATTTTTTAATTTAGTTTGTTCCTCTTGTCATGTCGCCAGAGTTGGGGTTTTGATCCTGCCCACTGTGTGGCCAAAAGATCCAGAACTCTGACACTCATTCAAAGTATCTGTTATTCCTAGGCTTCAACCATAATCAAGTGGAATACAAACATTATTCTTTCATGTGTCCAAATCTGGAAGGTTTTTTTTTTGTTACATTTGTACCCCGCGCTTTCCCACTTATGGCAGGCTCAATGCGGCAGGCAATGGAGGGTTAAGTGACTTGCCCAGAGTCACAAGGAGCTGCCTGTGCTGGGAATCGAACTCAGTTCCTCAGTTCCCCAGGACCAAAGTCCACCACCCTAACCACTAGGCCACTCCTCCAGGTTCACGTCATTGCAGAAGGAAGAGAACGGGGCTTTCTTCACAGAGATTTTATTTATTTATGGGATTTATATCCTACATTATCCCAAACAAATTTGGGTTCAATGTGGCTAGCAATAAACATTTGCAAAAAGTATAATACAATTAGTAATTGCGTGAGTAATAATAATACAATACACAAACTTCACCACTATTGAATAACAAGAGCCAGGGTTCCAAGCATTCCCTAGCGCTAACAATTACAAATGTGAGTAAGAGATTTACTAAATAAAAATGCTTTCTACAACTTAACAAAATAAGAGGTAATTGGTAGCGTATCTTAATGGATTAGGCAGAGAATTCCATATCTTCGTACCTTGATAGGTAAAGCCTGCATTATAAATAGATTTATAATTAAGCTTCTTACAACTTGGGTAATGAAGGATGAGAGAGTCTCTAGATTTAGGAAAAGCATTTCGTTAACAATTCCATCAGGTTTTGCATGTAGCAAGGTAATAAACCATGCAAAGGTTGATAAACAAGTACACAAAGTTTAAAGATAATCTGAGAATTTATTGTAAGCCAATGTAATTTAGCTAGGAGAGGAGTTGCCTTGGTATAACGAGGAACTCTGCAAAATATGGGCAGCAGTGTTCTGCGCTGCTTGAAGTTTCTTGACTAAAGAGTAGTTTAAACCTGAGTAAAAGGCATTACAATAGCCAAACTTAGAGAGGACTAGTGTTTGAACTAAAGAACGGAAGATTGAAGTCGGAAAGAAATTCAAGCAGAGACTCTTCAGTGGCAATGTCCTCTACTTCATGGCACAGTGACTTTGACTGTGGTGCATGGCTCCTATGAGGTTTTCAGGCCCCTCATGCAGCCACCTTCTGAGCACTTGCACAAGCCCGAGGAAACGGTGTCCTCTTTGATCCCTTCTAAAGTGCAGTTTTCCTATTGTAAATACTTTGATATCAAGTCTTGAAAGGTGGTATGTCAAGACAGTGTTCTTCCCAAAAGCAAACTGAATATCACATAACAAAAAGCACCATTTAAAGTTTCATTATAGGGCAGCCATAGAGAAAATCCAGTCATTTTCCTTATATTAACAAGTACTTCTTTAAGCTTATTTTTCTTACTTTGGCCTGATATTCAAAAAAAAACCCGTTCTCCTAAATTTGTGCTCTGTTCTCAGCTGAACGTAGGAGCCTAAGTTTTCAGCTGAAAAATCATTTAATTTAGGAGCTAAAAAGTTATGCTTATAAATTGTCTTTCCCGTTTTTTGCTTAAGTTGAATTTATTTTTTCCCAACTTCACAAGATCTTTCGTTCCCTTTTCACTTGTAATTATATATAAATTTAGTCATGCCATTCATTTGCCTAGAGGTTTATGAGCCTAGTGCTAAAAATCAATGCTAAATTCCTAACTTTTTTTCCTCTGCCCTAAATCCACTCCTGTTACCATCCACTTTTTATACTCCTAAATTTAGGATTCAGTGAAATTTTGCATATAAGTTTAGACACTCAACCCTACTAAATTTTCAAAGAGGCCAGTTTAGGATTATAACTCAAAATTAGGAACATGAATTATTTGAGTATTAGGTACATTGTTTCCTTTATTTATCGTGAGGAATTTCCCATTCAGCTTCAATCTCAACCTAACAGAATAACAAAGTATTTTCACCATCCTATATCTTTTGCAAGACCCCTGTCCTGCACTTCCATGCTGCAATCCAAATACATGAACAATTATACAGGCACATTCTAAGTTGTGAATGTTTGGATTATAAGGAATGTTTTCTCCATTTCAGGGTCTGAAAACTAAATACAAATGTGATGATATGCCCCAGGCTATGGGGGTGTCGAGGGAGTTCTGGTTGCTCTTTTCCATAGTGATGGAGTCTAGGATTTAGATGCAGGTGAAGCAGACCTTTCAACAATTTACACAACTCTAGATATTTCCCTTTGGAGTCTATTGCTAAATCAATTATGTTCAGATTATTTCTTCTGAGCTATTTTCCAGACCTTTGTTTTTAATGTTTGTGTAATGATTTACTTAAGCTAAAAATTTGCTTCATTCATCTACATTGGTTTCTAAGTCACCAAACTGGCAAGGTCGTTGACTCACCTCTTCATCTAGTCAAGTTCCAGACTATAGCATCCATGATGCTGTTTTCCATTATAAATTCTGTATGGCCAACCTCCGACATGTGCTCTTCATTTTGATTCTGGAGCTACGATGAAGGTCGATCGGAGCACTGATGATAATAATGTTTCCCCCTTTGTAGCTAGCTTTTAAAATGTATTACACATGATGCTTGTGATTTTTTTTTTTTTTTTTCAAATCTCGTGGAGGATTTTCTGATTGTGTTTGGCATATTTCAGCTTTATTATCTCCGGTTTATTCCACATAGTATCAAATCACAGCCAAGAATCTCCTGAAGAAACTTAATCTTGACCCCCCCCCCCCCCCCCCCCCCCCCCAATGGACTGTGCTTTAAGTTGATTTGGATTTTCTTACTGCCTTTATTGATTTTATTAAAAAAGGAGAACATTTCTAGAACAACATAATTAACATTTGTAAAAGAGCAAAGCATCACTGCTCACCTTTTAACAGGTTACTTCCTTAGATAGCAAGCTTGATCAGAGATATAAAGGTGTGATGTTATTGCATACTGCTGGTAACAGCTCTCCCATTTGGCCAATCATTTGCAGATAGGCTCTTGCTATAACCATTGTGGAAATTTGAATGTTATATAAACGTGAAGCATCAGAGACTGCAATTTGTCTCTCAACAGAAAAGCTTTGTCTTTTATTGTGCCCATATTGCCCTTGAGAATGAAATCCTGTTTGTATGATGCATGAGCAAGTTCTGAAAGTTGGTGATAAAGCATACACTCTGGAGGAGCAAGTTTTGTCCCTGATAGCTAAACCTAGTGTGACAGATCTCTGACTTGAAAGGAGTGGGGGGGGGGGGGGGGGGGGGGGGGCTAGCCAACAGGAACCCTTTGGTTTGCAAACAGACAGTGCAGAACATAATATTGTAAAGACTAAGGTAAATGTAATTTTTGTACCTCCAAATTTGTATCTAACACAAAGGCAGCAACAATATAGATCAGGCAACTTTACACATGGGGTATATAAATTAGACTTTATAGTAACCAAAGAAACAACTGTATTGATGGTAAATGAGATACATCCTGGAAAGTCTACGTTACGGGTGTAAGGGGTGTGCTGGTAAAGTTTTAACAACAGGCTCTTTCTCCTGATGTAGCCGGCTCTGCAGTTGGAAGGGCCGGGGGTGGCCGGGTGGGGGGGGGGGGAGCAACACTTGCCTCTCTCTCCTCCCTCCCTTTGTGCAGGCACGCTAGGCATACCTTTGCTGGCAACCAATAAATGGACTGCCACCACTCCCAACATCTTGATCTGAGCAGCATGCTGTAACTTCTCACACATGTTGGAGAAGTCCCAGCCTGCTGCTCAGAGCTGGAAACAAGGAGCTGGGAGCAGCAGCAGTCTATTTACTTGGCTGGCAGGGCTCAGCATCCCCACCAGCAAAGTAAAAGAGAATTCAGGAGGGGGCCTAAGCCCACATTTTGAGAGCCAGTTGTTAAAGTAGCCATGGAGGGCCCTACTTTAACAACCGGCTCCCAAAATTCTTAAAAACTTAACAACCGGCTCTTGCGAGCCTGTGAGAGCCTGCTCCAGCACACCACTGGGTGTAGAACTTCTAACCCTTTGTCATTCTTGTAGGCCCTTAAGAAGGTCAGTTCAATAATGACAAACATATTTTCTTTTGATATTTTTATATCAGTATTGCCTTTGATCCATATTTGTGTTGGTCCATGACAGGATACAAATTTTGAAATATCTTTAGAAGACCTGTTTAAAACCATTTAACATTGTTCCTCCCTTGCATTCTTATTTCACCTATATAAACAAATGTTTACATTTTGGTTTAAACCAGGCTGTATATTAAAATTGGAAATCAAATCATGTGTGATTATGGGGATGTACTTTTCCTTTTTGAAAATAGCATTCTGTTTTCTTAGATTTTATGTATCATTGTATATTTTATTTGTAAACCACTTTGATCTCCAAAGAGTAAAGGCGGTATATCAAGTTTTAATAAACATAATATTTTTAAGAAAATTATTTAAAAATTGTTCAGAATATTGATTTATTTGGTCTATATCTTATGTAAGAATCAACAAAAGAAGTTAGAATAGATGCATATTCATTGGGGAAATCCTGAAAACCTGACTGGGTTGTGGACCTCGAGGACTGACATTGTGCACCCCTGGCCTACTGCCCTGTAACTACTGTGCAATATTTTGCCTCATACTGACTGGAGGAGTGGCCTAATGGTTAGTGTAGTGGGCTTTGATCCTGGCAACCCGGGTTCGATTCCCACTGCAGCTGCTTGTGACCTTGGGCAAGTCAGGTACAAAAACTTAGATTATGAGCCCTCTAAGGACAGAGGAAGTACCTGCATACAATGTGTACAGCGTAGAGTATGTCTAGTAGCACTATAGAAATGATTAGTAGTAGTGTCTTTAAGTATGCTGGATCAAAGCATCTCAGAGTTACATTTTTCATACCCAGATCATTTTATAGTCATAAGTCAGACTATGAAGTATGTGGTGTGGTTTTGACCGCTTGGTTCACTGTACACCACAGATGTTCCTATTCTCCCAAAACTTACAGCTCGGTATATCTTGTTGCTTGATTAAGCCTCATCTCCTCCTTTGAGTGCATTCAGAGTAGGGACAACTGCATTGTGACATTGACCCATTAACCTCCTGAGTTTTTGCTGCTGTTTCTCAGGTTCTGCAGAGGATGATCTGGTCTTGGAAGTGGTAATAATGATTGGCACGGTGTCTACTGATGACTCATGTGCTGCTCTACTGGCTAAGTCTGGGATCATTCCAGCGCTCATCGAACTCCTGAATGGTATGTAGATGACTCTATGTGTTTGTGCATATGTGAGATAGAGGGAAAAGGATGCATACTGCTGATAACAGAAATAGTTATACTGCTTATGCCTTTATAATAGGGCATTGTGTGTGTGGGTGTCCCTTTTCCTTCAAGAGGTTGTAGTAGAGCCCCCAGTGGCTCATGGTCCGCACTTCTCTTGTGCTTTTGATACCCTTTCCTTTCCTTTTATTTCATGTAAATAAATAGGCAATTGCTGCTCAGTTGTAAACCAAAAGGTTAGATGCCATCTTTGTCCTTCCCTGGTTAGTGCATTTAGGTCCCTGATCATGTAGTTTGAAATACAACAACGTGCACACAAGACAGCTCTCTATAAATGATAAAGTGTTGATATTTCCAAAGTTGAAGCACATTGTGTTGTCAATGAGATTTTGAAAACTGTGCCAGAGAACTAGTGTGTTTGCTGTTTTAGCCTTCTTCAGTGTGAAGAATTAAATGACCCATTTTTTTAACTTAATTTTTTTTTTGCCAATCATTAGCATGGGGTATGTGGCACCCTGCCTGTCTCCCGCCCTCTTTTCTTCTCCTCCTGGTCCAGCAGAAACTCTGGTTTTCTGTCTTCCTCTCTCGCCCCTCTCTCTGGATGAACAACAGGTCTCCCTTTCTGTTCCTCCCCCGGGCTGTCTTAACTTGCCTAGAATGTGGCAGTGCAGGGATTCAGCCAGCTGGCCTCAGGGCCTTCGCTAGGCCATGCTGTGCCTCTGATGATGCAACTTCCTCTTTCCTCAGAGGACGGCCACAGCCTAGCGAAGGCCTCGAAGCTGGCTGGCTTAATCACTGTGCTAATGCTACTGGCAGCATTCCAGACAAGTTAAGACAGACCAGGGGAGGGACAGAAAGGGAGAGGAGCTCCTGCTGGTCAGTGGGGCAGAAAGAGAGAGCTGCTGTTGCTTCCTGCAGGGGAGGGAGAGAGCTGCTGCTGGTTCCTGCAAGGGAGTGAGAGGGAGAGAGCTGATGCTGGTTCCTGTGGTAGGGGGATGAGAAGAAGATGTGCTGCTGGACCCGGGGGGGGGGGGGGAGAGGTGACAGAGAGAAGTACTACTGGACTTGTTGGGGGGGGGGGGAGATGAGAGGGAGAGGTGCTGCCGAACCTGTGGGAGGGAGGAGAGGGAGAGGTGCTGCTGGACTGGAGATGTAGGAGAGAGAGGAGAGATGCTGCTGGGTTTGGAGTGGAAGAGGGAAAGGTGCTGCTGGACTGGGGGCGGAGGAGGGAGAAGGAGAGGTGCTGATGGACCTAGGTAGGGGAGTTGAGAGAGAGAGGTGCTGCTGGACCTGTGGTAGAGGAGAGGGAGAGGTGCCCCTGGACTGGGGCTGCAGGAGGGAGGAGAGCACTTGGAGTGAGGGGAGAGAGAAGGAGAGGTGCTGCTGCACTTGGAGTGGAAGAGGGAAAGGTGCTGCTGGACCTAGGTGGCAGAAGAGGGAGAAGGAGAGGTGTTGCTGGACCTAGATTGGGGAGGAGAGAGGGGGAGGTGCTGCTGGACCTGGGGAGGAGAGTGCTGCTGCTGAAGAAGGGAAGGTGCTCCTGGATTGGGGGAGAGGGAGAGCTGCTGCTGGACTAGAGGGAAGCAATAGAGAGAGGAAGGGATGTAGACTTCAGGGGGAGAACAAGGAAGAGAGAGGGGGACATACTAGCCACAGGATGGGGTGGTGTGGGCAGAAAAGAAGAGCAAGGTGAGGGGAAGAGGCACAAAGGAGAGATGCTGGGCATGGAGGAAGCATAGAGACAGAGACACAGGGGAGATGCTGGACAGGATGGGTACGGATGCAGAGGATAGTGGACATGGGGAGAGAAGATATGTCAAGGACAGGAGACCCAGCAAAAGTAGGGGAAAAAGCAAAGAAAAGCCAAAGAGAGACTCTGGGATCAAAGCGAATGGAAAAATAAAATGCTTAGACAGCAAAGGTAAAAAAATATATATATATTCAGAATTTATTAGTTGGAATATGTCAGCCATTGGAAATGCACATATCTGATATCTTGTATTTCAGTTTCTATTTCTCTAGTATTGCTTATGTGCTGAGACTGACTTCTTGAGGTTTCCAGTTCATTTTTTTGCCTTCATATCTCCATTATTGATCTGTGGTCTCTTGTTTCATATTTGTTGAGGGTTTGTTTGTGTCTGCACGTGTGACCATGGTGGTTTTCTGCTAGCATGCAGTTTCTGTGTAGCGATCTTGTAGCAGTCCCATTTGTCCTGTTTTCTCACTAGGTAGTGTATTTGTGTTTTAGGACCTGGTGTAATATTTACAGTGCTATTTTTTCATGATTAAGGTTGTTGCTTTTTGAGTCCTAGGAGTTAATTCTGTTATGTTATGGTATGGTAAGGTTCAAACGTTTTTTTGTTACATGTTTGAGCATAGTGTTTTGCAGATTTGGGATTGTGTGTTGGCCTTACTGAGATGATATCAAAACTTTAGTATAGTTTTAGTTTGTCATAACATCAGATAGGTCTTTAGGCATTTTGTAATAGTTGATATCTGTTGAGGTGCAAGAAGAGCCTGTTGATCTTGTAACTCAGTCTCATGAAACAGCAAAATCAACAAGCTCTCAGAGAGGGAGGGGCACACAGGCTGAGGGCAGGTTGGATGTGAGAGAGTGGAAGTCTGGCTGAGGCAAATGGTACATGTGAGAGAAAGGGGCAGACTTGCTGAAGGCAAGTGAGTTGTGAGAGTGAGAAAGTGTAGGGCAGACTGGTTGAGGGCAGGTGGGATGTGTGAGAGAGAGAAGGCAGAATGGTGGAGGGCAGGTAGGATGTGTGTGTGAGAGAGAAGGCAGAATGGCTGAGGGCAGGTAGGATGTGTATGTGAGAGAGAGGGGCAGACTGGATGTGAGGGCAGGTGGGAAGTGGAAGAGAGAGAGAGAGAGAAGGAGGGGAGGCAGACTGGCTGCAGGCCTGTATGGAGATGTAGGCATCATCTTGGAACAGTTTTTTCAATCCGCTTTTATTCAATTACTGCCTCTGGCCACTCTGGGACCTTCCCTCTGCCACACTGAAACATTGCACAGTGAGGGCCTGGGAAATACTGTGATATTGGCAGATGAAGAAAAGAGAATACCCACAGTTAACAAAAGTGGTTCTTACAGAACTTCTTCCTTTTGCTTCAGGGTACTTATGCCAACTTCTCTCATCGAATAGTTCTCAAACGTAAAATGAGAAACCATTTCTCTCTGGAAAGTGACCTGATTGTGGAAGTTAGTACACTGAGATTCAGAATGCTTATTTCATCCAAAAAGCCCAGATCTCCCATTAAAATTGTGAAAGATACTACATTTTAAGACGGTCCACATTTTCAGTTTAGGTGGCTATGGTTGCATTCCTTGTATGTTCTGATGACAGTTTCCTCTTCTGTATCATTACTATGTGCTATTTATTTTTAATTTTCATTTGGTATGTTCATAGTAAGGTGCTTTGGTTCATTAGAGCCTATTTATTTAAAAAACAACAACAACAAAAGTACTTCATAAAAGTGGAGAAATTGCCCATAGTGACCAATCAGATTTCATATTTCATTTTCCCAGAGAAAGATGAAACTGGATTGGTTACGATTGGCAACATTTATGGAGCACTTCTTTTCTCCTGTTCTTATAAATAGGTTCAACTCAGTCTATATAGTGGGGTGTTACCTAGGTCAGTCGGTTGAGAGTCAAAGATTAATTAGGTACTCAAAAAATCTATTACTTCAAGCAAGTATTCTTATCTTAAAGAGGAAAAGGCCTCGAGAAACCCCTTGACAGCTGAAAAAGTCAAACTGGGGTTGGACTTCCTCATCATCGGCCCAAAAACCTCAATGTGCAGACTTTATTGGCTGAAGAGTATTTAAACAAAACTTAGCTCAAGGACGAGTCAGTCTCTGTGCTCCCTTGTTGATTAAGACCGTGTGTGTGTATGTAGGAAAAAAATAGTTAACAGCTCCACTAAATTAAGGAGGGTAGCATCTACAGGAAAAAAATCAATAGGGAATTAAAATAAAGATAAGAACAAACTCCATAATTAAATCTTCAGCCAAGTACCAGTGTAAACTTGTAGAGATGAACTCAAAGCTTTCAAACCTTCTTTGTACTTCAAAAATTCTAAGAGCTTTTTGGGTTAAAAATAACAAACAAACAAAGATTTATCCCCAAAAAAGAACAGAACAATTACAAGAAAATTTTAACTAAAAGGAAGCAACAAGGTCTAGGCTTCATAGCCATAAACTCCTGCCACCTTCTATGTGTTGCCTTTGACAGATCAGGAAATATATGAATTGCAGATCCCCAAAACGGCTCTTGAATGTGTCTGAAGAATAAGCACAGAACAAAGTTATGGTCCATTTCCAATGTAAATGTCACTACCAAAGCCCCGCTCTGATTTACAACTTCAAGTGAAGATTCTAAAAATTTAGTCAAGTCCAGTGTTTTATGCTCATCTCCCTGACACAGATATATAGTAAGCTCTAACAATAGGATGCATTGTTTGTTCTCTTAAATTTTCCCTAAGATATTTCCTCTACATGTCCACTGAGATAACAATGGCGACTTAGGAAAATTAAAAAATCTTAAGTTATTACACCTTTGTTGATTTTCAAACTATTCCAGCTTATGGTACACCATGCGTTTTTCTTTGACTATCATGGCATTAATTTCTTCCATAGAAGACAATTTCATTTCTAAAGCATTAACTTTGGTGGGTAATTGATCTAACTGCATTGAATGAGCAGCAGTCACTTGAGAATTCACATTAACTTTATCCACGTCTATCAGTAGTTACAAATAAGAAGAGTCACCTACCTGAATAGCATCCCACAAGGAATCCAAAGTCACGAACTATTCCCCCCCAAATCTGAAGGGAGCTTTTCCAGTCATCCACTTACTTCTCCAAAAGGAGCTACACTGCTGGCCATTCCAGCAATAAATTTTGGAGAAGACTTCACCACAGGACATAATTACATAAGTATTGCCATACTGGGACAGACCGAGGGTCCATCAAGCCCAGCATCTTGTTGTTCAGCAGTGGCCAATCCAGGTTACAAGAACCTGACAAGATCACAAAACAGTACAATACATTTTATGCTGCTTATCCTAGAAATAAGCAGTGGATTTTCCCCAAGTCCAAATTTAATAATAGCTTATGGACTTTTCTTCTAGGAAGCAATCCAAACCCTTTTTTAACCTCGCTAAGCTATTGCTTTTATCACAGTCTCTGACAACGAATTCCAGATTTTAATTACACGTTGAGTGAAGAAATATTTTCTCCAATTTGTTTTAAATTTACTGCTTTGTTGCTTCATTGCGTGCCCCCTAGTCTAGTATTTTTGGAAAGAATAACAAGTGATTCAATGCTCCCCGTTCCACTCCACTCATTACAATAATAATAATAAAATATAGACCTCTATTATATCTCTCCTCAGCCATCTTTTCTCAAAGCTGAAGAGCCCTAGCCACTTTAACTTTTCCTCATAGAGAAGTCGTCCCATCCCTTCATCATTTTTGTCCTTTTCTGTACCTTTTCTAATTTAATTATATCTTTTTTGAGATGCGGTGATTACAATTGCACGCTGTATTTGAGGTGCGGACGCACCAAGGAGTGATACGAAGGTATAATTATAACTTCCTCATTTTTGTTTTCCTTTCCATTGCTAATAATACCTAATATTCTGTTTGCTTTCTTAGCACTGAGTAGAGTGTTTCAATGTATCATCAACAATGACATCTAGATCCCTTTCCTGGTCGGTGACTCCTATTGTGGAACTTTGCATCACGTAGCTATAGCTCAAGTTCCTCTTTCCCATATGCATCACTTTGCACGTGCTCACATTAAACATCATCTGCCATTTGGATAGCCAGTCTCTTTTAAGGACCTCTTGTAATTTTTCACAATCCTCTTGCGATTCAACAACTTTGAATAACTTTGTGTCGTCATCAAATTTAATTACCTCCCATCTCTAGATCATTTATAAATATGTTAAAAGGCAGTGGTCCCAGCACAGACCTCTGGGGGAACCCCATTATCTACCCTTCTCCATTGAGAATACTGACCATTTAACCCTACTCTGTTTTCTATCTTTTAACCAGTTTTTAAACACAATAGAACACTACCTCCTCGACTCTACAATTTCCTCTGGAGTCTTTCATGAGGTACTTTATCAAATGCCTTTTGAAAATCCAGATAAACAATATCTACCGGCTAACATTTATCCACATGTTTGTTCACCCCTTCAAAGAAATGTAATAGATTGGTGAGGCAAGATTTCCCTTTACTAAATCCATCCCTTCACTAAATCCATGTTGGCTTTGTCTAATCCATGTTTTTGAATATGCTGCATAATTTTGTTCTTTATAATAGTCTGTACAATTTTACCTGGCATCGATGTCAGGCTAACTGGTCTATAATTTCCTGGATCACCTCTGGAGCCTTTTTTTAAATTCGGTCTTAGATTGGCCACCCTCCAATCTTCCACTACCATGCTTGATTTTAAAGATAATTACATATTACTAACAATAGTTCTGCAAGTTCATTTTTCAATTTTATTCGTACTCTGGGATGAACATCATCCGGTCAAGGTGATTGCTACTCTTGGCATTCAGCAATGCTGCCAGATGAAGTCCTTCAAGATTGCATTGGAGCAGCAAGGCTTAGCAAAGCCCTTCTAAACTTTGTGCCACAGAACCATTGGGACCACCTAAAACCATCAAAATCTTTTCACGTGGCTGAACTCCTTATGATTCCAAGACTGTCTGAACCAATTGGGGAAGCTCAGCAGATAGAGGGGGTGGGAAGGGAACTGGGGGAGGGGGTCCTCTGCTTTACCTTTCTTTTCCCCATATTAACGGCGGATGTGGTCCCTCTTCACAAAAGTGGTGATAGGGAAGAAGCTGGAAACTACAGGCCGGTAAGCCTCACTTCAGTTATTGGAAAAGTAATGGAAGCGATGCTAAAGGAAAGGATAGTGAATTTCCTGGAAGCCAATAAGTTGCAAGATCCGAGACAATACCAGAAGGAAATCGTGCCAAACGAATCTCATTGAATTCTTTGATTGGGTAACTGGAGAATTGAATCATCGACATGCTATAGACATAATCTACTTAGATTTTAGCAAAGCTTTTGACACGGTTCCCCACAAGAGGCTTTTAAATAAACTGGATGGGCTGAAGATAGGACCCGAAGTGGTGAGCTAGATTAGGAACTGGTTGACGGACAGACGACAGAGGGTGGTAGTAAATGGTTTTCGCTCGGAGGAGGGAAAGGTGAGTAGTGGAGTGCCTCAGGGATCGGTGCTGGGGCCGATTCTGTTCAATATATTTGTGAGTGACATTGCCGAAGGGTTAGAAGGTAAAGTTTGCCTATTTGCGGATGATAGTAAGATTTGTAACAGAGTGGACACCCGGGAGGGAGTGGAAAACATGAAAAAGGATCTGCAGAAACTAGAAGAATGGTCTAAGGTTTGGCAATTAAAATTCAATGCGAAGAAATGCAAAATGATGCACTTAGGGAGTAGAAACCCACGAGAGACTTGTGTTAGGTGGTGAGAGTCTGATATGTACTGAGGGGGAGAGAGATCTTGGGGTGATAGTATCTGAGGATCTGAAGGCGACGAAACAGTGTGACAAGGCGGTGGCCGTAATGAGAAGGTTGCTAGGCTGTATAGAGAGAGGTGTGACCAGCAGAAGAAAGGAAGTGTTGATGCCCCTGTACAAGTTGTTGGTGAGGCCCCACCTAGAGTATTGTGTTGTGTTTTGGAGGCCGTACCTTGCTAAGGATGTTAAAAAAAATTGAAGCAGTGCAAAGAAAAGCTACGAGATTGGTATGGGATTTGCGTTCCAAGACGTATGAGGAGAGACTTGATGAACCTGAACATGTATACCCTGGAGGAAAGGCGGAACAGGGGTGATATGATACAGACGTTCAATATTTGAAAGGTATTGATCGCAAACAAATTTTTCTAGTGATGGGAAGGCGTAGAACGAGAGGACATGAAATGAGATTGAAGGGGGGCAGACTCAAAAAAGATGTCAGGAAGTATTTTTTCACAGAGAGAGTGGGCTGGAATGCCCTCCCGCAGGAGGTGGTGGAGATTGAAAACAGTAACAGAATTCAAACATGCATGGATATACATAAAGGAATCCTGTGCAGAAGGCATGGATCCTCAGGAGCTTAGCCGAAATTGGGTGGCAGAGCTTGGTGGGGGAAGAGGGGTTGGTGGTTGGGAGGCGAGGATAGTGGTGGGCAGACTTATACGGTCCTGTGCCAGAGCCAGTGGTGGGAGGCGGGGAATAGTGCTGGGCAGACTTGTACGGTCTGTGCCAGAGCCGGTGGTGGGAGGCGGGGCTGGTGGTTGGGAGGCGGGGATAGTGCTGGGCAGACTTATATGGTCTGTGCCCTGAAAAAGACAGGTACAAATCAAGGTAAGGTATACACATATGAGTTTATCTTGTTGGGCAGACTGGATGGACCGTGCAGGTCTTTTCTTCTGCCGTCATCTACTATGTTACTATGTTTTCCAATTACTGATGTTGCCACCTAATCTCCGCTAGTCTTCTTTGGATCCATTCCTTTTAAACAGATGCCTTTGTGTTTATCTCACACATTTTTGAATTTCATTAAAGTTTCACCTCCACCACCTCCTGCAGGAGGGCATTCCAGGTATCTAACACCCAATACTTTCTGACGTTATTCCTGATTTGGCCCCCTTCAGAACCTCAATTCATGTCCACTAATTCTACCACCTCACCACAGACACCCTAGAACACATAGCAAATAAGAGGTATTGATAATTATCAATAATTATCTACTATTTCATAAAAACCTAAAAACATATCTTTAAAAAAAAATTAATCAAGAAAGAGTTCAAGAAACTGAGGTTGTATCTTTCTGAATGAAATCTTAATGTCTAAGAAAGCACAAAGGCAGACGGTCTGCAAACTCCAAGATGGAAAATAAACGGAGCAGATCGTTGACAAAACAAAACGTAATTTATTAGTAAAAACCAATGGAATATACACACACAAATAGCCCGACACAGGCCGTGTTTCGCCCATCAGGGCTACTTCAGGGGCTACAAAAGAAATATAAATAAAAAATATAAAACATATATATTGTTTGTTGTATTATCAACCACATATATAAATAGACATGTATATATATACACAGCATACACAAACATCTACATTGGTATAAAATATGGATGGATATATATAGAATATGAAAATAAATAAATTATATATGACATCAATATCCCACCAGAAACTTTACCAAAAATCGCAAATTAAGTACGGTAATATAATATTTCAAGTAGAGTATTAACTGACACTGAGAAGAATGTTCTAAGTAGAGGTTGTCCTTCATACCTACCCAAGATATAATGCATTCAAAACTAGAGTGGAATTTTTCAATTTATACGGAAATTAAAAAATCATGGAGTTCTTTTCAAAAAAAACATCAGACTGTAGTGATCACTTCAATTGTCAAGAACAATAGCAGATGGCTTCCACCCAGTAATACTCATCATTTGATTGAGACCTATGAACAGTTGTACTCAATGATATAGCACCATTAGAGAAACAAGGTACGAAAAGATTTTTTTTATAATCTAACCAAAGAAGAAAGTGCTGCTGTCAAGGAATTACAAAGAGATCATAGCATTGTTATTAAACCGGCAGATAAGGTGGAGTCTATAGTTGTAATGAATAGGGAAAATTATGTTTATGAAGTTTCACAGACAATTGAATGATACTACCTTTTACAAAGTTTTAAACGAAAAATCCCACAGAGAGCATCCGAATGAAATTTCCACACTAGTTAAATTAGGTAAGGATGCGCAATACCTAACAAAGAAGGAAGCTGACTTTCTATTTGTAACAAGAACCCGTTATAACCGACTATATACATTCTACCTAAGATAACATAAATCCCTGTCCAGATCCCCAGGCAGACCTAGAGTATTCAGCCTTGGCTCACTACTAGAACCACTATCCCATTTTCATAGATAAATTTTCTACGTCCTCTAGTTTATAAGATTCCATCATACTTGTTGTTTTGTGAAATCTTATTGTTAAATGTAAGCTTATAAATCTTTGTGAATATAATCCTGTTCATTAACTGTAAGCCACATTGAACTGAAATTCATTTTTGGATAATGTGGGATATAAGAACAAATAAATAGCACGGAGCTTCATAGATGGGCTATCTCTACTTAAAAACAAAATGCCGGTAATGCTGTGCTCTCATGGTCGTCTCTGGGGTTGTAGTAGATTATCTTGAGACTGTATTAATTTATTTATGACCACCTCTAGATTTCCTCATCTTTCATTGGCTTAAGCATAGGGACCTCAGATCATAATTTGGAGAAATATTTTCAGTTTCACTACTCATTTTTTCTTAGAAAAACAGTAGTATCTAAGACAGAGAAATGGACTACACACTGGCTTTTGAATCAAGATGTAGCAGGATGAGCTGACTGTGTTCTTTCTTCCATCACAAGCTCAACAAGAAGACGATGAGTTTGTTTGTCAAATTGTCTATGTCTTCTATCAGATGGTGTTTCACCAGGCAACAAGAGATGTTATAATCAAGGAAACGCGTATCCTTTCATGTTTGAACACTATTTAAAGGTCATAAATATATATAACTATCTTGCCTCACATCTTAAGTGGAATTAGTTTTGATGCTTCTCATGTCTGAATGGTGATAACTTTTTCATGAATATATGTATATACAATAATAAAACGTGTCTCACAAATAGGCCTACAATAGAGCCATAAAAATGATCATACAACAAATACACTTCTCCCTCTGTATAACGCAGTACTTGAGAACCATAACCAGTACCACCTAATAACGAAGGTCACATTGTATTGAAAGACATATCCATTTATGTATGTATTAGGTAACCAATACCTGATCAATTTAAGACTCAGTACAATTTTTTAAATCATTTTAATCAATGTAAATCGAATTTTCAGTGGCAAAACAGTTTACAGTTTAATCAGACTTTCTATACCGCTCATACTGACATGCAGTACAGAATATTAAGAAAAAGAAAATAAAAGGAACTGCAGCATCCACAGGACAGAGAAGAAAAACATTCACACAAAAGGTGCAGATCCAATCGACAACCAGAGAAAGGTAGTAAGTACAAATTTCAACAAAAGCATCTTAAAAATTTGTTACCAAAGGATCGAGGCAGCGGAAAGAGAGTGACACTACACCCTAGTGATTTACCAATCAAATGCTTGCTCAAATAGATACGTTTTGATAGCCATTTTGAATTCCTTAATAGAGGAAAATACTGCGGACAGAATGGTAAATTGTTCCAAGATGCAGGGGACAGTAAAATAAAAAGCATTATGCCTTGTAGATTAGAGGTGTGCCTGTTTAGGGCCAGGAAGGACCAATCAATAATCATTTATAGAATGTAGGACATTGATGGACTATAAGGGATCGTAAGAGTGGCCAAATAATCAGGGAGCTCACTTTAAATGCTTGTACATGATTCTTTGTTCTATAGATAACCAATGTTTTTCTTTAAGCATGGGGTAAAAATGATCATATTTTTGGCATGATACAGTAACTTAACCACTATATTCTGGGTTGATTGCAATTCTTTCAGTGAACGTGGCAAACCTGCGTAGATGATGGAGTAATCAAGTTTGACACTAAGCAGCAACAGAGTGAGACTTTGAAGCCTATCTTGGTCAAAAAAATGCCAAATTGAACGCAGTTGACAAAGTTTGAAAAAACAGCTTTTACATAGATGCAATATTTGTGAGGCAAATGAGTTTGGCATCTAGAAAGACCCCCAAATATTTAAATAATAACAGAGTAAATGATGGCAGATAAAGACCTGTATGGTCCATCCAGTCTGCCCTAACAAGATAAACTCAGTTTACGTGGAGGGGCATAATCGAACGCGAATGCCCATCTCCTTGGGGCGTCTGTGTCCGAAAACGGGTATGTGAAGAGGTAAGACAGACCGTATTATCGAAAAAGATGGCGTCCATCTTTCGTTTCGAAAATACGGTTTGGACGGACCAAATGCCATGGATTTGGTCCCTTCTGAGATGGGCGTTTTTTGTTTTTTTTTTGCGATAATGGAAGCTAAAAACGCCCAGCTCAGAAACGTCCCAATCCAAGCCATTTGGGTCGTGGGAGGGACAAATGTACAACACTACCATAGCTCTTAGGGGTGAAGGGGGCAACTACATGTGGGTACAGTGGATTTAGAGGCCTCCCATTTACCACCACAAGTGTTACGGGTGGGGGGGGGGGGGGGCGCCCTGGGTCTGCCTGCCTGAAGTGCACTGCAGTACCCACTAAAAGTGCTCCAGGGACAGGACTTGTTGCTGGTGTATAACCTTGGCACCTGAAGACTAATCTCGCTGAAAACATCCTTTATTTGAATAAGCACGTTTACTCACAGTTAACTGCAGATCAGAGGTTGTGCCCCACTGGCAACAAGTCTCACTGGTACGGAGATTAGCAGTAGGTCCGAGCCGGCAGAATGGTGTACAATGCCCTCTTTTCAGCAACATTCAAGGTAAGAACTATAGTGCTGTAACGTGGTAACACATGAAAGGGATCTAAAAGTGTCTTACACAAATGGCCACTACCTCATGGAATACCGGAAACAAAACAGGGCACACTCTGACCCAGTAAGCAGAGGGAAAAAGCACCATGGGAGTAGAGCCTACCAACTACCAACACCGTGAGCATTTAACACAAGCTAGTGGAATCACGTGAGCCCAATACCCTACATCCACCACAAATGCATGCTAATGTGACTCTGCATTGCCCTTAACAGAAAAGGTGTCACACTCACCCGAGACCCCACATCAGAACCAGGGAAAGGCTGTCAGAGGATAGAACACATTCTGCTGTCATGGAGGTGGGTACGGCATTTGAGACTGGCATACAGGCTGGGGAAAAAAGTTTGTAAAGTGGGTTTTTGTTGGTGGGAGGGGGTTAGTGACCACTGGGGGAGTCAGGGGAGGTCATCCCCGATTCCCTCCGGTGGTCATCTGGTCAGTTGGGGCACTTTTTTAGGACTTGGACCTGAAAAAAAAGGGTCCAAATAAAGAGGACCAAATTCTCATCAAAAACACCCTTCTTGTTTCGATTATCAGCTAAAGACACCCATCTCTTCTCGGCTGCTAACCATGCCCCAGTCCCGCCTCCGAACGCCCCAATGATCTTTGTTCATCTCCCATGACGGACTGCAGTTGAGGACGCCAAAATTGGGTTTCGATTATACCGATTTGGGCGCCCACGGAAAACGGACGCCCATCTCCCAATTTGGGTTGAAATATGGGCGTCTTTCTCTTTCGAAAATAAGCTGGATAGTATGCAATACTTTATATGGGAAATAGGACTTGATATATCGCCTTTCTGTGGTATTTTGCAACTACATTCAAAACGGTTTACATATATACAGGTACTTATTTTGTACCTGGGCAATGGAGAGTTATGTGACTTGCCCCACAGTCACAAGGAGCTGCAGTGGGAATCGAACCCAGTTCCCCAGGATCAAAGTCCGCTGCACTAACCACTAGGCTACTCCTCCACTCCCATACCTGAGTTTGATTTGTCCTTGCCATTCTCATGGCACAGACCAAAGAAGTCTGCCCAGCACTCATCTTGTACTAAAAGTTATGAAGCGAATGTCGAAACTCCTTAAAATGAATTCTTTGCTTCGGTCTTCACTGAAGAACATTTGGGAGAGATACCGTTACCAGAAATGGTATTCAAAGCTGACGAGTCAGAGAAACTGAATGAAATCTCTATAGACCTAGAGGATGTAATGGGGGCAATTTGAAGAGTAGCAAATCTCTGGACTGGATGGCATTCATCCCAGAGTACTGATAGAACTGAAAAATGAACTTGCGGAGCTTTTGCTAGTAGTATGTGATTTATCCTTAAAATCGAGCATGGTACCGGAAGATTGGAGGGTGGCCAATGTAATGCCGATTTTTTAAAAAGTTCTGGGGCCGCTGCTTTTTAACATATTTCTAAATGATCTAGAGATGGGAGTAACTAGTGAGGTAATTAAATTTGCTGACGACACAAAGTTATTCAAAGTTGTTGAATCGCAAGAGGATTGTGAAAAATTACAAGAGGTCCTTACAAGACTGGCTATCCAAATGGTAGATGATGTTTAATGTGAGCACGTGCAAAGTGATGCATGTGGGAAAGAGAAACCCGAATTATAGCTACATAATGCAAGTCACCAACCAGGAAAGGGATCTAGGTGTCATCATTGTTGATACATTGAAACCCTCTGCTTAGTGTGTGGTGGCAGCTAAGAAAACAAATAGAATGTTGGGTATTATTAGAAAAGGAAAGGAAAACAAAAATGAGGATATTATAATGCCTTTGTATCTCTCTATGGTGCGATTGCACCTCGAATATTGTGTTCAATTCTGGTCGTTGCATCTCAAAAAAGATCTAGTGGAATTAGAAAAGTTACAGAGAAGGTCGATGAAAATGATAAAGGGGATGGGAAGATTTTCCTATGAGGAAAGGCTGAAGTGGCTAGGGCTCTTCAGCTTAGAGAAAAGATGGCTGAGGGGAGATATGATAGAGGTCTGTAAAATACTGAGTGGAGTGGAACGGGTAGATGTGAATCGCTTGTTTACTGTTTCCAAAAATACTAGGACTAGGGGGCACACGATGAAGCTACAAAGTAGTAAATTTAAAACAAATTTGGTGAAACATTTTCTTCACGCTAGGTGTAATTAACTCTGGAATTGTTGCCAGAGAATGTAGTAAAAGCAGTTAGCACGATTTAAAAAGGTTTGGATGGCTTCCTAAAGGAAAAGTTCATAGACCATTATTAAAATGGACATGGGGAAAATCCACTGTTTATTTCTAGGATAAGCAGCATAAAATGTACTTTTTTGGGATCTTGTAACCTGGATTGGCCTCTATTTGAAACAGGATGCTGGGCTTGATGGACCTTCAATCTGTCCCAGTATGGCAATACTTATGTACTTATGTAAGTGCCCTAAATCAGAGCTCATGTTCAAGCTTACCTGATCCTCATGGCACCAAACCAAATTTTATAAAGTTGTCATATTTGCTATTCATTGGCCACTGGCCGCGTAATTGTGAAGTGCCAGGAAACTAAAATGTATAGTATTAAAAATGTAGAGATACAGGAGAAGAGTATATGGACCATAGCAGGATTTATTACATAAAGGAGTAAAACAAAACCGTTCTTTCTGTTCCCCCAGAGCACATGTCCAACCTGTCCCCATCTCTGTCCCCCCACCCCTGTTTCCTGCAATATTCTCTTTATCCTCCTCCTCCCTTTTCCATGACTGCATATTGGATCTGTGTATGAGTGATTCTGTTGTTCCTATCCTATAAATTATTGTGGTTCCCTTTCTACTTTCTTGCTCTTTTGGTTTTAAAATTCTACTCCGCTGTGACCTGTGAGTTGGCTAACAGCGGTATAACAAATGTAAATAAACTATAAATAAAGTCAAACTGTCTATCTGCCTCCTTTTGCCCATTGTACACTGCAGCCTCTTTTTGCTCCCTTCTTACACTGACACATACATCCAGCCCATCCCTCTGTCTTGTAACCCCCCCCCCCCCCCAAAAAAAAAAAAAAAAAACACAACTGGCGAGACTGTCCCTTTCTCTTACCCCTTTCCCAATACAAACTGCCACCTCTTTCTGTCCCACAAATTCAGAAGAGTAGCAAATCTCCGGGAAATTATAGACTGATGAGTCTGATATCCTGACTCTACTTTGTCTTCCCATAAGTCTTCACAATGTAACCCATAATCGTACTGCAACAAATTGTATTTTCATCATTTACAATGTATTGTAAGCCACACTGAGCCCGCAAATAGGTGGGAAAATGTGGGATACAAATGCAAATAAATAAATAAATGACGTCAGTGCCGGGGAAAATGGTAGAGGCTATTATTAAAAACAAAATTATAGAGCACATCCAAGGACACGGATCACTGAGACCAAGTCAGCACAGCTTTTGTGTGGGGAAATCTTGCCTGACCAATTTACTTCAATTCTTTGAAGGAGTAAACAAACATGTGGACAAAGGGGAGCCGGTTGATATTGTGTATCTGGATTTTCAAAAGGCGTTTGACAAGGTACCTCATGAAAGGCTACAGAGGAAATTGGAGGGTCATGGGATAGGAGGAAATGTCCTATTGTGGATTAAAAACTGATTGAAGGATAAAGAGAGTGGGGTTAAATGGGCAGTATTCATAATGGAGAAGGGTAGTTAGTGGGGTTCCTCAGGGGGCTGTGCTGTGCTGGGACCGCTGCTTTTTAATATATTTATAAATGATTTAGAGATGGGAGTAACTAGCGAGGTAATTAAATTTGCTGATGACACAAAGTTATTCAAAGTCATTAACTCGCGACAGGATTGTGAAAAATTAGAGAAGGACCTTACGAGACTGGGAGACTGGGCGGCTAAATGGCAGATGACGTTTAATGTGAGCAAGTGCAAGGTGATGCATGTGGGGAAAAAGAACCCAAATTATAGCTACGTCATGCAAGGTTCCATGTTAGGAGTTACGAACCAAGAAAGGGATCTGGATGTCGTCGTCAATAATGCACTGAAACCTTCTGCTCAGTGTGCTGCTGCGGCTAGGAAAGCAAATAGAATGTTGGGTATTATTAGGAAAGGTATGGAAAACAGGTGTGAGGATGTCATAATGCCGTTATATCACTTCATGGTGCGACCGCACCTTGAGTATTGTGTTCAACTCTGTTCGCCGCATCTCAAGAAAGATATAGCAGAATTGGCAAAGGTGCAGCGAAGGGCGACTAAAATGATAGCGGGGATGAGACAACTTCCCTATGAAGGAAGACTAAGGAGGCTAGGGCTTTTCAGCTTGGAGAAGAGACAGCTGAGGGGAGACATGATAGAGGTATATAAAATAATGAGGGGAGTGGAACAGGTGGATGTGAAGCGTCTGTTCACGCTTTCCAAAAATACTAGGACTAGGGGGCATGGAATGAAACCAACAATGTAGTAATTTAAAACAAATCGGAGAACATTTTCCTTCATCCAACGCGTAATTCAAACTCTGGAATTTGTTGCCGGAGAACGTGGTGAAGGCGGTTTAGCTTAGCAGAGTTTAAAAAGGGGTTTAGACAGGTTCCTAAAGGACAAGTCCATAAACATGTCCAGGAATAACATGTATAGAATGTTTGTACGTTTGGGAAGCTTGCCAGGTGCCCTTGGCCTGGATTGGCGGCTGTCGTGGACAAGATGCTGGGCTCGATGGACCCTTGGTCTTTTTCCCAGTGTAGCATTACTTATGTACTTATGTACACCTATAGCCAGCATGTTCATCTCTGTTTCCCCCTACACACCTACTGCAAGCCTGTCCCTACTCCCCCCCCTTCCCCTCACCCAGTGCACACTACCACCTTTTTTTTGCCCAATCTCTACATGCACATACAGCCATCCCGTCCCTCTCATTTGTCCCCCTTACCCCCAATACAACATGGCCATCCCATTCCTCTTTTTTGTCTCCCCCTCCCCCCATGCCACCAGCCACATTGCCACCTCATTCTGACTTCCCCCACCTGTCCCTCTCTCTGCCCTCCCAACCCACTCTCTGCCTGTTTCTCAAATGCAAACTACAACCTCTTTCTGCCTGAAACACACATTATAGCCAGAAAGTCTTTCCTCCACGCACACACATATAGCCAACTCCCCCTCCCGTGAACACTACCAGCCTGTCCATCTCTCTGCCACTTCTCACCCAGTTGTCATTGCCACCTCTTTCTGACCCCTCCCCAACACACAAACCAGCCAGCCCATCCCTCTCGTCCCCCCCATCATGCACACGGCCATCTCACACACCTACAGCCAACATGCCCCTGACCCCCCCATATATACTGCTAGCCTGTCCTCTCTGCCTCCTCCCCCTCCCCACACACACAGCTAGCACATCCCTCAAAACCATTACATTATTACATTATTACATTATACAGAGACTTATGTTCTGCAAATACCAGCAGTTTATTATGGATTACAAGAACAAAGAGCTAGGGCATATGACCCAAGAATAACATTATATAGTCATAGTAGTTAAAAACAAACATCTACCTAGTCAAAAAAGTTTTAAACAAAGTCTTCAGCAATTTGTTAAAATTTAAATAGTTTCTGTCAGTTCTTATCAATAAAGGTAATGAATTCCAGATTGACAATGCCTGGTAGTAAAAAGAAGATAAAGAACATGTAAGTTGCTACTACTGATATTTAAGACTCGCTCCCATCGAAACCCGCTTTATTTGACCTTTTTATTATTGCCCTACTCTCTGCAGCGGATAGTTCACTCCTTTCAAAATCGGCTGCTTCAGATACCCCCACTTTCCATCATCCACTCTTAGAAATAAGCTATTTAGTGCGCAGGGACCTTGTGGAATTCCCTCCCATTAGATCTGTGGTTTAAAGTTATCTGTTTTTCCAAGCATTTGGACCCTAGGTGTTAGGTGACTGCTTGATGGAGGGAAATAGTTTAATATGTGGTAGAATTGATCTTTAACTTTCCTTTCCTTTATTATTGTATTTCGTTTTCTTCTCATTGTTTGAGATTGTAAAAAGCGTTGATAGGTTTTCTCTTGAGCGGTATATTAAGTGTGTAATAAACTTGAAACTTTTAAATCTGATGTTTCTGATAGTGGGGAAGCGTGACAATGATAAAGTACATGTTCTATAAATTGATCATCCTGACAATAAATTTATAATTTCCAACATATAAGATAATCACTTTATCTCTTCCTTTCCCAGCTTCCTACAAAGGTAGCACCCTTTTTTTCCTCTCCCCTACACATCACACAGGCAGCACTATCTTTTCTCTGTAAAATTTACCATATAAAAACATTTCAGATTCTGGTGAATTCTCACTAACAGAACATAATCCTTTTCAGTACCAGCTGCAGTGGACTTTGATCCTGGGGAACTGAGTTCGATTCCCACTGCAGCTCCTTGTGACTCTGGGCAAGTCATTTAACCCTCCATTGCCCCTGGTACAAAATAAGTACCTGAATATATGTAAACCGCTTTGAATGTAGTTGCAAAAATCTCAGAAAGGTGGTATATCAAGTCCCATTTTCCTTCCCTTCCCTTTATTCAACTCTACAAAAAAGTCACTCAGGACATTGAGCAAATCTACCATGCTGCACTAACTTCCAAAACAAAGACCCTACCTAAGAAAATGCAGTGCTCTAAATATTACAGTGGGCTCTAGAACATCAATACATCTATTGGGAAAACTGAACAATCCAAATTACTATAGACCCTCCCTCACCCCACAATCCAGCAGATGTCCCTGTCCTTCCCTCCTGCAGGTCTTGCACCTTTCACGCTCCTCCACCCTGGTCCCTCAAATCTATCTCCTTCGCCAACTGTAGCGGTGATACAAACAATAGAAAGCAGGGTGGAGACTCTGGATTCTTTCCTGTTCTATGTTTGACCCTCCTGTGACGCGGGTTCCTGTTTAAGCAGGGGCTGAGCACGGCAGAAGAAAGGTTCCAGGTTTGGCTGCAGACAGAGTGTATTTATCGCTGCTGCAACTTGCGAAGAATACAGGTTTGAGGAAATGGAGAGAAGGAATGTGAACGGTGCAGGACCCACAAAGGGGAAGGAGAGGGACATCGATTGGATTCATGGGGTGCCATGAGAATTAATGGACTCGCACTGGGGAAGGAGGGAGAACTGCTGGACTGGCAAGATGGGGAGAAAGTATGAGAGAGAGAGAGAATGTTATTTCATTAGATAGGGCCTTCTAGTTATTCCAATCTGTGGGAGTGCACAGCAAGACGAGACTTTGCAGATTCAGCTGACCTAGGATTTTGCAAAATCCAGTTTGAGGTGCTTTTATGATCACTCTCTTAGGAGCCCCTTTACTAAAGGGTTGCCACACGGCAAATCGGAACTGCTGCTGGCCTAACTCAGTCTTCGGCACTAGTTCGTCCCCAGCGCGCAGCATTTCTGCTGGTACTGTAAATTCATGTAAATTATTACTGCAAGGGGTTACCGCTAGGTTAGTATGTATATGATATGTTTTCCTTCTGATTTGAAAATTTTTTTCTCATTTGTGATGGTTTTCCTTTTATTTCTACGATGTTTTGCTTGTGAAATTATATTGTAGAATTTTTAAAAAATGAGATAAGAAGTATATGGTCTTAGAGATGTATGCTCAAAATTCCATCCATTTTATAAAATAAAGCTATCACCTATTAAGCAGAAAGCATAACTGACAAACAGTACCACCCTCAATTTGATAAATTGTATATTGCCTGTTAGTCATATTTTTAGCTCTTCAGGTAGAAAGTTCCCATTGTAACTGTCTAGTCTAATCAATAATTGTACATTATAAAATATTTGTGGAAACTAGTCATGGTGAGTTGTTGAGCAGTGTCACATGACCATGTGTTGAACCCCTTCAATGCATAGACAGAATATCTTGAATCTCTTGGCAGTGAAATAGAGGCATGAAAGTATTTACTAGCTTCTGTGTAACTGAGATGTGGAGAAATAAGAGAAGCACTGTCCAGCAGTTTCCATCACCAAAAGCCAGTTGGTGATTGTTAGTAAAAAATGAAAATAAAAAAACCTGACTACTCCAAAGTTCAGCTCCTTAATATATTCTGTGCAGAAGCTCCAGCATACCTCATTGACCTAATGCATGATAAAAACACAGAGATCCGCAAAGTCTGTGACAACACCCTGGATATTATAGCGGTAAGTCATCGGAGTGGGTCTACAATATACTTCTCAGTAAGATGGTTCTGTCGCAGTAATAAACATGTTAATTTTTCTCTTTGTCATCTTTTTCATGGGTGTGTGTGTGTGTTATATATGGAGTCCCGTTTTGCACAGGATGTGTAAATAGGAATTGGGATATACAAGTTGGGATGTTCACTGTACCCTCAATATTTTACAAAAGGCTCTGTTGAACGCAGAGCCTTTTGCAAAACGTATATATCAGGATGCCAGCAAATAGAGATATATTTGCCAGCACATACGGCGGGAACATTGATTAACAAAAAAACCCCAAATAATATATGTGTGAGTGCCAATCTAACAATGTATGCATGTATTCGCTGACATGTTTAAGTGCTGAATTTCACAAAACTACACTACAAGAGGAGCCAATTAAGAAGCTGAGTGGAAAGGTTATTCCTGACAGAAATATGCCTGAACTTCTAATGGTAGGAAAGAACCACACTTAACTAATCTAACCAATAACAGGATGAATGGAAGATAACCAGTTTTATAAAAAATTTCTGTACAAAAGAAGTAGAAAGCAGGGAGGCAGCCCTACACTTAGCCAAACCAGAAGGTTCCCTCAAGGACAATCTGAGCATCAACATCTACAACGCTACAAAAGGCCAAGCATACACTGGTAACAAAGTACAAAGAAACCTTGTGTTCACTCTCCTATAGCCCTGTACTGTGTAACCCCAAAAGCTCCTTTAGTATTTTATGTTAAGGAAGATTGCAGCACTAGTGAATGAGAGGAGAGGCTCAACAGGAAAGGGCAGTGTTGTGCGTGCTTGGGGCCCTAACACATTATCACATTTAATGTAATTTAATTTAATTGGATGTTTTATACCCTGCTTCCATCTAATAAAATTTTGAGATGGTTTATAATAAAACATTTCATTAAGTAATATAAATTTAAAAAACAGCTAACTAATACAAGTTTTAACAGTGCTGATTTGGCAAAATACATAGTAACCATTATTTAAATCACAACCTCATCAATGGGATTCTTCTCTTTATCAAACTTCACCTTTTGAAAAAGCGCAAACAATGTGTCAGCTTATATGATATATAGGCCACTCATTGAAAACTCTAGCCATTAGGCTACTCCTCCACTTCTTAACAGAGTGAAGGAGTAGCCTTAATGGTTAGAGCAATGGTCTGAGAACCAAGGAAACCAGGCTGAAGTCCCACCGCCACACTTTGCTCCCTGTAATCTTAGAAGAATCACTTATTCCTTCATTGCTTCTTGTACAGACTTTAAACCTCTGGGGATAGGAAAACTACTTACTGTACCTGAATATAACTCACATTGAGCTGTTTCTGAAATGGGCATGTATTAAATCCAAAAACCCCTCACAACCTTGCTCAATCCATTGGGTAAGCAATCAAGTTCATGATCTTTTATTCTTAAAATATAGTGATCTTTTTACAATCTTAATATGTTAAGTTGTTCTTTCCAAACTTGAAGTGCCATGCCTTTTCAGTGTTCAATTTCTTGTAAACACTAATTTCAGAATGAAAGCAAGTTTATGTTCAGCATATAGGAAGATAAATCATATAACAGTACTTGATCAAGATGTATAAGGGGAGTAATTGTTGCAGAAAATGAAACTGTCATATTTGTTTTGCTAAGTAGTGCAAGCCTAAAGACTTGGCATGAAACTGAATTAGCATGCAACTGAATTATTATAAACTGCCCAAGCATGGGCAGAAGGCTTGCAGAGTGGTTGCATGTTTACAGAATGAAGGCAGTCACCAAGAAGTTTAATTTAGGAGGACATTTCGAGGACTTTGAACCATCTTGTTGTTAGAGAAGAAATATAGCTTTCATAATTTTGGAGTTGAAACTCTGGTGACCAAAAATAGGACCAAATTCATTCTTAGAAATATCTAGGATGCACAGAAAGATACCAAGCTCTGGATTGCCAGAAATATCACTGCAACTATAAAAATTCCAAGAGAATCATTACAACAGGAACTGCAAGAGAAGGGAATACAGCTTGCTGACAACAGGAGCCTAAAATGGTGGTCCTTATTGGGTTAGACTTTTACTGGAGAGTCATTTCAGTTACAGTTCAAAGGAGGGGGATGAGATCTTGCTTCCATTGAAAATCTTATCTGGACATTAGAAAGACCAGTGTAAATGTGGAGAATGATCCCAGATGTTAGTCATGAAATCAACACCAGAGAAGACATTGCTTACAACCAGCTCTGTTCATTCTGGAAGACAGAATATCTAGGTATTGCTAAAGGCAAGGAGGTATAACAGAATCTGATATGGAGGCTCTGCACTGCAATGAACAGGGCAGATACAAAGTGGGATTTAACTTGGTGATCCATAAGTACATAAGTACTGTCATACTGGGACATATCGAAGGGCCATCAAGCCCAGCATTCTGTTTCCAACAGTGGCCAATCCAGGTTACAAGTAACTGGCAAGATCCCAAAACAGTACGATAGATTTTATTCCGCTTATCCCCAAGCTAAGCAAACCTTTTTTAAATCCTGCTAAGCTACTGCTTTTACTACATTCTCTGGCAACGAATTCCAGACTTTAATTACACGATGAGTGAAGAAACATTTTCTCCGATTTGTTTTAATGTACTACTTTGTATCTTCATTGTGTGCCTCCTAGTCCCAGTATTTTTGGAAAGAATAAACAAGCGATTCACGTCTACCTGTTCCACTCCACTCATCTTATAGACCTCTATCATATCTCCCCTCATCCGTCTTTTCTCCAAGCTAAAGAGCCCTAGCTCCTTGTGACTCTGGGCAATTCACTTAACCCTCCATTGCTCCTGGTACAAAATAAGTACCTGAATATATGTAAACCACTTTGAATGTAGTTGCAAAAACCTCAGAAAGGCGGTATATCAAGTCCCCTTTCCCTTTCCGTAGTTGCTTTCCTCATAGGGAAGTCATCCCATCCCCATTATCATTTTTGTCACCCTTCTCTGCACCTTTTCTAATTCCATTATATCTTTTTTGAGATGCGGTGACCAAAATTGCACACAGTATTCGAGGTGCAGTCGCACCATGGAGCAATGCAAAGGCATTATAATGGCCTCATTTTTGTTTTCCATTCCTTTCCTAATAATACCTAACATTCTATTTGCTTTCTTAGATGCTGCCGCACACTGAGCAGAGGGTTTCAACGTATCATCAATGATGACGCCTAGATCTCTTTCCGGTTGGTGATCCCTAATGTGGATACTTGCATTATGTAGCTATAGTTCGTGTTCCTTTTTCCCCATATGCATCACTTTGCAGTTGCTCACATTAAGCTATTTGGATGCCCAGTCTCCCACTCTTGTGAGGTCCTCTTGTAATTTTTCACAATCCTCTTGCGATTGAACAACTTTGTGTCATTAGAAAATTTAATTACCTCACTAGTTACTCCTATCTCTAGATCATTTATAAATATGTTAAAAAGCAGCAGTCCCACCATAGACCCCTTGGGAACCCCACTATCTACCCTTGGAGAATACTACTACTATTTAACATTTCTAAAGCACTACCAGGGTTGCGCAGCTCTGTACAATTAACAAAGAAGAACAGTCCCTGCTCAAACGAGCTTACAATCTAAAGGACAAAAAGTGCAGTCAATCAAGATTGAGGCAGTCTAGATTTCCTGGATAGAGGTACAATGGTTAGGTGCCGAAAGCGACATTGAAGAGGTGGGCTTTGAGCAAGGATTTGAAGATGGGTAGGGAGGGGGCTTGGCATATGGGCTCAGGGAGTTTATTCCAAGCATAGGGTGAGGCGAGGCAGAAAGGGCGGAGTCTGGAGTTGGCGGTGGTAGAGAAGGGTACTGAGAGGAGGGATTTGTCCTGTGAGCGGAGGTTACGGGTAGGAGCGTAAGGGGAGATGAGGGTAGAGAGGTAATGAGGGGCTGCAGATTGAGTGCATTTGTAGGTTAGTAGGAGAAGCTTGAACTGTATGCGGTACCTGATCGGACGCCAATGAAGTGACTTGAGGAGAGGGGTGATATGAGCATATCGGTCTAGGCGGAAGATAAGATGCGCAGCAGAGTTCTGAACGGATTGAAGGGGGGATAGATGGTTAAGTGGGAGGCCAGTGAGGAGTAGGTTGCAGTAGTCAAGGCAAGAGGTAATGAGAGAGTGGATGAGAGTTCGGGTGGTGTGCTCAGAGAGGAAAGGGCAAATTTTGCTGATGTTATAGAGAAAGAAGCGACAGGTCTTGGCTGTGTGCTGGATATGGGCAGAGAATACTGACCATTTAACCCTACTCTCTGTTTTCTATCTTTTAACCAGTTTTTAATCCACAATAGAACACTACCTCCTATCCCATGACTGTCCAATTTTCTCTGGAGTCTTTCATGAGGTACTTTGAAAAACCAGATACACAACATCAGCCAGCTCACCTTTATCCACATGTTTGTTCACCCCTTCAAAGAAATGCAATAGATTGATGAAGCAAGATTTCCCTTCACTAAATCCATATTGACTTTGTCTCATTAATCTATGCTTTTGAATATGCTCTGTAATTTTGTTCTTTATAATAGTCTCTACAGTTTTGCCCGGCAACGACGTCAGGCTCTCCAGTCTATAATTTCCCAGATCTCCTCTGGAACCTTTTTTAAAAATTGTTGTACTTGTTACATTGACCACCCTCCAATCTTCCAGGCCCATTAAATGAAATATGGATTTCTCTCCTGGCTCGGATTCCCGAGTGTTTGTTCGATGGGGAGCATTAGCATATATCAACTTCTGACAGACAACGGCAAGCTGAAACCTTTTTTGGAGTTACAGACTGACTTCAGTTCTGTCATTGTATATGTAATTTTGATTGGGGAAACTTATTCGAAGATGTTCAAGATACTCTTAATACTGCACTCACTTTGGGCTTTCATCATAGATATGTACAGGATATGACAGATGACTTGGAATATACTCACCTGGCCCAGGTGTGGTCCGCAAAACTCATGGTGGACCATATCACAACGCAGGTGAAGGATTGCTTGCTTGGAGTCCAATGTCATTTTGGCAATTTGCTGTGGGATTTGCAATTTAAGTTTGTGTTACGTTTGCATATTTCACCCTATCTTGCTTATAAAGCTACTCTCTGTTCATCGGATACCTGCCCCAAATGCCAGTATTCCCTGGCTACTTTAAGCCATATATTTTGGGACTGTCCTGGAATTCAATTCTTTTGCCTGCAGATACTCCATAGTGTGGCTATGAAATGGTCTAGACGAGTCCCACTATCACCAAGACTTTTATTTGATATATACAAGATTTCTTCACCTACTGTGCCAAGGATAGGGGGGGGGGGGGGGGCTCCTTTGCCAAGCAGTGTTGATGTGGAAGAAAGTTTTTCTCCTTTACTGACGCAAACTGGTGGCACCCATATGATTTCTTTATTGTCAGTGGAATGCTTGGATATTTTGGACATTTATTCTGCTCAGGGAGAAAAATTTCAACGTATTTGGGAGAGATTTGGGGCAACGTAACCTGCAGCATGCAGTAGAAATCTTAATTATTGATATTAGTTTTGGTTTGAATGAACATGCAAAGTCAGCCTCACAAAACGGTGAGGAGGGGTAGGGATATAGGGTGGGTTTCGTTTTCATTCTCTGTATCTAATGGTTTTTAGCGTATTTGGGTTCTGGGACTAGCAGCGTGTGTTCAGCTCTGTTGCTGTTTCAGCTTGTTAATGCTGGTCACTGCTATGTTTAACAAAAATGATTTATAGGTATAATAATTAAAATAATAAATACAATCAGATCAAACTCACCAACCACTCAACCTCAAATAATATACACAAACAAATTAGCAATACATTTCCAGCCCCCTTTGCCTCATTCTTGCGTAGTATCCATCTTCAT